>NC_064830.1:4369444-4680833 GCF_024166365.1 Elephas maximus indicus | reverse complement strand
CAAGCTTGTGTTCCCTTGCCCTGGGAAAGTGCAACAAAGGGATATTACTTGAAATTGGTCCATGACCAACATCAGCTGTGGGACCCACCTGTCAGAAGTGGTGGGAGATGTCCGCCAGCCAAGCCATTCACTGGGAACTAACTGGGTGCAGCAGGAACCACGCCCAGCCATCCATAGAAGAAAAAGCCTATATAGCAAACCACTCACCAGGATCCAGCTGGCTGTAGTGGGCATTTCACCAAGATACCCAGTGCTGGAGCACTCCCTTGCCCCAGTCTGCCCCTCAGAAACATGCTAATGCCCCAGCCCACCCCTGAATACACTCCCAGCCAGCCAGTGGCTCTGAAGTCAGAAGCAGATTCCCTCAGAATAATGTCAGGAGAAACTCTACCTTTGCTCCTTCCTGGATAGCATAGAAAAGCCTAGAAACACCCAGTTGGTATCACCTGAGAGCTGACTCAGGATGCAACACAGGCCACAGGAGACGAACAGTCAGGCCTGACGCAGAAAGGTGAGGTGGATGCAGCATGGGCTGACACACCTGGGCGATCTGAATGGGGACAGTGTGGCTACGCAAGGTCTGCTCAGAATGAAATTTCTGTGAATCCCTGAAAGACGAAAAGGAAGAAGAGCAATCTAAAGAGAAGGGGAAGAAGCGAATCTCCTGATTTACCAAAGCAAAAAATGAATGAATGAATGAACAAATAAATAAATAATGTCCCCAAAACAACACTTACAAAGCATGGGAAGAGACAGGAAAGGATGGCTTACACAAACGATCAAAACAAAGGAACAGAAATTGTCTCTGAGAAAGGACAGATGATGGAATTACCCAAAATTAGTATTAAAAAAACCCATGTGCTCAAAGAGATAAATAAAAACATGGAAAAAGATATAAAGGAAATCAGGAAAATAATACAAGAAAAAAATGGAAAACAAGAACTTCAAGAATGGGGCTTTAGAAAAGCAATCAATGTAATACACTACATTAATAGAACAAAAGGAAAGAACCACATGATCATCTCAACAGACACAGAAAAGGCTTCTGATGAAACCTAGACCCTTTTCTGATAGAAATGATGATAGCGGGCTTACTTGTCTCCTTCCTGTTCTCAAGAAGAAAAGGCTCTCAATCTTTCTCGGTTAATCATGCTTAATCATGCTGAGAAACTTTCTCTTCCTATCTTGTTGAGAGTCTTCTTCTTGAGAACAGGAAGGAGACAAGTAAGCCCGCTATCACCATTTCTATGTGATATCATGCTAGAACTGCCAGCCAGAGCAATGAAGTATCCAAATTAGAAAGGAAGAAGTAAAACTATATTTGCAGATAACATGATTCTTTATATAGAAAATTTCAAAGAAACTATAAGAAAGCTTCTAGAACTAATAGAATTCAGCAAATTTGCAAGGTACACATTCAATACACAGAACTAGCAATGAAAAATCTGAAAAGGAGATCAAGAAAACCATTCTATTTGCAATTGTATCCAAAATATTGTAATACTTAGGAATAAACCTAACCAGGGAATAAAAGCACTTATACAATGAAAACTATAAAACACTGCGTCAAGAGACTAAAACAGACTTAAATAAATGAAAAGACGTTTTGTGCTCATGGATTAGAAGACTTGATATTGTGAAAATGTCAATACTGCCCAAAGCAATTGGTAGATTCCAACGCAATCTCAATGATAATTCCAACAGTATTTTTTATAGATATGGAAAAACTAATTCTCAATTTTATATGGAAAGGCAAGAATCCACGAATAGCCAAAGCAATTTTGGAGAAGAAAAACAAAGTAGGAGGCCTCATACTTTCTGATTTCAAAACAAACTAAACAGCTACAGTAATCAAAACAATCTGGTACTTGTTTAATGATCGACACATAGAGCAATGGAATAGAATTGAGAGCTCAGAAAAAAATCTAACTATACATCCAAGGTCAACTGACTTTTGACCAGGGTACTAAGTGCATTCAATGGGGAAAGACAGTCTTCAACAAATGGGGCTGGAAAAATTGGATTTCCACATGTAGAAAAATGAAGCCGAATCTACACCTCACACCATACACTAAAACTAATTCAAAATGGATCTAGGACCTAAATGTTAAATCTAAACCCACAAAATTCTTGGAAGAAAATGTAGGGGTAAAGCTATGGGAACTCTTTTTTTTTTTTTTAAAGTATAGATTATCAAATACAACAACAATTGCATGAGCAGCAGAAGAAAAAAGATAATTGGGACCTCATGAAAATTAAATACTTATGTTCATCAAAGGACTTTTTAAAAGAATAAAATGACAACCTACAGACTAGGAAAAAATGTTTAGTAACTATATATCCAATAAGGGACTAATATTCAAAATATATATAAAACATCTACAATTTGACAGCAAAAAGACAAATAACTCGATAAAAACATGGACAAAGAACAAGGACACTGCACTAAGCAGGCTATTCAAGTAGCCAACAAATGCATGAAAACATTCTCGTCATTAGCCGTTGTTGTTGTTGTGGGGTACCACTGGTTGATTCTGACTCATAGGGACCACTTAGAGTAGAACTTCCCATAGGGTTTTCTTGGCTGGAATCTTTCCAAAAGCAGATGGCCAAGTCTTTCTCCTGTGGAGCCACAGGTAGATTCAAACTGCCAGGCTTTCGGACAGCAGCCAAGTGCTTAACAATTGGGCCACCGTGACTCCTGACTAACCAATAAATACACTGCTGTTGAGTCAACTGTAACTCATAGCAACCAATAGTGTTTATATACTTGAAAAAAATTTCCCAGAACAATACCAAGCTCTGAACTCTGCCCTCTGATGTTTTCTGTTCTAGGCACTGGAAAAGAAATAATTGTTGCAAACCATTATATTAATGTTATATCCCATTAACGGTTTGAAAATCACAAATTTAGAATATCTTTGCTAATGGGAGATCTCCATAATGAACACATTTATATTGTGTGTAATTACTTGTGTGTGTTATGTGCTATACTGCATTGCTGTATGTGTCCTTGCGTTGGTGAGCTACTGAGAATTTCGCCATGATAAATACTCTCAGATTGTTATGCTTTTATGAGGCTGACTTCTTTTTTCTTATTTCTCACTGTCAGCTGATCACCTTAACTCAGTGAATATGACCTGTCTTCCCTAATCTTCTGCCCCAGTTGCAACATAATCCTGTGAGGGGCCAGTCTGTTACATATCACTGCTCGGGGACCTTCTGATGGCCTTATGTTCCAATGTCGCACTATGTTTCCTTCCTTTAATGTTGCATCTGAACCGTAGATGCGTATAGCTCTTGTGTACTAAATGCCCTTTTCTTACTAAGTTGGTGACAGCCAAATTAAATTTTACTTTATACAAACAATTTTTCCATTTTTTCTTCCTGTATAGTTGTGTCTTTTAAGCCTTACTTGATTCTGTCAGTTTCCTTGATGCTCTTCCATTGTTATACCCCCAAGTAGAATGAAATACAGAATGCACTGCATTTAAAAAAGGTAGCTATAAAGGCACTGTGTTTCTTTTTATAATGTTTTAATAAATGCATTAATTCTTTTGAGGTACAGACTATGTACTATATATACATATATGTAGTATCCTCTAACTCTAAGAGCGCATGACACATAGGACGTACCTAGCTCTTTGCTGAATGAATACATTTAGCAATGCTATTAACTTTTTGGAGCCCTGGTGGTGCCGTGGTTAAAGAGCTCTACTGCTAAACAAAATGTCCACAGTTCGAATCCACCAGCCACTCTGAAAGAGAAAGATATGGCAGTCTGTTTCCATAAAGATTACAGCCTTGGAAACCCTGTGGGGCAGTTCTACTCTGTCCTATAGGGTTGCTATGAGTTGGAATCAATTTGACGGCAATGAGTTTGGTTTGTTTTTTTGGCATTAGCTTTTTATTTTCTGTCTCTTGAAGCTCACAGAAGGAACTTTAGCGCTGGATGATGTCTACTATAAAGCATCGTGCAGTTTTTAGAGGCCGGATTTTAGGGCCACTTATTTGGCTGTTTCACTTACCAGCTCTGTGACCTTAGGAGAAAGCATCAGTGTTTCTGAGTCTCAGTATTCTGTAAAATGTGGGTAATAGTAGTACCCAACTCAAAGTGTTGTTGTGAGGATTAAATAAATTCATACAGGTAAACATGTTAGAGAACGTGCCCTCCTCAGGTGTCAGAATGTTAATCCAGTGGGCTGGATATAGAGAAAATAGTGTGCTTTGCATTCCTACCTTCCATTTCAGACCTCCATGTTTTATTCTTTCATTTAGTCTTGTGTGTGTGTTAGGTGAAAGTTTACAGTGCTTATTAGTTTCTCATTCAAAAATTTATAGACAAATTGTTTTGTGACATTGGTTGCCATCCCTGCACTGTGTCAGCACTCTGCCCTTTTCCCTTTACACCCTGGGTTCCCCATGTGCATTCATCAGGTTTCTTGTCTTTTCCTGCCTTCTTGTCTTTGCTTTTGAGCAGGTGTTACCCATGAGCTCTTGGTGCTTGACTGAATTCAGGAGGAATTTCCTCACGTGTGTTATTGTTTATAGGCCTGTCTAATCGTTGGCTGAAAGGTGGACTTTGGGAGTGGCTTCAGTTCTGAGTTAGCAGGCTGTTTGGAGGTCATAGTTTCCGGGTTCCTCCAGTCTCTCAGACCACTAAGGCTGGTCTTTTTTGTGGACTTGAATTTTGTTCTACATTTTTCTCCTGCTCTGTCTGGGACCTTCTATTGTGATCTCTGTCAAAGCACTCAGTGGTGGTAGCTGGTTATTTCTTCTGGGCTCAGGCTGATGGAGGCTGTGGTTCACATGGTCCATAGTCCCTTGGACTGATATTTTCCTTGCATCTTTTGTTTTCTTCATCATCCTTTGCTCCAAACATGGTGGGACCAATAGATGTATCTTAGATATCCATCCCCTTGAACTAAATGTGGCCTTGGCTCTCCTTTTCCGCTATAGTCATATTTCTCTTTGCGGCATGCACTGCTTGTCCTTAAAATCGTGAACTTCTTTGAGTCAGAGCTGCCTGGTTTACTTTTGTATATATGTATGTATTCGTGTGTGTGTATGTATAAACACACACAAGTATATGTACATATACGTGTGTATATGTACGTCTGCATACAGGAAGAGTTCAATATATTTTTTAAAAGAAAAAAAAATCTGATCTTGAAATCTGGTTTTCCTACATAGAAACAGAGAAAACTTAGCTGCCTTTTACGTATTTCTGACAGGATAGGTGACTGAGTACTGCGGTGTCAATATACTCAACAAGTATAAAATCCCAAAGAAAAAATGCAGAGCTGAAGAGGAACTAAAAATTTCATGGGATAGCAGGGAACGGTCCCAGATGTCAGACTTTGGTCATGTAACAAAAGGGTCAGATAGATGAAAGTGAATTTCTTAAGACTAATTAAAGACAGATACTAAGGTGGCCCGTGGAGAAGCTTTGATAGCAATTGAAGCTTAGAGGAGATGGCTTTGCAGTCCAGTCTCCTGCTGCTCACCCTCCTTTTGTTATCCTGGGCAGCCAGTGGCTTCTAATTACCAGGGCTCTGGCAGAATGCTGTACCTTGGTCCCTGACATCCCTGGAACACTAGGATTTTTTTTTTCTTTTTTTTAGCATAGGCTGTATTCTACCTTGTCTTTAATATCTTGGAAAAAAAAAAAAGTTGTTTCTTTTGGAAAGCCTGTGAGTCATTTGTTGGGGGTAGCCTCTACATCAGAGATCTGTTGTCCAGAAAAGATGAAACTATTTTCTAATGAAATGTACCACCTCACCTCAAACCCAAGTCTATGTAGACTCCTCTTTCCAAGAGCAATGTCCTCATTAAAACACTTCGTTACCATTGGCATAAATGGTTTGTCAGCCTTTTGCGAGCCCCTGGACCTCAGAGGTATGGCATTATTCCAGTTCTAATACATTTAGCATTTTCTCTCCATCGCTTCCTTAACACCAGCTCTTCTCCTGAAAGCCCCATGTATGTCAACTCTTAGTCAATGATCCTTCCAAAAACTACCATTTCATGCATTATGCTTTATTTGAATTTCAGTTTAAATCGTAGGATAGTGTAAAGGCTTCATATTCCAGAAGACGACACAATGGTTTTGTTTATTTGGAACATGCTACCCAGTCCTTTCTCTATATTATTGTTGCATGTAACCTCTGAATGCTAGTCTTTTTTATCTAAAAGCTCCCAGCTTTGAAAATATTCCTCATGTTTCAGAACAATCAGCAGAACTCACAGATTCTTGAATTCACATTTCCCTACTAAAATTTATGGAAAGAAATATATATTTATAGTAGATGAATACATATTATATAGAAGAAAATAACAAGATTAAACAGCTGCAGAAAAATATGTATTCATACCTCCACTGACCATCATATGCCAAGAAGAATCAATACACACAAATATTATGAAACGTACATTTTCAATTTTTATCTATTTTCTTTCGTATCTTTCACAAAGAATGCTAACCTTTCCTTTTCCTTGCCAAACCTTCAGCCCTTTCTCCTTAAGGAGTTAATAAGGAGCTCTACAGAACGCCAGCAGCAGTGGTGGGTCCGTGGCAGCATTCTCGCCTTCCGTGGGGTAGGTCCGGGCTCAGTTCCCAACCAACGCACCTCCAGTGTAGCCACTTCCCATCTGTCGTGGAGGCTCGTGTGTGGCTGTGATGCTGGACAGGTTTCGGTGGAGCTTCCTAGAGAGACTAGGAAAAAAGTCCCCGTGAGCTACTTTAAAGAACTCCATGAAAACCCTACGGATCACAATGGTCTGATTCTGTTGTGTATGGGGTCTCCATGAGTTGGGGGCCCACCCGTAAGCAGCTAAAAACAACATACAATACTAAGCCATAGTAGTAATTTTTTGATAGTGGGCTTGAACTTAATGGAAATTAAGTGTAAAGTTTCATCTGTAAATATGATGTTTCCATTAAGTTTTTGTTAATTTCCTTTACCAAGTTTAGAAAGTTCCCTTTATTCTCAGTTTGAAAAGGTTTTTTTTTTCTTTTTAGTCATGAATGACTGCTGAATATTGTTGAATACACTTCTACTTTTAGAGAAATTATCATCACATGGTTATTTTCGTTTAATAAATCACGTGGCATATTATGTTGACAGGTACTCTGACATTGAATAGTTCTTGCATTCTTCAGATAATCCCTACTTGTTCGTGATTTTTTTTTTAAGCACTACTGAATTCTTGTCACTTGTATTCTATTTAGGAATACTTCCATAGAGGAAATTGGCCTGAAATTTCTTTTACTTGTTCTTTGCTTGTCCAGTTTAAGTACCAAGATTATAATTACCTCAAAAAATGATTTGAGATTTTTTTTCTCTATCCCTCTCTCTTTTTTTTTTTAATATCCTTTCCTTGAAATTTGGAAAATCAGCCTGTTAAAAAGCCAAACAAAACACAAAAGGCTACCAAAAACACTTTCTTTCCTTTTCTATCTCTCCCTGTGTCTCTCTCTGTCTTTCCCTATCACTCTCTCTCTCTGTCTCTCCCTGTGTCTTTCTCTCTGTCTTTCCCTGTGTCTGTCTCTCTCCCTATCTCTCTCTCTGTCTCTCTCTCTCTGTCTCTCCCTATCTCTCTCTGTCTCCTCCTGTGTGTGTCTGTCTCTGTCTGTCTCTCCCTGTGTGTCTCTCTCTGTCTCCTGTGTCTCTCTCTCTGTCTTTCCCTGTCTCTCTCTTTCTGTCTTTCCCTATCTCTGTCTCTCCCTCTCTCTCCCTGTGTGTCTCTCTCTCTGTTTCTCTCCCTGTGTGTGTCTCTCTCTGTGTCTCTTCCTGTGTCTCTCTCTGTGTCTCTCCCTGTCTCTCTCTCTCTCTGTCTGCCTCTCCCTGTGTCTGCCTCTCCCTCTGTCTCTATCTGACCATCTCTCCTGTGTCTCTCTGTCTCTCCCTGTGTCTTTCTCTGTCTCCTCCTGTGTGTCTCTCTCTCTGTCTCTCCCTGTGTCTCTCTCCCTAACTCTCTCTCTGTCTCTCACTGTGTCTCTCTGTCTCTCTCCTCTGGCCATCTCTCTCTGGGGAGTGGTTCAGGCAGAATTATAATGAAGATGCCCCTGTGCCCCCAGAATTCCTGTCCCTTGGTTATTCAAACGCTAATGTAAGGACTGATGTAAAGGGGCTTTTCAGATGTAATCTATGTCCTAAGTCAAAAACTTTGCCTTCCAGTGGATTCCAACTCAGAGCAACAGCTGTAGGACAGAGTAGAACTGTCTCAGAGGGTTTCCAAGGAGTGGCTGGGGGATTTGAACTGCCGGCCTTTTGGTTAGCAGCTAAGCTCTTTACCACTGTGTCACCACGTCAGGTGACATTAAAATATGGAGATTATCTAAGTGGGTCTGACCCAATCCTCCGAGCCCTTTAAAGGCATAGAGTTTTCTTCTGCTAGTGGGAGAAGAGGAAGTAAAGAACATTTGAAGTGTGAGAAGGACTGAAGTGTTGTTGCCGGTCTGAAGATCGTGGAGCCACATGAAAAGGAAGGCAGGCTCCCTCCAAGAGCAGAGGGTGGTTCTTGACTGACATCAGCAAGGAAGCAGGAACATTGGACCCACAACCACAAGGAACTGCAATCTGCCAACAGCCTGAACGAACCTGGCAGTGGAGTCTTCCCCAGAGCTTCCACAGAACAGCCCAGCAGGCTCAACACCTTGATTTTGGCCCCGTGATATCCTCAGCATTGAACCTAGCCAACCCTCCCAGGGTTCTCACCTAGAGAACTGTGAGCTAATGATGGTGTGTTTTATGCCACTAATGCTTTTCGTGGCGATATAAACCCAATATAGACGGCAAGGGAGGAATGTAGGTTTACAGCGTTTTGACCACTTTTACATTTTCTCAAATTATTATTATATCCAAATTAGATATTAGCTGTCTTCTTCAATCAATTTGAATAATTACTTTTTTTTCTAGAATATTTCCTATGAAATTTATGTTTCCATATAAAGTACACTACATATGTACATTATATATATATATGGTGGCGTAGTGGTTAAGTGCTATGGCTGCTAATGAAGAAGTCGGCAGTTCAAATCCGCCAGGTGCTCCTTGGAAACTCTATGGGGCAGTTCTACTCTGTCCTATAGGGTTGCTATGAGTCAGAATCGACTGGTCAGCAGTGGGTTGAAGTGGGTGAGATATATATATATATATATATAAATGTTTTGCAAACAAATGTGAAGACAGATAATACCGGCAATATTTAGAAAATATAATTACCCATGTTGATTTAAGTACATATATAAAATACAAATAAAAAATTATTAAACAAAATCTAAAACCAAAACCAAACCCACTGCCGTCCAGTCGATTCTGACTCATAACAACCCTATAAGACAGAGTAGAACTGCCCCATAGAGTTTCCAAGGAGCACCTGGCAGATTTGAACTGCCGACCTCGTCGTTAGCAGCCGTAGTGCTTAACCACTACGCCTCCAGGGTTTCCAACAAAATATAAGGATGGTCAAAATATACATGCATACATACACAGACACATGCATTTTCAAAAGCCATTACTGCTTTAAAGGTATACTCTTGTTGGTGTTTGCAGTTGAGTCTATTTGACTCATAGTGACCCCCTGTAACAGACTACAACTACCCCATAGGGTTTTCTAAGCTATAATCTTTATGGGAGGAGATCTTCAGCTCTTTATTCTATGGAAACACTGGGTGAGTTCAAACCACCAGCCTTTCAGTTAGCAGCCCAGCGCTGGACCATTGCACCACCAGGGCTCCTTAAAAGTATGGGTGGTGGATGGTGGGAGCCAGGTTTCTCACCACTGTCAGAGAGAGAAGTTATAGATAAGAAAGAAGGAAATATTAAAATAAGCTCTATGATACTGGACCAGAATCAGAGACATCAGTATGGACTCCAGTTTAGCCATATATATGTGTGTATGACCTGGAATGGACTCGACAGCAACGGGTTTGGTTTTGATATGTGAATGTATGTGTGTGTGTATATATATAGCTGCTAACCAAAAGGTTGGTAGTTTGAATCCACCAGGCACCCCTTGGAAACCCTATGGGGCAGTTCTACTCTGTCTTGTAGGGTTGCTATGAGTCGGAATCGGCTCAACAGCAATATGTATATATACACGCATATGTATATGCATGTATATATATACATACACAGATGGATACAGAAATAACTATAGATAATGGGTATACATGGGTATATTTGTGTATACATAGGTATGTACATGTATGTATATGTGATACTTATAGATGTGTGTACATGTATGTGGCCTAGAGGCATGAGAGTGGCTGGAAGCAATGATATACCACAGTAGCAATGAACACAGCTAGCTCCCAGACCTTGGTTTCTATTTTTCTCCAATAAAGGGAACTTGGCCACGGTTGAGAAATGTGTTGGGTCAGGGTGAGTCTGTAGTATCTATTACCAGAACGTAAAGTAGTGCTCCAAAAACAAAAGGTTGTGCTCAAAAGATAAAAGGTCTATGTGTCAAAGAGACACATGAACCAAGATAAAAGAGTTCACAGCAGCCAAAGCGAGAACAATTTGAGCAGCAAAATAAAATAGCATATTATTGGATCATAACCAAAATTATAAAATAAATGCACATAAACCCATACTGATAACAGCTGAAAAAAATAAAAAGAGAAGGGAGAAAAGACAGATCTTCTTTACTGAATAATTCACAATAATACAGGTGTATAGATAGACAATCCTCTCGCTTTTCCAAAGTGGGGTTGGTTTAGATACTTGCTTCCAAAGGATGGCCTACGGAAAGGGAAAACCGGACCTTCACGGTGAGAGACCTGGTAGACACTATCTTCAGCAAGCATCAGCTTAACACACCAGAGTCATCATGTGAATATCGTATATTCATGATATGTAGTTACGTATTTTATTATTCTAATCAAAAAGCAGCTTTCATTTTTTTAGATATATCTTTTAAATTTGTCTTTTTATGTGTGTCATTAAGCTTCTGCTCTTACCTTCATTTTATGTCTTCTATTTCCTTTGGTTTTACTCAGCCCAATTTCTATTTCTTAAGTTTAATATTCTGCTGCTTACTTTTAGATCTTTTCTGTCTGCTTCTGTAACAAAGATATCTACAGCCATACATTATCGTTAAGTAATACTTCAGCTGCATCGCACACATTTTTACATGTAACAGTCTTCCTTTGCTCTTTAATTAACCATTTTTAATTTTCAAGGTGATTTTCTTCTTACTGCATGGGTTATTTTGGTCTGCCTTATTTCCGAGACTGTTGTTCTCATTCCTTCTGTTTTACGACCATTATATCGTCGACGTGATCAGTTTTATGTTTGCCTCTTTGCAGTCTATTGAACTCTAGGCTTTTATTTATTAATTTTTTTTACAAATGTATGTCTGGAATCGACTCTCTTACACCAGAACCGAGCCTTTCATTTTCTGTCCATGTAATAATATGGTGAACTGAAGAACAGGGTGAGGATTGAGGTTGGGTATAGATGCGTTTGGGACACATTACTCAGTTAAATACCTGTGTATTTACAACAACAGTTTGTTTTATTGTCACTAAGATATAAGTCAAATTATTACTGGGATCAAAATAAGACATATTATTTTATTATTCATTTAACATCTGTCATAGGTTGAATTGTATACCCCCAAAATATGTGTACCAATTTGGCGAGGTCATGATTCCCAGTATTGTATGATTGTCTACTATTTTTTCATCTGATCTGATTCCCCTATATGTTGTAAATCCTATCACTATGATGTTAGTGAGATGGAAGAGCGGCAGTTATATTGATGAGGTTTATAAGATTAGAAAGTGCCTTAAGCCAATCCCTTCTGACATATAAAAGAGAGAAATAAGCAGAGAGACAGGGGGACCTTGTACTACCAGGAAAGCAGCATCAGGAGCAGAGCACATTCTTTGGACCTGGGGTCCCTACGCAGAGAAGCTCCTAGTCCAGGGGAAGATTGATGACCAGTATCTCCCTTCAGAGCCAACAGAGAGAAAGCCTCCCCTGGAGCTGATGCCCTCATCAGCTCCAGGGGATTTTGGATTTGCAGTCTACCAGACTGTGAAAGAATAGACTGTGAAAGAATAAATTTCTCTTTGTTAAAGCCATCCATGTGTGGCATTTCTGTTATAGCAGCAGTAGGCAAGCAAGACAATATCCATATATATAAAAAGAGAAATAGCTGATCCCTGATTTGGGGTACAAAATGTACAAGATAATCCTAGCGCAGTTTGTCTTACCAGAAACAAGGAAGCCATCAAAGATACCCAAGTCTTGTCAAAAGGATCAGAAGACACATCACATGACTCTGAGTAGCCGTAAATGGGACACTTCTAGCATCAGTAAAGATAATAGCAGTAAAGGATGGAAATATATTAAAACGTTTACATGACGAGCTTAGAATAATTCTCAAAAAAGGAAAATAGCTGTCATTGGTTACCACTGAAGAATATTAAGAAACTAATTTATTTTTAAATATATTAAATAAAGGGAAAATCAAACACTTATATTGATTTTTGTACATAACCAAAACTTAAGTTTAACCAAGTGATGGGGTGAAGTGTCTGTATAGAAATATCCGGTTAGTACATTAAAATGGAATGATAATTAGTGTGTCACTATTATACGACTTTTTGAACTAATGAATCTGGATAATGATAATAAAAACAAACCAAAACCAAACACACTGCTGTCGAGTCAATTCCGACTCATAGAAACCCTATAGGACAGAGTAGAACTGCCCTGTAGAGTTTCCAAGGAGCGCCTGGCGGATTCGAACTGCCGGCCTCTTGGTTAGCAGCCATAGCACTTAACCACTACACCACCAGGGTTTCCAATGATAATAAGTGACTATTAAATATCTATTTTTTTAAAGTACGTTCTTACTTATCTAGTACTGCTATAACAAGGTCAGCGAAAAAGAGGAAGACCCTCAATAAGATGGACTGACACAGTGGCTGCAACAATGGGCTCAAACATAGCAACAATTGTGAGGATGGTGCAGGATTGGGCAATGTTTCATTCTGTTGTACACAGGGTCGCTATGAATCTGAACCGACTCGACGGCACCTGACAGCAGTGTAACAAAAATACCACAATTGGGTGATTTTAACAAACCAAAATTCATTTTCTCACAGTTTAGGAGGCTAGAAGTCTGAATACAGGGTGCCACTTATGGGGGAAGGCTCTCTCTGTTGACTCTGGAAGAAGGTTATTGTCTCTTTTCAGCTTATGTTTCTGGGTGAACTTCATGTGGCTTGGTGTGTCTGCTTTCTCATTTAATTTCTTTTATATTCCATAAGAGATTGACTTAAGACACACCCTACGCTGATACTGCCTCATTAGGACAACAAAGAAAACCATTCCCTAACAGGATTAACCACAGGTACTTTTGGGGGTCACAATTCAATCCATAACATACAACCAAATATTCCGTAGTCCCTGATAGGAGGACAAGGAGGCCTGATGGCACCGTGGTTAAGTACTTTGCTGCTAACCAAAAGGCCAGTGATTTAAACCCACCAGCCATTCTGTGCAAGAAAGATGTGGTACTCTGCTTGCATAAAGATTACAGCCTTGGAAACCTTATGGGGGAATTGTACTCTGTCCTGTAGGGTTGCTATGAGTCAGAATCCACTCGATGGCAGTGGGTTGTTTTTGGATAGGACACAACATCACCTGTAAGTATTCTTGTCTTAAAAATAAAAGCTTTTAGACCCAACTAGCACTTACACGGAGAAAATGGGAAAGGGGAAATGGGGCCAACGACACCAATGAAAAGCAATCTACAAAGTCTAGACCATGGGAAACTGTATGAGATAAAAGTCCTACTTCCTTCAACAAATAAATGGTGAGGAAAATGAGAGAGAGAAAGAGAGTTGGAGATAGAAAGACCAACCTATGGACGAAAAAAGATACACAATCAATTGCAATGTTTGTACCTTCCTTTGCTCTAGATACAAGCAAGTAAACCATTAAAAAATTTGAGATAATGAGGGATATTTTAAAATTAATTGGACTTTTAATGATATTAAGGAATTACTGTTATTTTTAGATAGGACAATAGTAATGCATTTATGTTTTTAACAATAATCATTCTATTGTAGATAGGCGTGCTGGATTTGGTATGTATGAAGTTATGTAATATCTGAAGTTTACATCAAAATAACTTATGAAAAGTGGGAGAAATGAGTAGGAATACAGGTGAAACAAAATTGGCTATGATTTGATATTTGTTTTAACCAGGTAGTGGGTTTATAAGGAGCACTAATGGGGCAATGATTAAGAGTTCACCTGCTAACCAAAAGGTCAGCAGTTTGAACTCAGCAACCAATCTTCGGGAGAAAAAAAATTTTGTGCATGTACAAAAATCATGATAAATGTTTGATTATCCCTTTATTTAAAATATTTAAAAATAAAAAATTATCTTCGTAATATTCTTCAGAAGTAACCAATGATAGTTATTTTCCATTTTTTAATGAGAATTATTCTAACCTCATGATGTAAATAATTTTAATGTATTTCCATTCTTTACTGCTATTATCTTTATTGATGCTAAAAGTGTCCCATCTATGGCTACTCAGAGTCTTATGACATGTCTTCTGATCCTTTTGACAAGACTTAGGTATCTTTGATAGCTTCCTTGCTTTCTGATAAGACAAGCTATGCTAGGATTATCTTGTACATTCCCTGCCTACCTACTTCTGTACATTACAGCCTAACAAACACTATGGGGCAGCTCTACTCTGTCGCAGTGTTATTATGAGTTTCCATTGACTCCACGGCATACAATAACAACAAAAATGGGTTTATGGAATCCAATATACCATTAACTCTACATTTGAAATATTTAATGTAGGTTCAAGAAGAAATTATTAAAAAAAAACACTTTAAATAAATTCTTACAAAGCAATGTTACCTTCCTTCAGAAAAACACAGGAATAGCTCATTTCTTATTTCTAAAATGGTTTCAATAATTAAGCTTCAAATTTGAAAAATATCTTCAGCCTCTCACACGTAATGAAAAACCTGCTAAATAATTTCTCTGAAGAGTAGCTAATACATTGTCTGAGTAACTGATCCATGGGAAAATACCTGCTGTCTTCTTTTACATATTTTCACTATATATAACGAAAACATATGTTATTGCTTGGATTTATACAGATGGATATGTCAACTTTTTCCTTATTTACAAGATTTGGTCACCATAATTCAAAGCGGAGTATCATTCTATATGAATTATTTGTCCATGGGTATTCATTAGAAGATTTTTATACAGAAAAGATAGATTTCTTCTGACCACAACGTTCTTGATATGTATCTTAAATATTTCATCCTTCTGTATTTTCAGACATCATATACATAAGTGCTCATGGTATTTTCAATGGTTAAAAAAAAAAATGGTTAACTACACCTAAATGTTTTCATTCATACAGTAAAAATGTAATGAATCCTTTGATTCAAAGCCCATTCTGCCACTTCCTGGCTTTGTCACTGGAGCATGTGACCTAATCCCTCAAGCCCTGGGAATACTCATCTCTATAAAAATTGAAAGATTGGCCTTTCCAACCCACCCAGAGGTGCCTGGAGAGGCACAGGTCACAGCCTTGGAAGATCTATGGAGCATTTCTATGCTGAGAATATGGGATTGCCATGGGTTCAATCAACTTGAGGGAAACTGACAACGACTACCATTATCTACAAATTAAGAGTGTGTAAGGATTAACTGAGATGATAATCCTAAAGGGCTCCTATTGTTTTTAGGTGCCTGGAGTCAGCTTCAACTCATAGTGGCTTTACGGATAACATAACAAAATGCGCCACCTTGATGATTATGACTAAGGGCTCATGGTACATGCGGAACACATAGCAACAGTTAGCTATTATTAGACTCTTTATATGAAATTTGTTGAGCTAAATTTTCTTGAGATGAAAAGGAACATTAGATATTGCTGCTGTCCTTAAAATTCTTAATTTCTACTCAAAAGGATCAGATACAATAAAAACAAATACAAGTTTAAATGTATGAGAAATGCCATACAAGTGTACCCTAGACATGCAGATATACTTCCTGGGTCCCCCTTGAAAGGCAAAACTTGTTGCCCAGATATGGGGGAGTGCATTCAGCAGAAAGCACCCAGCGCTCAGCTCCTTTGGAGTTGGCCTCAACTTCTGAGAGTTTCTTTGTCCAAATCACACTCTTCCTAGATCAGCCTACATCAGGTTACTGAGCCAGGTGAGGTTAAAAAGTGTGCCTTATAAGAAGGCATTAAAAAAAACCCACAAACCTGCTGCCATTAAGCCGATTCCAACTCATAGCGACCATATAGGACAGAGTAGATCTGCTCCGTAGGGTTTCCAAGCAGCACCTAGTCGATGTGAACTGCCAACCTTTTGGTTAGCAAAGATAGCTCTTAACCACTATGCCACCAGGGTTTCTGAATGAGACGTTAGGGAGGGAGAAATTTAGACCGGCATAGTTGGAAGAAGAGAGTAACTACGGGAAGAAATTTTAGCAAAAATGTGAAGTTAAAAAGTTACAGAATAAGCAGTGAAAATAGAATGTTGCAAGAAAAAACACATTAAGAGGGAGGCTGTGGACAGACAATGGTGAGCTTTGTCTGACAGGTTTAGCACTTTAAAGTTTATACTGCATAATGAAATGAAGATAATTAATATCAGGATGTTTTCTTTGTCATTGCTAATTAACTAGCAAAGTGTCAGGCAGACGCTGTGTCCTCAGTGCTTGCAGAAGGACTTCACGTCACAGATGTGATACTGTGGATGAAAGTAGTACAGTCTCCTACGGGGCATCGTCTGTGGCACCGCAGGGCTGCGAAGCAACCCTGGGCTCAGCGGTGAGTGGAAGAAGCAACCCTGGGCTCAGCGGTGAGTGGAAGAAGCAACCCTGGGCTCATCGGTGAGTGGAACGCGACTCGTCCCTCTCTCTGAGGCCCTCTTTTCTGTACTTGGGATGCAACTACTGCTGAAGCAATAATAACTGAAATACAATGTTGCTTTTTCCATGAGTTATTTTCCTTTAAAAATGTGATTTTGGAAGAATAAGTCAATCTTTATATCTCAAATGAAAATGTGTCTAATTGTGAGTTTTTTTTTTTTTTTTTTTTTTGTCTTAGAAGAAGCATGGGATTTCAAGCTAGCAAAACCACGCCTGCACCCTGTGGTCGAGGCAGCCTTCTAGCTTTGTGCATCTTGGTTTCTTACGTGTAAAATGGGGTAATAACCTTACTCTCTTGGTGGAACCGTTGTGAGGATTTATTTTCATGACATACATCAGTGCACCTCTTATACTCTAGAGATGTAGTGTCATAATGTAAGAGCTCAAAGGAGTTATTTTTAACCTGAAGGATTAGTACTTTAATAATCTGTCAGCCCTTATTTCAATTACCATTGTGGCCCTTTATATTCTTCCTATGGGATTTTTTTTTGTCACTCACATATTTAGTCTGCACAATTCCAACCCATCTAACGTAACACGATTATTTACCATAAGTTCAGAAATATGATAATGTAATATAAACCATTTAATTTATTTTAATTATCTGCATTTTCTAAACAAGGAAATGGAAGTTCAGGCAAGTTCATTAAATACCCAATTCACAGTAACAGTAATTTCTAGAGCTGGGGTTGAAATTTATATCTCTGTACATTCAAAGATGATTTTTCTGTCCCATGCTGACTGTTAGGCTTGACCCCATGCTTCCACCTCTGGCTTCACTCCCAGTCCAGTTATTCCAGCCTCTGTAAAAATTCAATACTTTCCCACCACTGCAAGGCACCACTGCAAGGCACTCAGGCTGGATTATCCACAACCACTCTCTTCCTCTGCCAGGACTTTGGAAGGAAATCCAACTATGGCTGACTGCAGGCACTATCAATTCATGGTCTTATCCTGAAACTCTCAACATCAGGCAGCACATTCCTTCAGTTCAGTTACTAGCCAGTAGGTTGTCCGTGAAGATAAAGGAAAAGACTGTTTGGGGCACATTGAAATTAATAGCTTCTTCTCATCAAAAGACACCATCAAAAAAGTAAAAAGGCAGAAAAAAGACAGGTTATACAAAGATAATTGCAACAAATACAACCCAAAAAGGCCATGAATCCAGAATGTATAAAGGTCTCCTACAAACAAATTAACAATGATTAAAATAATCCCTAATCAGAGCCCTGGTGGCACAGTGGTTAACTGTTTGGCTGCTAACTAAAAGGTTGGCAGTTTGAATCCTTCAGATGCTCCTCGCAAAACCTATTAGGCAGTTTTTTTTTTTTTTACTCTATCGACTCCATGGCAGTGGGTTTGATTTCGGTTTTTTAATGCAAATGGACAGGGAATTTGGACAGGCCACTCACAAAAGGAAGCATCCAAACACCATTTTGGAAGAGTATGGTGCTCCCAACGGACCACCGCCCTCAGTAATTTCAAACAAGCAAATGATATGGGGGAACTGGCTGGGATATCTCTGAATAGGAAATGAGCAGCCATCATGTGTAGACGTTGAGCTGCTTTGGAAGGAGCACACCTTTCAGGAAACAATAGTGAATATTCTCTGAGTTTATTAAAACAGTGCCTTTGCCACTTCACCGAGGTAACAGCCTTACTTTGGCAATCTCTGTCAGGATGAAATGTGGTCGGAGAGAATTACACTAAAATATAACTTCCCGATGGATTAGGGTGAGGAAGGCTAGGTATTCACTGCTTCACAGTGCCTTGTCATTTTTAAACAGACAACTTTTTAGCTTTGTGGGAAAATGATTTTATCTATGGCTTTGACTGACTGAGCTGATGGAAAGAAAGAGAGAGCTTATTTTTATGCTGCACAAGCTTTTAGTATCTGTTATTTGTAGATCTCGTTAATGAAGACTCATAATGTGATTTCATTTTTAGGTCAAAGGAATTTTGGAATTATGAGGTAAATAAGTGCATACGAAGCTGTGACTGTCCGAAGGTCAGGTTCCTTATTTATCACACTAGGGCTAGAGTCAGACCGATTGACTCAGCCAAGGCCATGTTCCTTTACTTCTTTCTGAGGTGGTTATGTGTTTAGGTAGTGAAAGATTTGACTTATTCAAACAATTTAACCTGCAAATATATTTACTTTGTTGTGTGTGCTAATGGCTTATTCTCTGGGAACTTCAGAGAACACCATATACTCGAGAAATAACATAAAACCCTTCTGAAGAAGAGTAAAAGCAAACGGAGTGCATCACTTTATTAATATGTTAAGAGGTCCCAGTGAGAACTGGCATCTTCCAACATTTATTTGTTCATTCATTTAATTGTTAGGTTGGGAATAGAAGGTCAACACCATCAGGCTAATATTGTGTTGACTCTTATTGAACATTGGGTATGGATGGAGTTTGACTGTGATGTATAAATATGCAAACAAATAGAAAGGGAAAGAAAAGTTTCATAGAATCAATATTTTAAAAATGAAGCTTTGTTTTTTTTTCTTCATAGTGATAGGAAAATTGAGATATTGTAAATTATTTTAGATTATTATAAGATAATTAGAATGATAAATAAATCTTCAAAATGAAAAGTACCTTTGATAACCTTCGTTTGGTAACAAATCTACACCATCAGAAAATCACTATTTTTTTTACAGAAGAAAATTGAGGCACAAAAATGTTACTTGAATTGCCAACTGTCACAGAAGGTCATACATGACAGAGGTAGAACCCAGTTTGTATCCTAAATGTCCCAGTCCAGTATTCTGACAAGTCCAAATTAGATACAACATCCTTAGTGTTTTTAAATTTAAAACAAGTTGACAGCCTAGAAGTTGATGCTGGGAAAGTGCTTTAAATTCTGCATGCTCCTGTGTGTGTGTGTTTTTAGAACACACATCCTGAGATTTCACTCAACAGGTCGTACCAAGTAACACGGCAGGAAAGCTTTTCCCTGACATCCTCTGCCCCCTCTTGGTTTCCTCTTCTTAAGCTATCCCCTTATCTTGCATCATGTGAAGTAATATTTTCCTGTGTTTGAAATTTTACCAAATCAATACCCCAAACCAAACCCATTGCCGTTGAGCTGATTCCAACCTGTAGCGACCGTATAGGACAGAGCAGAACTGCCCCATAGGGCTTCCAAGGCTGTAATCTTTATGGAAGCAGATTGCCACATTTTTCTCCTGTGGAGCTGCTGGTGGGTTCATACTGCTGACCTTTCAGTTAGCAGCCAAGCACTTAACCACTGCACCACCGGGGCTCTTACCAAGACAATAAGAAACTAAAAATTATTTAATTCGATGAAATTGTTTTTAAAAGACGTGAAAATAATTAAAATGAAGTACCAAAATAATAATAATATGATAATAATAACCAGAACCCATTGTCTTCCAGTCAATTCTGACGCACTGCTGCCCTATAGAACAGAGTAGAGTTGTCCCACAGGGTTTCCAAGGAGTGGCTGGTGGATTCAACTGCTTAGCTTTTGGTTAGCAGCCAAGCTCTTAACCATTGCGCCACCAGGGCTCTGATAATGATAACAGATGCCTGTTTATGTACCAGACCCTGTACAGTTCACTTTTCTGTATTTAACTATTAGCCCTTTCGCCAACCACATGAGGCAGGTACACTTGGTATCCTAATTTTACAGAAGAGAAAATTGAGGAAAGGGTCTTTAAATAAAGTGGTCAAGGCCACTTAGTATTGTGTAAAGCCAGGTTTCTAAACAAGGCATTTTGGCTGCAGAATTTGCAACATATGTCTGAAAAATGTCCAACTCTTTTTTTTTCCTTTAAAATAAGACTGACTGTACAACATACTGTTTTTCCAAACTTGCAACAAAAGAATTGATATTATTTCTCTGCCCCTCCCCCCACACACACAAGCTGTTCCCCTCCGCCCCACCGTACATTTAATCTTCTTCAACTCATTTTTGGAAATGAGTGAGTTCTTTCTATTAGTGTTCTTTTGGATGAATGACTCAGAGTAAAGATTTAAGACAGTTTAGTGGAGAAAAGAGGAGGCAATGTGGAAGAAAATCAAGAGAGATAAATGCACGTTTATAGAGATAATAACTCCCAAAAATTCTTGACAAATTTAAAGGACTTTTCCCCAAATATCTGTTGCCTGTTTAGGAAAAAGAACGTGACTTCAGAACCATCCTAAGTAAGGTTTGTTAATTACATCTAGTCACCTCAGAGAAAAGTTAACTTGTTTTTTTTTTTTTAATTTGAAAGCTGCTGATTTAGAACCTTATCTTAAATGAAATGCCATTTATTTCCTTAAAGTATTGGGTTACTGAGATCTGTACTTGGGAAGCAGCTTTAGTTTTTATTTTTGAGAAGCAAGCTCTTGAATTAAATTCCAAGCACTTATCCTTTGATTTAGTCCATAGACATTTGACCTCTACTTTTTAAAAGTTGGTCAATAAGCCCATCTCTACGTAGCCCATTAAGTAAGAATTAACACTCTGGTGCACCATACTCAAACCCGTTGCTGTCTAGTCGATTCCGACTCATAGCGACCCTATAGGACAGAGTAGAACTGCCCCATAGAGTTTCCACTTGTTTTAATTCAGAAATAAGAAATTAGGGTTTAATTATTAACCATATTGTTTTCACTTGTGTTAACTTTTACCGTTTGAAATATATACTCAGCGATCAGAAATACTATCTAGATCCCTTTCATTCATTTACTTAAATGAATTGTGGGGACCACCAGGTATATGCTCAGCCCTAGAAACCCAGCAGGAAAAACGACTCGGGCTCTGCTCTCTGAGTTCGCAGCTGAGTGTAACTGCAGTTTGTAGTCGATGCCATTTGTCCTGCGATGCTTCCACTCATCATAGTATTTTCTTTGTATCTCTTATTTTTATTTATTTATTTTTTGAATATATGACATTCTATCTTAGTACCTTGTTTGTACCCCTTCCAATATCCTAATACTAAATAGTTACTCAAAATCTTAGTTGTAGTTGTCTAAAATCAAGTGCACATAACATACAACAGAAGGTTTGGGAGTGCTGCGCAGTCTAGCAGGAAAAAGTTAAGGTGGAAATAAAACGTTCAGTGTTTGCGGTGGGTGGGCTGCTTCCGAGTGCACTGAAGTTCTTGGAGAAAAAAAAAAAAGACAAATTCGTTCTTGTCTGTGTTTTGATACAAGATACATTCTATCTGTTCTTAAAGGACTCCTGGATGCATCTTCTATTATTTCACACTGTAATTATTTTGAAGACTAATGCAGCCTCGTACTCCTGTATATCCTCCCCAGGGCTTTAGCTTTGGGCTTTATACCAGGAAGTTACTTATTAAATGGTTTTCCTTTAAAATATTAATAGTACTATTTTACATGCATCTACGTCAAGCATTCAGAACTTCCTTTTATGTAAAAAAAAAAAAAAAAAAGTCCTATGATCAGTAGGTGGCAAGCTTGCTACACCTAAATGCTTTTGTTTTCTGTTAGAATCTTTAATGACATCTTATTCCAAAATATTTTTAAAGCTTCTTTAAATTGATAATATTTAGTTCATCATAAAGCTGATTTGTCAATCTGGTAGTCAGCGCATGCATTTACACCAAAATCCTAGTCTTCAAAATGATGTTTTAAAAGAAAATAGAATTCTCAATTCAAATAAACGAATAATATATTTTCAATTGACAAAGTAGTTCAGAGTTTCAATTCATATGAATTAAATTTTTCTCCTTCATTTCCTTTCAGGAATATGCCTTCCAGTATTTACCATACATAACCGTCTCCCCTAAAATTCACATGTGGACTTCCCACACGAGATGAGGAACCGTGTTCCCTGACTGACCTATTGTTTTGTTATGCTCAGAGCACTCTTGCTGTTCGTGCTTTAATATAAAGTAACCCAACGCAGAGAGAGAACACCCTGAAATCATCTGCATGAAAGTAGCAAATAGAAATTCAAGGTAAGACAAGAGGAATTAAATTCTTAAACATATTAATATGATTAAGGAAGTTACGAGGCCACATGAAGACTCAGACATTTTGTCTGTGACCAGAAATACATATTAGGCTCTGAGGTGTTCTCTGTTTGGTATGGCTTTCAACAGTTCGATAGCTTGACCTGAATATATCTTGTTTTGCTGATAGAAAAGAGCAGTCGTTTTCTATAAACATTCTGGGAGTCTTGAATTCTTCGATTTTATGTTGAGAAGCCCAGATCACAGCAGAACAAGAAGGGGTGCTGATGCAGATGTTAAACAAAAAGTCACGACTGGAAAACAGTGAGACAGCTGGGGTGAGCAGCGACAAGCAAATGTGCCTTTGTGTGGAATATTTAAAAAGCAGTCTGGTTGAAGACATGTCCTGTTTATCAATTTTTTATTTTAATTTTTATTGTGCTTTAAGTGAAAGTTTACAAATCAAGTCAGTTTCTAATACAAAAGTTCATATAAAACCCAGTGCCGTCGAGTCAATTACGACTCACAGCGACCCTATGGTATACACCTTGCTATATACTCCTTATTGCTCTCCCCCTAATGAGACAGCCCGCTCCCTCCCTCCACTCTCTCTTTTCATGTCCATTCGGCCAGCTTCTAAACCCCTCTGCCCTCTCATCTCCCCTCCAGCCGGGAGATGCCAACATAGACTCATGTGTCTGCTTGTTCCGAGAACCTCATTCTTCACCAGTATCATTTTCTACCCCATTGTCCAGTCCAATCCCTGTGTGGAGAGTTGCCTTTGGAAATGGTTCCTGTCTTGGGATAACAGGTCTGGGGACCAGGACCACCAGGGACCTTCTAGTCTCAGTCAGATCATTAAGTCTGGTCTTTTTATGAGAATTTGGGGTCTACATCCCACTGCTTTCCTGCTCACTCAGGGATTCTCTGTTGTGTTCCCTGTGAAGGCAGTCATTGGTTGTAGCCGGGCACGATCTGGTTCTGCTCTCTGGCTGATGTAGTCTCTGGATTATGTGGCCCTTTCTGTCTCTTGGGCTCAACATTACCTTGTGTCTCTGGTGTTCTTCATTTTCCTTTGATTCATGTGGGTTGAGACCAATTGATGCATCTTAGATGGCCGCTTGCTAGCATTTAAGAACCAGACAGTACTCTCCAAAGTGGGATGCAGAATGATTTCTTGATAGATTTTATTATGCCAATTGACTTAGATGTCCCCTGAAACCATGGTCCCCAAACACCTGCCCCTGCTGTGTTGCCCTTCAAAGCATTCAGTTTATTCAGGAAACTGCTTTTGGTTTAGTCCAGTTGTGGTGGCCTTTCCTGTATTGTGTGTTGTCTTTCCCTTCACCTAAAATAGTTCTTATCTACTATCTAATTAGTGAAAACTCCTCTCCCTCCCTCCCCCCCTCATAACCATCAAAGAATATTTTCTTTGCTTAAGCTATTTCTCAAGTTCTTATAATAGTGGTCTGATACAATATTTGTCCTTTTGCAACTGACTAATTTCACTCAGCATAATGCCTTCCAGATTCCTCCCTGTTATGAAATGTTGCAGAGATTCATCACTGTTCTTTATCAATGCATAGTGTTCTATTGTGTGAATATACCATAATTTATTTACCCATTCATCTTTTGATTGGCACCTTGGTTGCTTCCATCTTTTTGCTATTGTAAACAGTGCTGCAATAAACATGGGTGTGCATATATCTGTTCCTGTAAAGGCTCTTATTTCTCTAGGCTATATTGCAAGGAGTGGGATTGCTGGATCATATGGTAGTTCTATTTCTAGCTTTTTAAGGAAGCGCCAAATTGATTTCCAAAGTGGTTGTACCATCTGACATTCCCACCAGCAGTGTAGAAGTGTTCCAATCTCTCCACAGCCTCTCCAGCATTTATTATTTTGTGTTTTTTGGATTAATGCCAGCCTTGTTGGAGTGAGATGGAATCTCATTGTAGTTTTGATCTGCATATCTCTAATGGCTAATGATCCTGAGCATTTCCTCATGTATCTGTTAGCTACCTGGATGTCTTCTTTAGTGAAGTGTCTATTCATATCTTTTGCCCATTTTTTAATTGGGTTGTCTTTTTGTAGTTGAGTTTTTGCAGTATCATATAGATTTTAGAGATCAGCTGCTGATCGGAAATATCACAGCTAAAAACTTTTTCCCAGTCTGTAGGTAGTCTTTTTACTCTTTTGGTGAAGTTTTTGGATGAGCATAGGTGTTTGATTTTTAGGAGATCCCAGTTATCGAGTTTCTCTTCTGCATTGTTGGTAATGTTTTGTACACTGTTTATGCCATGTATTAGGGTTCCTAGCATTGTCCCTATTTTTTCTTCCATGATCTTTATCGTTTTAGATTTTATATTTAGGTGTTTGATCTATTTTGAGTTCGTTTTTGTGCGTGGTGTGAGGTATGGATCTTGTTTCATTTTTTTTGCAGATAGATATCCAGTTATGCCAGCACCATTTTTTAAAAAGATTGTCTTTTCCCCATTTTACTGACTTTGGGACTTTGTCAGATATCAACTGCTCCTATGTGGATGGATTTATGTCTGGATTCTCAATTCTCTTCCATTGGTCTATGTTTCTGTTGTTGAACCAGTACCAGGCTGTTTTGACTACTGTGGCGGTATAATATGTTCTAAAATCAGGTAGACTGAGGCCTCTCATTTTGTTCTTCTTTTTCGGTAATGTTTTACTAATCCAGGGTCTCTTTCCCTTCCATATGAAGCTTTTTTTCTCCATCTCATTAAAAAATGTTGTTGGAATTTGGATCAGAATTGCATTAAATCTATAGATTGCTTTTGGTAGAATAGATATTTTCATAATGTTAATTCTTCCTATCCATGAGCAAGGTATGTTTTTCCACTTACGTAGGTCTCTTTTGGGTTTCTTGCAGAAGTGTTTTGCAGTGTTCTTTGTATAAGTCTTTTACATCTCTGGTAAGATTTATTCCTAAGTATTTTATCTTCTTGGGGGCTACTGTAAATGGTATTGATTTGGTGATTTCCTCTTTAATGTTCTTTTTATTGGTGTAGAGGAATCCAATTGATTTTTGCACATTTATCTTGCATCCTGATGCTCTGCTGAACTCTTCTATTAGTTTCAGTAGTTTTCTTGAGGATTCCATAGGGTTTTCTGTGTATAAGCTCATGTCATCTGCAAATAGAGATGCTTTTACTTCTTCCTTGCCAACCTGGATGCACTTTATTTCTTTATCTAGCCTAATTGCACTGGTTAGAACCTCCAGCACAATGTTGAATAACAGCGGGAATAAAGGACTTCCATATCTGGTCCCGATCTCAAGGGGAATGCTTTCAGACTCTATTTAGGATGATGTTGGCTATTGACTTTTTATAAACACCCTTTACCATGTTGAGGAATTTTCCTTCTGTTCCTATTTTGCTGACGGTTTTTATCATAAATGGGTGCTGAACTTTGTCAAATGCCTTTTCTGCATCAATTGATAAAGTCATGTGATTTTTGTCTTTTGTTTTATTTATATAATGGATTACATTAATTGTTTTTCTAATGTTGAACCATCCCTGCATACCTGATATGAATCCCACTTGATCATGGTGACTTATTTTTTTGATATGTTGTTGAATTCTTTTGTCTGGAATTTTGTTGAGGATTTTTGCATCTAAGTTCATGAGGGGTAAAAAAATTTTGTTGAGGATTTTTGCATCTAAGTTCATGAGGGGTAGAGGTGTTTAATTTTCTTTTTTGTGGTGTCCTTAATTCGTTTTGGTATCATGAATGTGGTGGCTTCATAGAATAAGTTTGAGAGTATTCCGTCCTTTTCTATGTTCTGAAGTACCTTTAGTAGTAAAAGTAGTGGTGTTAATTCTTTTCTGGAAGTTTGGTAGAATTCTGCAGTGAAGCCTTCTGGGCCAGGGCTTTTTTTGGGGGGAGTTTTTTGATTACCTTTTCAATCTCTTCTTTTGTTATGGGTCTATTTAGTTGTTCTACCTCTGTTTGTGTTAGTTTAGGTAGGCAGTGTGTTTCTAGGAATTCATCCATTTCTTCTAGGTTTTCAAATTTGTTAGAGTACAGTTTTTCATAGTAATTTGATCTGATTCTTTTCATTTCAGTTGGGTCTGTTGTAATATCACCCATCTCATTTCTTATTCACGTTATTTGCTTTCTCTCCTGTTTTTCTTTTGTCAGTTTGGCCAATGGTTTATCAATTTTGTTAATTTTTTCAAAGAGCCAGCTTTTGGTGTTGTTAATTCTTTCAATTTTTTTTCTGTTTTCAATTTCATTTAATTCTGCTCTCATTTTTATTATTTGCTTCCTTCTGGTGACTGAGGGATGTTTTGTTGCTCTCTTTCTGTTTGTTCAAGGTGTAGGGATAATTCTTTGATCTTGGCCCTTTCTTCTTTTTGTATGTATGCATTTATTGATATGAATTGACCTCTGAGTACTGCCTTTGCTGTGTCCCAAAGGTTCTGATAGGAAGTGTTTTCATTCTCATTAGAGTCTATGAATTTCTTTATACTATCCTTAATGTCTTCTATTACCTAGACTTTGCAGGGTATTGTTCAGTTTCCAAGTGTTTGATTTACCTACTTTTTCTGTTATTAATTTCCACTTCTATTGCCTTATGGTCAGAGAAGATGCTCTGTAATATTTCAATGTTTTGGATCCTACAAAAGCTGGCTTTATGACCTAATATGTGGTCTATTCTAGAAAACGTTCCATGTGCTTTGGAAAAGAAAGTATACTTGGCTGCTGTTGGGTGGAGTGTTCTGTATATAAGGTCAAGTTGTTTTTTTGTGACATTTATATCTTCCGTTTCTTTATTGAGCTTCTTTCTGGATGTCCTGTCCTTCACTGAAAGTGGTTTGTTGAAGTCTCCAACCATAATTGTGGAGCTGTCTTTCTCACTTTTCAATGCTTGCAGAGTTTTTTTTTTATGTATCTTGCAGCCCTGTCATTGGGCACAGAAATATTTAGTATGGTTATATCCTCCTAGTATATTATCCCTTTAATCATTACGTAGTATCCTTCCTTATCCTTTGTGGTGGATTTAACTTTAAAGTCTAATTTGTCAGAAATTAATATTGCCACTCCTGCTTCTTTTTGATTGTTGTTTGCTTAATATATTTTTTCCCCATCCTTTCAGTTTTAGTTTGTTTGTTTCTCTAAGTCTAAGGTGTGTCTCTTGTAGGCAACATATAGATTGATTG
The DNA here is from genome assembly GCF_024166365.1 of Elephas maximus indicus. Taxonomy (NCBI): domain Eukaryota; kingdom Metazoa; phylum Chordata; class Mammalia; order Proboscidea; family Elephantidae; genus Elephas; species Elephas maximus. The sequence goes on along the minus strand of NC_064830.1, from coordinate 4,652,755 downwards.
ATCATGTTTTTAAATCTATTCTGCCAATCTCTGTCTCCTTATTGATGCATTTAGTCCATTTACATTCAGGGTAATTATGGATAGGTATGAATTTATTGCTGTCATTTTGGTGTCTTTTTTTGTGTGTTTTTGACAGTTTTTTTTCTAACTGAATTTTTTTTTGCTGAGTAGTTTATATCTATGTATCATCTTTTCCTCTCAGTTGTTGTTGTTGATTTTGTTTCTGCTGAGTGTCTATTTTTCTCTTGTGTTTAATTTTGATGTGTAGAATAGTTAGTCTTCTTTGTGGTTATCTTAAATATTTACCCGTATTTTTCTAAGTTTAAACCTAACTTTTATTTCTATATATCACCTTGTCATCCTCTACATATGAAAGATCTATGACTACATTTCTTAGTCCCTCTTTATTGTTTTAATATTGTCTTATTTAATATAATAACATCACTGTTTTCCTGTTTTGAGTGTTTCTTTATCTTGATTTATTTTTGAGATTTCTCTGTCTGCATTGACACCTGATTGCTCTGTCCAGTGTTCTAGCCTTGGGTTGATACCTCAAATTATTGATTTTCTAGCCAAAGAACTCCCTTTAGTGTTTCTTATAGTTTTATTTTGGTTTTCATGAATTCACTAAACTTCTGTTTATCTGGAAATGTCCTAATTTCACCTTCATATTTGAGAGACAGTTTTGGTGGATATAGGATTCTTGGCTGGCAATATTTTTCCTTCAATGCTTTATATAAGTTGTCCCGTTGCCTTCTTGCCTGCCTGGGTTCTGCCAAGTAGTCTGAGCTTATTCTTATTGACTCTCTTTGTAGGAAACTTTTTTTTATCCCTAGGTGCTCTTAAAATTCTCTATCTTTGGTTTTGGCAAGTTTGATTATAATATGTCTTGGTGACTTTCTTTTAAAACCTTATGTGGTTTTATGAACATCTCGGATAGATATCTTTTCATCTGTCACGATATCAGGGAAGTTTTTGGCCAACAAATCTTCAACAATTCTCTCTGTATTTTCTGTTATCCCTCCCTGTGCTGGTACTCCAACCACTTGTGGCTATTCCTCTTGATAGAGTCCCACATGATTCTCTAGGTTTCTTCATTTTTTTTAATTCTTTTATCTGATTTTTCTTCAAATATATTGGTGCCAAGTGCTTTATCTTCAAATTCACCAATCCTATCTTCCACTTGCTTAATTCTGTACCTCTGAGTTTCTACTGAGTTGCCTACTTCTATAATTTTGTTGTTAATCTTCTGGATTTCTGATTGCTATCTCTGTATGGTTTCTTGCAGCTTATTAAATTTTTCATTATATTCTTGAAGAACCTTTTTTTTTTTAACTTTTATTATGCTTCAAATGAACATTTACCGTTCCAATCAGTCTGTCACATGTAAGTTTACATACATCTTACTCCCTTCTCCCACTTGCTCCCCCCCATTGAGTCAGCCCTTTCAGTCTCTCCTTTCTTGACAATTTTGCCATCTTCCCTCTCTCTCTATCTTCCCATCCCCCCTCCAGTCAAGAGTTGCCAACACACTCTCCAGTGTCCACCTGATTTAATTAGCTCACTCTTCATCAGCATCTCTCTCCCCCCTCCCCTGCTGCCCAGTCCCTTTCATGTCTGATGAGTTGTCTTCGGGGATGGTTCCTGTCCTGTGCCAACAGAAGGTCTGGGGAGCATTGCCGCCGGGATTCCTCTAGTCGCAGTCAGACCATTAAGTATGGTCTTTTTATGAGAATTTGGGGTCTGTATCCCACTGATCTCCTGCTCCCTCAGGAGTTCTCTGTTGTGCTCCCTGACAGAGCAGTCATTGATTGTGGCTGGGCACCAACTAGTTCTTCTGGTCTCAAGATGATGTAGGTCTCTGGTTCATGTGGCCCTTTCTGTCTCTTGGGTTCTTAGTTGTTGTGTGACCTTGGTGTTCTTCATTTTCCTTTGCTCCAAGTGGGTTGAGACCAATTGATGTATCTTAGATGGCCACTTGTTAACATTTAGGACCCCAGACGCCACATTTCAAAGTGGGGTGCAGAATGTTTTCGTAATAGAATTATTTTGCCAATTGACTTAGAAGTCCCCTCAAACCATGTTCCCCAGACCCCAGCCCCTGCTCCGCTGACCTTTGAAGCATTCATTTTATCCCAGAAACTTCTTTGCTTTTAGTCCAGTCCAATTGGGCTGACCTTCCTTGTCTTGAGTGTTGTCTTTCCCTTCACCCAAAGCAGTTCTTATCCACAGATTGATCAATAAAAAACCCTCTCCCTCCCTCCCTCCTTCCCTCCCTCCCCCCTTCGTAACCACAAAAGTACGTGTTCTTCTCAGTTTTTTCTATTTCTCAAGATCTTATAATAGTGGTCTTATACAATATTTGTCCTTTTGCCTCTGACTCATTTCGCTCAGCATAATGCCTTCCAGATTCCTCCATGTTATGAAATGTTTCAGAGATTCGTCACTGTTCTTTATCGATGCGTAGTATTCCATTGTGTGAATATACCACAATTTATTTACCCATTCATCCGTTGACGGACACCTTGGTTGCTTCCAGCTTTTTGCTATTGTAAACAGAGCTGCAATAAACATGGGTGTGCATATATCTGTTTCTGTGAAGGCTCTTGTGTCTCTAGGGTATATTCCGAGGAGTGGGATTTCTGGGTTGTATGGTAGTTCTATTTCTAACTGTTTAAGATAACGCCAGATGGATTTCCAAAGTGGTTGGACCATTTTACATTCCCACCAGCAGTGTATAAGAGTTCCAATCTCTCCGCAGCCTCTCCAACATTTATTATTTTGTGTTTTTTGGATTAATGCCAGTCTAGCTGGTGCGAGATGGAATCTCATCATGGTTTTAATTTGCATTTCTCTAATGGCTAATGATCGAGAGCATTTTCTCATGTATCTGTTGGCTGCCTGAATATCTTCTTTAGTGAAATGTGTGTTCATATCCTTTGCCCACTTCTTGATTGGGTTGTTTGTCTTTTTGTGGTTGAGTTTTGACAGAATCATGTAGTTTTTAGAGATCAGGCGCTGGTCCGAGATGTCATAGCTGAATATTCTTTCCCAGTCTGTAGGTGGTCTTTTTACTCTTTTGGTGAGGTCTTTAGATGAGCATAGGTGTTTGATTTTTAGGAGCTCCCAGTTATCTGGTTTCTCTCCATCATTTTTGGTAATGTTTTGTATTCTGTTTATGCCCTGTATTAGGGCTCCTAGGGTTGTCCCAATTTTTTCTTCCATGATCTTTATCGTTTTAGTCTTTATGTTTAGGTCTTTGATCCACTTGGAGTTAGTTTTTGTGCATGGTGTGAGGTATGGGTCCTGTTTCATTTTGTTGCAAATGGATATCCAGTTATGCCAGCACCATTTGTTAAAAAGACTATCTTTTCCCCAATTAACTGACACTGGTCCTTTGTCAAATATCAGCTGCTCATACATGGATGGATTTATATCTGGATTCTCAATTCTGTTCCATTGGTCTATGTGCCTGTTGTTGTACCAGTACCAGGCTGTTTTGACTACTGTGGCTGTATAATAGGTTCTGAAATCAGGTAGAGTGAGGCCTCCCACTTTCTTCTTCTTTTTCAGTAATGTTTTGCTTATCCGGGGTTCTTTCCCTTCCATATGAAATTGGTAATTTGTTTCTCTATCCCTTAAAATATGACATTGGAATTTGGATCGGAAGTGCGTTATATGTATAGATAGCTTTTGGTAGAATAGACATTTTTACTATGTTAAGTCTTCCTATCCATGAGCAAGGTATGTTTTTCCACTTAAGTATGTCCTTTTGAATTTCCTGTGGTAGAGCTTTGTAGTTTTCTTTGTGTAAGTCTTTTACATCCTTGGTAAGATTTATTCCTAAGTATTTTATCTTCTTGGGGGCTACTGTGAATGGTATTGATTTGGTTATTTCCTCTTCGGTGTTCTTTTTGTTGATGTAGAGGAATCCAAGTGATTTTTGTATGTTTATTTTATAACCTGAGACTCTGCCAAACTCTTCTATTAGTTTCAGTAGTTTTCTGGAGGATTCCTTAGGGTTTTCCATGTATACGATCATGTCATCTGCAAATAGTGATAGCTTTTCTTCCTCCTTGCCAATCCGGATACCCTTTATTTCTTTGTCTAGCCTAATTGCCCTGGCTAGGACTTCAAGTACGATGTTGAATAAGAGCGGTGATAAAAGGCATCCTTGAAGAACCTTTTTAATTTCTTCAACTGCTTTATTTGTGTGTTCCTTGGCTTGTTCTGCGTATTGCCTGATCTCCTTCCTGATGTCTTGAAGAGTTCTGTATATTAATCATTTGTATTCTGCATCCAGTAATTCCAAGAATGCACTTTCATCTGGAAGATCCCTGATTCTTTGTTTTGATAGCTTTTTAAGGCAATCATGGTCTGTTTCTTTATGTGATTTGATATTGACTGTGGTCTCTGTGCCATCTATAAGTTATTATATTAGGTTTTTTTTTTTTTTTATGTTTGCTTACTGTATCGTAGCTTCTTGCTTTGTTTTGTTTTGGTATGCCCAAATGGGTTGCTCGAGTGAGGTAACTCGATTATTTTATCCTTTGGAGCTCTGAGGTCCTGTCCCCAGATGGCTAGAGCTGTTATCAGATATATCAGTCTAGGAGTACATTCACTTTTCTTGTATGGATTCAGCTCAGGTGTCCAGGTAGCTGCTCACAAACTGTTTGGTACAGGCTCTGTCCTACAGTCTTAGAGGGGCAGGGTGATTTGTGTAGGTACCCGTATCTGGTTGCAGCTGGGGCTCATGCTCTAAACAAGGTAGGGGGCTTAGAATCATCCCCCAGGTGTCTCTGAGGAAAGCACATCCCTCTCCCCTAGAGTGGACAGGTGGGTGGGTTCTGCAGATGGACCATTGACCCCAAATGCTTTTGGTTGTAAGGACTGGGAGGGACCAATTATCCTTGGACCCCTGTTGTGGGTCACTTTGTGACTTGAGTGGAGCCACCAGTCCTTAGACCCCTGATATGGGTAGGTGAAGACCCTGTTTAACAGGCAAAGCATTGTCAAACATCAAGCACCCACCTCCTTACTGCACAGCTGAAACAGTTGCAGTCTGGCAACAAGGGGCCTATTCTCCTGAAGTAGGCCCACACGGGTCCATGCAGGTGGGAAAGGTATTCAAAGTGCACAGACCGTTTATGCCCAGACAGGAGCCATTTCTGTCCGGATCTCCCCAGGTTAGCAGAGCTGGCAAATTATCTTTTCCCTGAATTACAATTTTTTTCCTTCTACAAAGTTGGGAGAATGGCTCCTGGGGCTCAACAGGGCCTATCTGAGGCCCAGGGAAATCAACAGCCTCTGAAGCCAGCTTGGGGGCAGGGGTCACAGTAAAATATATGCAAGTACTTAGCTTTTCCCGGAGTGCTACTCTCGGGTTCCAGAGGTGTGAGTAGGCTGTATGGCTTGAGGAAACTGCAGCCAAATGCTACCACCAGCCCGCCGCAGCCACTCCTGGGAATGGTGCCTGAGGGATCCCAGCAATTCAGGTCTGGTGACTCCTCTCTGCTTTTGAACTGTCTCTCCCTCCACCTGCCACTCATTCCATTTTCTAACTTTGCCTTTGATGTTCAGGGCTCCCAGCTTGTCATAAATATAATTGTTTCACTTGTTTTTACAGGTCTGTGTTGTAAGAGAGATCGCCGGAAGTGTCTGGTTATTCTGCCATCTTGGCCCCACTTCCAGTTTATCAATTTAAAGCCAACCTTAAAACTTCATGGCATAAACCCACAACCATTCTATTATAATCACAATTTGTGGGTCAGGAATTTAGTCAAGGCACAAAGGTTTGGCTTATTTCTGCTCCAGGATAGCTGGGCCTCATCTGTAGTGGTTGGCATGGGTGGAGCTGGCTGGGAAGCTCCACTGGGAATGTGTATATGTCTGGGGCCACAGTTCTCGATGTTGGGTGGCTCTTCTGTTCTCCATTTTGCTTTTGTTGGGACAAGAATGCTCAAGCTGAGTTCTTCACTTGCGTATTTGGTGTCCAGGCTCTCCACATGAATATTTTGGTCTTTCTCGTAGCATAATGGCTTCAGGATAGTTAGACTTACCTGAAGGCTGGCTTCATTCAGAGCAAGCATTCCAAGTGGCCTTGGGAGAAGGAGCCTTGGAAGTCACAGGAGGTCATATCTCCCACCATCTATTGATCTACTGGCTGAGAAAATTAAGATCAACTCTGTTTTAAAGGGAGAGAATCACACTCCTCTTCTCAATGAGGGATATAGCAAAGAAATTGCAGCCATCTTTAATCTACGAAATAAATACGGAAAAGTAAGACTTGTTTAGTTCATAGGGAGACTAGAGTTCTAGAATAAAGAACTTCAGCTTACTGTTTCTGGCAATAAGGTTTTATACATAAAATGGAACATTAGGCTTTCTGCCCTGCAGGGTGCTGAAATTATATCCTATTGTAGCTGGCAGCTTATTTCATCAGGTAATAGCATCATCTTACGTGTATCAAAAGTTTGCAGGTTTCAGAAATAGATTTTATCAATCACAGCCTTGGCAGAAAGCATTCGCCTCATCCATCTCAGCCTCATTCTCCTTTCTCATGGATAGAAGAGAAATAGGCACTTCAGTTCCAGTCATTTCACTCTAGGTCACATTGTCTTCTAGGTTAGGAAAATTTCTGTCTGTCTCTTTGTAAATAAAAATGAATGATTTGTAGGGCATGTATACATATACACATTTTTTTCTGTTAATTCTATAATTAACAAGGATTTTGTTATAGTAGAACTTGGCTTCATTCATATTTTATGAAAAATAAAAGGTCTTTTTGGGTTAGAAAGTTTCATAATTAGTTTAAGCTCCAATATCAATTAGTCACACATCCCTAAACTATTACGGAACGTGCTACCATTGTCTATAATTAACCACATCTCTTGCCTTTAATGGAGCCCTAGGTGGCACAGTGTTTAAGAGGTAGGACTGCTACCCAAAAGACTGGCAGTTCTAATCCACCAGCCACTCCTTCAAAACCCCGTGGTGCAGTTCTACTCTGTCCTATAGGGTTGCTATAAGTTGGAATCCACTCAAAGGCAACGGGTTTGGTTTTGGTGGATTTATATCTTACCCTGATCCCCAGAGTTTGAATTTGTAGACTCATCCACAGACTCAGGTTACTATAGTTATTACTATTATTTATTACTGTAAAGCTTATATACTATAGATCTCAGAATAGATTGATAGGCGATAATAGCAACAGGGAAGTTGGGAGAGATATGTTGGTTAAAAAAAGAATCTTCACAGACCCCTCAGCTCTTACTAGGCTAATGTGGAGCTTGGTGGGGAGGTCATTTGGGAATATGACAAGAACCACTTTGAATTGCTAATGGCAAGAGCAATGAAGACACATTCTGGCAATGAATGGAAATCTGCTCTGTGGCTTACCTGAATATTAAGGCCCTCTTGAATGTGACCATGTAATTTAAACCCCTGGCACATTCAAAAACAAAGGCTAATTGATGTTTGTCACAGAGCACTATATGTGTTCAATTGATTAAAAAAAAAAATCCCTAAATATGCATTTTGTAGAAGATAAAATTTAGAAATATTTTTGTACTTCTTATTCAAAGACAAAGTGAATCTCTTTGTCTTTTAATATGAGAAAGCAATCTACATATCTTTTTTTTAATGTTAAACAGAATTAAATATCCAGTTCATGATAAAAATCTCTACTTCTAGCAACTTAAATGAAAAACCTAATGATTTGAAATCATTAACTTTACCTAAAATAGGTGTTTTTAAGGAATAGTTGGAAAAAAAGCTAATGCGTATTGATTAAAAGAAGAAAAGCTAATGTGTATTCATTAAAAATTGATGTCAAACCTTTTTTTTCTCTCTTTTTGCAAGTTTATGGATATAATGAGGTGTGTGAGGTATAAAATATGCAATTTAGTCATTCTGAGGAATTGTTCTTGCATACTATGTGAAAATACTCATAGCTTTATTTTTTTTCTTTTAGTTTCTTTTGTAATTTTCCTTCCTCTAAGTGGTGATTTTTTTTAATCCAGTTAACAAAGCTGAAGAAGGTGCATAATTAAATGAGTCACCTGGACTTCTTGTACACAATATATTTATTCAGAAAGATTCAACTTTCGGCCTTTTTATCATGTGACTTTTTTTCTTAATATTTCTAAAGATCTCAGCAACTGAAGAGCAAACTTGGCTGAGGTATCCAGAAATAAGAAAGAGAGAGAAAGCGAAGGTGCAGCTAGTATTTGCTAATACAGAACTGACAATACTTTGGGTCTCTGTCTATAGCAAATGTTGGTTGGAACAGGGTGGTAAAGAATCTAGTGAAAGCAGTTGTTCTGTGGTGTGACTGAATAGATGCTAAGATAGTCCCTAAAGGCCATATCTCTCAACCATAAATTTTACCAAAATGCAATCATTAGTAACTACATTTGTTTGAAAGGTTGTATTGTTCAAGAACAAACTTCCTTGGAGAATGTAAGCAGACACATCGACTAAGAAATGAGTGTGGCCTTATTAAATTCTATTTGCAGAAAAGGCAGTTAAGTAATATTGTGTGTGTTAAGTTATGCCAAATAAGGAAGAGAAATAGAAATACAACATTCACATATGTTTTTGGAATTTTTGAGCAGGTAGTTGGTCATATGCACTCAGAAAAGTGGTGACTTCTATATTTTAAATTCTGGAATTATCAGCATATAGGTGGCAATTAAAGCCAAGGAATTAAGTAATGTCTCTCAGGACATGAACCTAGGTAAAAGAGAGAAGAATTCTGAGGAAGAACTCTGGATAATGCAAAAATATAGAGATTTTTTTTAAACAGAAGAAGATGAAGAAGATCTAGCTGAGTACGGAAAATGTGACCAGACTGCATGGAGAAAATTCAAGAATGTGGCATCCAGAAAGCTAAGCGAAGAAAGTATTAATTAGAAGGAAAAGAGAATGATATGAAATGAATGATATCTTTACCTCTTGATAAGTAGGAGGTTACTTCTGTTGTCGTTGGAAAAAAAATAAAACTTCAATATTGACAACAATTTTCTTCACACAAAGGGGATATCTAACTCATCAGTGAGGCACGCTTCACTGCTCGTTCCATTTATTTATGATAGAGACATAGGCAATTTCAAGCCAAATGTAGTAAATGAGATTTCCCTCTTAACCATGAAACATGAAGTTTTTTCATCAAACCAAAGAATATTAAATGGAATTTCTATCATTATTGCTGTCATATTATACAGCAAGCAGTCCCTTGTCCTATTTCCCAACAATTATGTAAGTTCCTTCAGGCCACAGGCTGTGTATTTCCGTTTTCTGCATTCCCAAAGCGCCCCACAATGTCTGGCACACAGCGATAGTTAAATAAATGTACTTTAAGGCATTCAATCAATTGATAAATTTATTGGAGTTTAAAACAAGAGAATCAAATATTAAAGCTATTCGCATAAAAATTAGGCTAAATTGACTTTATACTTGTCATTAAAAAGTTATATATTTTAAATATATAGAAACATTTATGGTGTCTTAAATATGACATAAGAATCAAATTCCTGATTCAAACTTCAGATATTAGGCCAAATGAACACATTTTACTAAGTGACATCATAGGGCTTATTTAGGATGAAAGCCTCGCAAGTGTACCTATTAATGGATACTTCAAATATGGGAACTGCTTCTGTGTCATTTATTTGACCAATTTAAGATGAAGAGAGAGGATAGTTTGAGCTTTAGTTTTTCTATTTTATTTTTAATTGTAAATATAGGTACTTCTAAAGAGTTCCTTTTCTTAGAAGTGTTGAAAAGTAGTAGATTTTAGAGGCGATGTCAGCTGTCAGCTAACTTCCAGCTGGATACTGAGTAAGCTTCAGTACCCTTTACAGAAAACATCTCCCCAACTACTGGACTCCATTCGCATCACTTCTTTAGATGCATCATTCTATTTTCAGTACATTTTAACTTTTTAAAGTTCTTAACAATCTCAAATCAGTTCTTTTGTTCGTTTTAACTCTCTCAGCTATTCAGCTAGTTATGGTCTTTGGAGATGTTTACTTATGGTGTTTCTTTTATTTCTGTGATGACTTTGGCATGGAACTTGCATTTCCAACTTATACATCATACACCACACTCTTGGTGTCTGAAGGTTTCCGAACTTCAATAGGTGTGGCTCAAAATTGCCATCTCTCTTTGCATCTGAATACTAAGAAGTATTCAGGCTAATAAAATAAAATCAAAATTCTGTAACTCTATGATAGCCTTTTAATAGAAGCTTTGAAACTTAGAACTTGGAACCTGTCTTAAATACAGAGAGTTAAAGAAAGAAAATTTCGTCTTAAATTCTGAATACCCGGAGGCGGGGCCAAGATGGCGGACTAGGTGGATGCTGCCGCGGATCCCTCTTGCAACAAAGACTCGGAAAAACAAGGGAATCGATCACATACATAACAATTTACGAACTCTGAACAACAAACACAGAGTTAGAGACGGAGAACGAACACATACGGGGAGACAGCGATTGTTTTCAGAGCCAGGAGCCAGCGTACCAGGCAGGTGACCTTCGGAGCCCGATCTGGGGCAGAGCCCAGGGGGGCAGACGGCACAGACGGGGGGCCCAGCCCTTCCCCCCCGAACCCATCCCAGGAGGAAGTCTAGCTGGTTGGCGCGGGCGGCGTAGTTGCGCAGCCAGAGGGAGAAGCACCTGGGAGGTAGTGACTGATATTGGAGTGGGGAGAACAGCGTCCCAGCTGGGGACCCGTCCCTCCAGGAGTTTGGCAGGAAGCGGCGGGGCACGAGCGGGGGGGGGAAGGTCAGCCATATTTCCCCAAAGAGACCCCGGGGCAGGGCCCACACATTCGTGCGGGAGGACGCCCACCCAGTCCGCGCGTGCGGCGCGATGAACCGGAGGGAGAAATCCCCGGAAGTGACTGGTCTCAGAGCGGGGAAAACAGCGTCCCAGACGGGGAGCCATTCTGCTGGGATTTGGGCACGCGCTCGGGCGGGGTGTGAGCGCGGGGTCCAATTATATTCCCCTGAATTGACCCAGGGGGCGGGCGCACCTGGTCGTGCGGGTGACGCCCACCCAGATCACGCGTGTGGCGCGGCGCACGGGAGGGAGAAACCCCCGGAAGTGACTGGTCTCGGACTGGGGAAAGCAGTGTCCCAGCCGGCGAGCCGTCCTGCTGGGATTTGGGCGCGCACGGGCAGGGCACGAGCGCGGGGTCCAATTATATTCTCCTGAATAGACCCTGGGGGCGGGCCCACCCGTTCATGTGGGAGACGCCCACCCAGTGCTCTCGAGCGGTGCCGCGCACCGGAGGGAGTAGTCCCCAGGAGGAAGTGACTGGTCTCCAAGCAGGGAAAGCAGTGTCCTAGCCGGGAAGCCGTCCCGCCCGGATTTTGGCAGACGGGAGCGGACTGTGAACGCGGTGTTCAGCTCTATATTCTGTGGTGCTACACTCCCAGCTCTCTGATCCCTCCCCCACCCTCCCCAGGCGACTCCATTAACATCCGAATACCTGGAGCCAGAGGGAGAATTCAGACAGGGATCTGACGGCATTCTTTTTTTAGCTGATTACCTGGAAAATCTAGTTTCCCAGTGATGGCTCGGAGACAGCAGTCCATATCAAACCACATAAAGAAACAGACCATGACAGCTTCTCCAATCCCCCAAACAAAAGAATCAAAATCTTTCCCAAATGAAGATACAATCCTGGAATTATCAGGTACAGAATATAAAAAACTAATTTACAGAATGCTTAAAGATATCACAAATGAAATTAGGATAAATGCAGAAAAAGCCAAGGAACACACTGATAAAACTGTTGAAGAACTCAAAAAATTATTCAAGAACATAGTGGAAAAATTAATAAGTTGCAAGAATCCATAGAGAGACAGCATGCAGAAATCCAAAAGATTAACAATAAAATTACAGAATTTGACAACGCAATAGAAAGTCAGAGGAGCAGACTCGAGCAATTAGAATGTAGACTGGGACTACTTGAGTACCAGGGAATCAACACCAACATAGCTGAAAAAAAATCAGATAAAAGAATTTAAAAAAATGAAGAAACCCTAAGAATCATGTGGGACTCTATCAAGAAGGATAACTTGCGAGTGATTGGAGTCCCAGAACAGGGAGGGGGGACAGAAAACACAGAGAAAATAGTTGAGGAACTCCTGACACAAAACTTCCCTGACATCATGAAAGACGAAAGGGTATCTATCCAAGATGCTCATCGAACCCCATTTAAGATTGATCCAAAAAGAAAAACACCAAGACATATTATCATCAAACTTGCCAAAACCAAAGATAAAGTGAAAATTTTAAAAGCAGCCAGGGAGAAAAGAAAGGTATCCTTCAAGGGAGAATCAATAAGAATAAGTTCAGACTACTCAGCAGAAACCATGCAGGCAAGAAGGGAATGGGACGACGTATACAGAGCACTGAAGGAGAAAAACTGCCAGCCAAGGATCATATATCCAGCAAAACTCTCTCTGAAATATGAAGGAGAAATTAAGATATTTACAGATAAACACAAGTTTAGAGAATTTGCAAAAACTAAACCAAGACTGCAAGAAGTGCTAAAGGAGATTGTTTGGCCTGATGACCAATAATATCAGGTACCAGCACAATACAAGGTCACAAAACAGAACGTCCTGATATCAACGCAGCTCAAATAGGGAAAGCACAAAAACAAACAAATTAAGACTAATTCTAAAAAATAAATAAATAAACAAAATAATATACATAACAAAACATGGAAATCAATAGATAAATGATCACAATAATCAAAAAGAGGGACTAATTATAGGAGGCATTGAACTGCCAGATGGACAGGGATACAAGACAATATAGAAGGATACAAGTTAGGTTTTTAATTAGAAAAATAGGGGTAAATAATAAGGTAACCACAAAAAGGAATATCAATTCCATAACTCAAGAAAAAAGCCAAGAAAAACGTAACGACTCAACAAACACAAAGTTAAACATTATGAAAATGAGGATCTCACAAGCTACTAAGAAAAACATCTCTGCACAAAAAAGCCTGTGGAAAAATGAAATGGCCAACAACACACATGAAAAGGCATCAAAATGACAGCACTAAAAACTTATTTATAATTACGCTGAATGTAAATGGACTAAATACACCAATAAAGAGACGGAGAGTCACGGACTGGATAAAGAAACACGATCCATCTATATGCTGCCTACAAGAGACACACCTTAGACTTAGAGACACAAACAAACTAAAACTCAAAGGATGGAAAAAAATATATCAAGCAAACAATAAGCAAAAAAGAAGAGGAGTAGCAATATTAATTTCTGACAAAATAGACTTTAGACTTAAATCCACCACAAAAGATAAAAGAAGGACACTATATAATGATAAAAGGGACAATTGATCAGGAAGACATAACCATATTAAATATTTACACACCCAATGACAGGGCTGCAAGATACATAAATCAAATGTTAACAGAATTGAAAAGTGAGATAGACACCTCCAGAATTATAGTAGGAGACTTCAACACACCACTTTCGGAGAAGGACAGGACATCCAGTAAGAAGCTCAACAGAGACACGGAAGACCTAATTACAACAATCAACCAACTTGACCTCATTGACTTATACAGAACTCTCCACCCAACTGCTGCAAAATATACTTTTTTTTCTAGTGCACATGGAACATTCTCTAGAATAGACCACATATTAGGTCATAAAACAAACCTTTGCAGAGTCCAAAACATCGAAATATTACAAAGCATCTTCTCAGACCACAAGGCAATGAAGCTAGAAATCAATAACAGAAAAACTAGGGAAAAGAAATCAAATACTTGGAAAATGAACAGTACCCTCCTGAAAAAAGACTGGGTTATAGAAGACATCAAGGAGGGAATAAGGAAATTCATAGAAAGCAACGAGAATGAAAATACTTCCTATCGAAACCTCTGGGACACAGCAAAAGCAGTGCTCAGAGGCCAATTTATATTGATAAATGCACACATACAAAAAGAAGAAAGAGCCAAAATCAGAGAACTGTCCCCACAACTTGAACAAATACAAAGTGAGCAACAAAAGAATCCATCAGGCACCAGAAGAAAACAAATAATAAAAATTAGAGCTGAACTAAATGAATTAGAGAACAGAAAAACAATTGAAAGAATTAACAAAGCCAAAAGCTGGTTCTTTGAAAAAATTAACAAAATTGATAAACCATTGGCTAGACTGACTAAAGAAATACAGGAAAGGAAACAAATAACCCAAATAAGAAACGAGAAGGACCACACCACAACAGAACCAACTGAAATTAAAAGAATCATATCAGATTATTACGAAAAATTGTACTCTAACAAATTTGCAAACCCAGAAGAAATGGATGAACTCCTGGAAAAACACTACCTACCTAAACTAACACAATCAGAAGTAGAACAACTAAATAGACCCATAACAAAAAAAGAGATTGAAACGGTAATCAAAAAACTTCCAACAAAAAAAAGCCCTGGCCCGGACGGCTTCACTGCAGAGTTCTACCAAACTTTCAGAGAAGAGTTAACACCACTACTTCTGAAGGTATTTAAATTCTGAATACCCTGGTTTCTGACAGTCTTCCTCATCCTGGTAAAGAAACTGCTTGTGCAATCAGGGTGAAAAAAAAAAAAAGGATGTGTGTTTGAATACCTTTCTCTTTAGACCACGTGCTGTGTCTGAACAAATGCCCTGATTTCATATAAAGAAATGGCTTAATGGGTTTTATTTTACTTTGTATCATAAATAGAAGGAAATTCAGAAAGCGAAGAGACATTGACACAGCAAGTTGAGCAGCCTTAAAGGTACAGTGTATGTCAACGCCCACATGGGACATCATTCAGTGTTTTAAATAAATAGCTAATATAGATGACAGGCTGAGATACAAAACCCTTAGTTGTTTTATTTGGGAGATTAACCTACAAATAGGACAGCTTAATTTTACAAAAAAAAGTACGCTTTTCCATTACTGTATTCATAGAATTCATGTCAAAAGCAAGATAGAAAAAATATTTTGCAAATAATATCTAATAGAAAAATAAGCTCAAAGAATATTAGTTCTCATTAGGTAGCCTTTTTTAATATCTCACATAGAATATCTGGCCTTCAATGATTTTTATATATGCCTTTAGAGCCACTCATTAATCCATCAAGATAACCAACAGGCGTTCTATTCACTTCATTGATCTTCGGACTCCATGAAGTTCGGCTTTCACAGATTACTCAAGCTAGTCTGGGAAAAAAAAGAAGGGTGATTAGAAACTGGGAAAGACAGCCTAGAATAGTTCAAAAGACAGAAACTTGATCTTACAGATACTTGGCTCAAAAGAACCTGGGGTTTATTGGTATGGGGAGCTGGGAAGAACATGGACACATCTGAGCCTCAATCTCTCCCCAAACTCTGAGACCTTGTTATTATCTGAAGAAAAATTGGAAGGACCACTGACTATTGCAGCCCAGCACATAATTTACAATTTGTAAGAAAATGATATTCTCAAGCCAGACAGAGGAAACTTTACCCTAACTCAAAGCATCATGATTTTAGGGTGAGGTACAAGGAGGTGAACAAATTGCACCCCCATGTGTGCACGCACACACACACACACACATCTGATAATGATATTCAATGTCCTCTCCTGAATGGCTGCCATTTTCTATAGCTACCCAGAGTTTCTGATTAAATGTATCATTTATTTGAGGTAGGCTAGAGCAGAAAACGTGGGCTCAAACCACTCATCTAACAAATACACAGTACAACACAAATGCGATGTGTACTTTGAATGCCACGAGGTACATATTTTTCAGTAGTGTGAGGTTAAAATGATACTCAAGCAATTTGTTGAGAATCTGGAAGTGGAGATTGCTTCTTGAATGATGCTCATGTTGTTAGAGACATTTATTTTAGACGATAAGATGAAGAGCTTGAATGAAGACGATTCAGAATCAACAAAATTTGGAGCTGGAAGTGATCTTATAAAGTAGGTTCATCCTGGTAGATTTTAGATATTAAAAATAAGGTGGGGAAGGGAGATGGTGTGTGAGGTGACTTTCCAGAGGTTAAAAAAAAAAAAAGCTAGTTTAAGTAGTGAAATTAAATATCAAGTTTCCTAAGTCCACATATTACATACAACACAGTTGGCTATTTCAAAATAAACAATTGAGAGGATGGCACAGGACTGGGTGGCATTTTGTTCTGTTATACATAGGGTTGCTATGACTCAGAACTGACTCGATGGCACCTAACTACAACAGGGTAACAATGATTTTGTATATTTTTTTCTTTAAATAAGAAGGAAATACATATCTTTAGGAAAAAAATGAACACAATTCAACTCACTATAAAATAATTCTACAGATCACTTGTATTCAGCTACATATAGTAATAAACTCATGAATATAAAAAAAATTATTGGTTTTTAAAAATTTATTTTTAGTTGCTGGTGTCTGTAGGATTAAGACATTTTGAAAAAAAATTGTAAGAATGTTTGATTATATTTGTTAAGTATAAACCCACCACCCAGTGCTATATTTATGTTTTTTCAGAAAAAGTAATTTTCCTTTATCTACGATTTGGGAAATACAGAGCATAGCAGTTTATGAGGGCTCAAATGCCATTTCCCTTTAATCCATGCCATGACCCCGTTAGGACCTCACATAAATGTGATCCCTCAGTGTTTTCACTATATGTCACTATGAGTCAGAATTGACTCCTTGGAACCTAATAACAACAAAGTTCTAGTCAGGATGGTGTCACTAACTAGTTGCATAATTTTGAACAAATTACTTAAATTCTCTAAGCTACTGCTGTTCCTCCTCCTGCCCTGCCTCCTGCTGTTGCTTCTCCTTTTTCAAGAGACGTTTATTTTTCTACATTCGTGCAACTTACTATAATAAAATACTTTCTATTGAAAGAATTGTAATAGACTGTAGTTTACCAGTTAATAGAATGGTTTTGGAGACAGGTGACATGGATCTGAATGCTGGCTCTGCGATGTGGTAAAATTACTTAACTATTCTGTCTCTCAGCTTTGGAATTTGTAAATGGGGGTAATAATACTACCTACGTCAGAGGACCTATCTATTCTATTCGTGTTTTCCAATAAGGCCCCTGAGAATTCTGTTCGGTAATGTTTCTTCTTAAAACCATTCTTACTTGCCAGATTCTAATATTTGAGAATTGTATGAGACCTTGTATTTCTTTTTCACTACTAAATTCTCGAAGTATAGCACAGTATTCATCACAAAGTTTAGCAATTTATACTTGTTTGTTGAATAAATGGATGGGTGGGTGGGTGGATGGATGAATGCATCTATAAATCCATTGGTAAAATTTAAATAATATTCCTCACACCACAGAGTAATTATCAGGATTAAGTGAGATATATGTAAAGTA
The DNA here is from genome assembly GCF_024166365.1 of Elephas maximus indicus. Classification (NCBI taxonomy): domain Eukaryota; kingdom Metazoa; phylum Chordata; class Mammalia; order Proboscidea; family Elephantidae; genus Elephas; species Elephas maximus. Next base: position 4,635,356 of record NC_064830.1, on the reverse strand, counting down.
CCTGACATTCAACCAAACCAGTAAATTACATGCAGATTATCCTAAAAAATTTTTACAATATTAATCAGGATCATCATTTTTTATTAGTGAATGTGTCTGCTTCACTGATGAAATTACAGTTTCTCAAAGGCATGGACTCCATGTTATTAACACTTTCTATCCGAAGTCCTGGTGGTGCAGTGGATAACGCACTGGGCTGCTCACCAAAAGGTTGGTGGTTGGAAACCATCAGCAGTTCTTTGGGAGAAAGATGTGGCAGTCTGCTTCCATAAAGATTTACAGCCTTGGAAACCCTATGAGGTCACTACACTATGAGTCGGGATCAACTCAATGGCAGTTGGTATCCAAAGTCCTACGTCTCTGCCTAAGATCGTATCTGCCTCAATATAGGTTTATTTGGTAAATGAACTGAATTTTAGATGGTGGAATTTGATCCAACTAGGACCAGTTGGATTCTCTTCTTTGACATTAATTTAGTCCTACAACCGTTTCTAAGCACTTGTTATGTGCTCGTCATAATATGTCATATTTCCAGATACAAAGATGAAAAAAGACATACACATGGTTCCTAGTCCGGAGAAGCTTGTATTTGAGTAGGAGATGTATTTACAGGTATAATTTCAATATAAGGTTACAAATGTACTGACAATATATGCACAAATTTAATTGGGATCACTGAGCAGGGCCTTTAGCTCAGGGTAAGTTTGGGGGTGGTCAAGGTAAGACTCCCAGAGGAAAAGTACTTGATTTGATATCAGTGAGGATGTATAGTTCTATTCCAATAATAACTTATTATTTGTAACTTGGTTCCTATACACTCTCTCATTTGATTCTCACAATGTCCCATTGAGGTAGCAGTATTATTGCTTTACATTGTGCACAAGAAAACTGAGACTCATTGATTAAATGTCTTGCCCAAGGTCAGATATATTTAGTAAATGTTGGAGCCTGTATTTACACCAGATGGCTCAATAAATTCTATGGTCCTTTCACTCTTCCATCTTCTCATTTCCCCTGACCTTTTATAATTAGGATGCATATCTAGCTGGGGAGAATCATTCTGTAGATTTAAGAAAACGAATTCCATAACATGAGATTACAGATGATGAAAATGGTACAGCTAACTCTGGAATTAAAAGTCCAGGAGAAAGAAGGCAGAGAGTGTGCACAAACTCATGTGGAATAATTACTCTGTGAGAGGCACTGCTAAAATACCTTATCTGTGTTGCTAAATTTAATCTGCATAAAAATCTTGTGAGGTATAATGATGAGAGAAACAACTGTTGACTATTGAGCGTTGAAGTAGTAGTTTCTGGGGTTCAAAAACATCAGAGGTCAGTAATACTCAATAACTGTTGTATCTTACCCACGAGAAGGAAGAATGGATGAGGTGCAATTGATGATTTTTATGTGTGGTTTTCCTAGCCACGGTCCTGTAACTCATACCCAGGTGATTAGGCAGGGCTGTGCAAAGAAGAGAATTGTGGCCCACCAAGGGGATTGGTCAGTTTTGTGTTAAACGAAATCCAATTCCAGAGCAGAGAGAAGAAAGAGCCCACCACCAGCAAGCCAGGAAAGACTGGCAGGAGAAACCAGCAGGAGAGAGCCCAGTGGGCTTCCCGGCCCACAGAGCAAGAAAGCTGAGTGCCTTGGAACAGAGGCTGAGGGCCAGGGAGAAGCCTACACCTGACCCACAGATTTGGGACTTGCCAATCTCCACAACTACATGAGCCATTTCCTTTATATGATCTGTGAGTTCTCTGTGGCCACTGCCATAAATTATTGAGCCCAGCAAAGAAGTAGAGTGTTGTGCGAGGGAAGGTTGGTGTCAGGACTGGTGAAGACAACAGACAGAGAAGGCTTGTCTGGACTCCACCTCATGGGAGTCAGATTTACGTTGCTGATCTTGGTTTTCCTTCCACCTTGTGGGGTTGGAGGAGGTCAGACAGTGCCCCAAAGATGTTTTTACAATGGATTACTGTGGTAGACTTTAACAGCAACGCCTTCCATTAATCTCATCTCTTTGTAATCAAGACCTTTCATGGCCCTCTCCCACATGGACTCTGTATTTAGCAATAGGATTGGGTTTGGCCAATGTGGCATTGACAAATGAGATGCAAAAGACCTACGAAAGTGCTTGCTCATTTGATCTTACCTTCTCTTGCGGATGGAGACTCTTCTACTCTCCTATGAGTGAGTGCGAGCTAACCAGCTGGAGCTATGTGGCCCAGCCAGCCACAAGCATCATCAGGCAGACACATGAGTGAAGCCACCTTAGACAACCCAGCCCACTATATTAGAGATGACTTTATTCCTATAAGTGACCAAAATTGCTACAAAATCACAAGCAAATAAAATGCACATTGTTTTAAGCCCCTAATTATGCAGTTGGTTTGTTACACAGCAGTAGGTAGTGGACACTCATGCTTTTTTAAAATTTTTAGATCTACTGAGTATCAGGCACAGTGGTTAAGAGCTCGGCAGTTTGAATCCACCAACTGCTCCTTGGAAACATATGGGGCAGTTCTACTCTGTCCTCTAGGGTCACTATGAGTCAAAATGGCCTCAATGGCAAGAGGTTTGATTTAGTTTTTTGGCTAATAAATCTTTCAAAATACACTGGCATTTAAGTGAGGGAGTTGTACATTTGACATTGACTTAAGCTAAATTGGAGCCCTGGTGGCTCACTGGTTAAGATCTTGGCTGTTAATCAAAAGGTCAGCAGTTTGAATCCACCAGCCTCTCCTTGGAAACTCTATAGGGGAATTCTACTCTGTCCTTATAAAGTCTCTATGAGTTGTAATCGACTCAACAGTAATAGGTATGGTTTGGCTAAATTAAGGCAGATACAATTTGTCAAAGTCTGATTACAGCTACTGAAAACCAAAAGCATGGAGCATGCTTTTACTCTGACACACATGGGGTCTCCATGAATTGGGATTGACTCAACTGCAAGGGGTTAGTCAGACTATACTTTGCTTACTAAATAATTACTCTAATTTCTGAATCAAGCATAGGGATCTCTGTAACATAACCTGATTGTCAGTTGTCTCTAGTTCTGAAGAATATGTCTAGAAGTTTCCTTATAGACGGGAGCTATTCAGAAACCATATTACCCATGTATTTTACCCAGGTACGTTTTCATTAAATTGAAGAGGCATTCACGCAAAAACATTTAACAGATTATTGCATCGTACAAGGAATTTTCTTATGAGTTGTGAGTGATTCAAATGTTTATCAAAGTTCCAGCCAGATACTTAAAAAGAAAAAAACAAAACCTGTTGCCATGGAGTCGATTCTGGCTCATAGCGACCCTATAGAAGAGTAGAACTGCCTCAAAGGGCTTCCAAGGAGTAGCTGGTGGATTTAGACTGCCAGGCTTTTGTTTAGCAACCAAACTCTTAACCACTGCACTACCAAGGCTCCAATTATACTTGTAGGCAGGAGTAAAACAGGATGAGTTTGAAGTTAGGAATCCTTAGGTTCAACTCTTACCACCACTATATAAAGATGTTTTGTCTTAGGCAAGTTATTTTGTCTTTCTTTAGCATTTATAAAACTGGTCATTCACGTTTATCCTTCAGGTATCCGAAGATATTCTTCCTTAAAAGTCTAACAATTCCATTTCTCAATAGCTTAAGTGCTTAAGGAATGTTTACTTATGCTGAAATAAAATACCTTCCAGCAGCCTCTAGCTCTTTGTTTATTGCATTTTTTTTATTGATAAATGAAATAAATTTAGGCTCTGGTTCCATTTTTCTTTCCTTCAAATATGTGAAGGTCGAGATCATGTTCACATCTTAATGTTCTATTTCCAGGCAAAATATTGTGTCGACGCTGATTCATAGCAACCCTATAGGAAGAGTAGAACTACCCCATAGGGTTTCCAAGGAGCAGCTGGTGCATTCAGACTGGTAAACTGATTTTCTCAGCAAGGTAGTCATGAGCACCTGAGGGCCACACCACCTTTTTTGGTGAACTCGACTCTCCAGATTTGTATATCCCATTCTTTTTTTTTTTTTTTCACATTTTTCTCTGCTGGTGAAGTATTCTTTTGGTTTGTGGCTTTTAGTTGTCTCTCTTTTAGGTATTTTGAGGATTTAGTTTTTGTTCCTAATGTTATTGTCATGATTTTAAACTAGTTCTTATGGATGAAAATACAGTAAAAATTACCTTACCGTTTTTAATTTAGTACAATATCTATTTTGTTTTGATTCGGTATACAAAAGATTCAACACTGTGGGAAGATATTTGAGAGCTAGTAAGGTGTGAAATAACATAGACGAATGTAATGCCTGCACATAGATTTAAAAAATTTTTTTTCTTTATAGTAGAAAATGTGTGAATTGCATCTTATTAGCAGCTTACATGACACAATATTTAGATTTTAGTTAACTTGCATTGAATATATGTGGTATTTTGTCTCCAACAGACTTAACACAATCCACCATGCAGCCTAAATGAAAGAACAGTGCAAACACTGTCCTGAGATTTAGACGTGTTATATGTATGGATTGTTATGTTTACTTCTGATATCCTCATTGGCAGAGTTACTATGTAAAGAAGAAAGGAATGAAGATACCACAAACCCTAGTGGTTAAGCACTAATTTTCCTGTTAGGAGATGCCTTAGGCTCCATAAAGCATCTTTATTTTCAGTGGGCACTTCGAACCCACAGAATATTTAAGTGTTACAGGGCAAGTCTCAAAGCCACTTTCACAGCAATCTGAACCTGCCGAATAGCTTCCTCTTGCCCATTCCCCCTCAAATGGTCTGACTCCTAGTCAATCAATAGATGGCTCAGAGAAACATACAACACATTTGACCCAAATATGTTTATGTTGCCTCCAGAATCCAGAAAAATTCAACAGACTCTGTTTTAGGATACAAGATGCAACAAATTTTACTTAGTTTTTTTGGTCAGTAGTGTGATGTCCTTTGGAATAGCAAGATGACCAATATCTCTGCCGACTAGAGTGCTGGAGAGTTAATTTAGCCCTGAGTTATGACAGTGAAGTTGTGCTTCTGGTGTCCTTTGTTAATGAGTAGAAAGAATAAAAAGAAATATATATATATGAGATCAATGGCTGCATACCAGTTATCAGGGCAGTGCAGACTTGATACAATAAAAATACCACACCTGGAAAAGTAGCTAAAATTGGAGCCCCTGGATTAAGTTTACAAAAATCTATACTCATTTTCCAAGATCCATCTCTACCTCAGAAAGACAAATAGTGAAGTTAAACAAGGAGAATGTGTTAGGAATCACCAGTCTTATATCATTCAAGTATTTGATGGTGGCATTAACTCTAAATTTCATTAACATTAAATTTCCCCAGACTTTGGTGCCAATTTTGGTTTGCTATTTTGGCAGGGAGATCATTTCTAGGAGCTCCCACTTGATCCTCCTTAACACGGTATCCCTGACTCCAGGGGCAGGGAATGAAGGTGGGGTTTTTGCCAGGTGCTGAATATGTTTAATCTATGAGTTCAGCAACTAGGGAAATGACAATAGGGTGTATTTAGAGAAGCACTAAGTCAGCTGTGAACTTACTCTCTGCCAAAATTCCAAATATTATCTGAACACCATAAGACTATTCTTACTACTGGAGTACAGCAGCATTTTAGGACAATCGGCATCACTTCAGATTTGGTGTTTTGTAGTCCACCAAAGTCTGAGTGTTCTTTACATGGCTTAGGTGCCATACATAATCTCTATTTACAGTGGACGCTTTAAATCCATAGACTCTTTAAAGGATATTCATAGCAACATTACCCAAAGCAATCAAATCGAAATGTCTATATTGGAGATTTGTTAAAATAAATAAAAAAAAAAGGTTTGTTATATTCATGCAGTAGATTGTTGTTGTTAAAGTTGTTGTTAGTTGCCATTAAATTGATTCTGACTTATGGCAACCCCAAGTGTGCAGAGTAGAAGTACTCCATAGAGTTGTGATGGATTGAGTTTTAGATAGCATCTTTTGACTCCTCGGTATGAAACAAGCTAAGCAAGATACAAAGAGTTTTAAAGGTCATGGCCTGTTGGAAGCTGGTCACCATGCCCACCTTTCCAGGCACCTCTGGCTGAGTTTGAACCACCAACCTTTTGGCTGGTAGTTGAGTGCTTAACCATTGGTAACTTACTGCAATAGATTACTCAACAGTGGGGGAAAAAAAAGGAATAAATTATGGCAACATCAATAGTTCTCAATAATATGTCAAGAAAAATAATTCGGACACCAAAAATTTATATTAAGTCTGTAACAAGCAAAACTAACCTGTAAGAAGTCAGAAAGCAGTTGCTTTGGGGATCAAATATTAACTGGGAAGGGAAATGAGGGAACTTCCTTGGGTCTTGAAAATATTTTACATCTTGAATAGGGTGGAGGTGTACACAATTGTCATTTTTCTAAAATGAATACTTAATATCTGTGCAACTTAATGTTTGTAAATTGTATCTCAATTAAATATAACCATCAAATTCCACTTGTGATATCATGGCATAACAGAACAATCTTCCATCTATTAAAGAAAGAATTACTTATAGAATTAACCCACTACTCCTCAGAGGTAATTAAGATAAAATAAAACAAAAATAATTGCTATACTCTATTTGGAAACCCTGGTGGCATAGTAGTTAAGAGCTATGGCTGCTAACCAAAAGGTAGGAAGTTCGAATCCACCAGACGCTCCTTGGAAACCCTATTGGGACAGTTCTACTCTGTCCTATAGGGTCACTGTGAGTCAGAATTGACTCTGCAATGGGCTAATGGGTTTATATGTGAGAAATTCTTAAAATAACTGATATATATTGAAAATATAAGCAAATATAATTGAAAAGTATATACAGAAAGCTTACTGTATTTTTATAATAGCAAAAGGGGGAGGGTGAGAACCAGCTAGAATCAGAATGATGAATAATCATGGTACTTTTATACACTGAAGTACACAAAAGTTACAGTGACAAGCTGCCATATGAATAAAGCAAGTGACAAAGAGAGGTTTATAGGATGCTTTCTTTTATGTGAAGATGTATGCACAGTTGTCAAACAGATGAAAAATAACTAGGATAAAACTTATATATGAAAAATAACAAAAATTATGCCAGAAACTTTATTTTAACCTAAGGTACTGAGACTAAAAAAAAAGGTACTGAGACTGGAGTCCAGCAAATACAGTTCAGGCGGCAAAAGCTTGTGTCAACAACAACAGCGGAACATCTCCGGAACCTGACTCCTGTGTTTCAAACGTGACTTTACTGATTACGGCTAATGGGACTGTGCTAGTACAGAGCGTGATGCCTCCTTTTAAAGACACTCAATGAGATGCAGTCAAGTCATTAATTAACACTCAGGCACAGCTTCGGATGAAAAAGAACGTTCAGCAGTGATTTAATCTAACTTTACAAACACTGAGTTCTTTATTTTTCTTCTCCAAATTCCGTAAAAAATTCTCAATAAAAGTTTACACTGGATTGGTAACTCTCCAAAAACAAGGCACATTCAATTACGGTAGATAAAAAACACTTTTTTTTTTTTTTTTTTACTAAATCCATCCAGATTGTGAATCTTAGTTATTTTGCTATATCAGGTACTTAAAAAACATTTTTTTATCATATGTCATATTTTGCTGAGTCTTGAAATTCAACTCCGTGCTATTTTTCCTCCCAGGTGGAGCTCTGGTTTGACTGGTGATGGCCTGGCCTCCGCTCTGTTCCTGAAATTTTGTTTCAGTTATTCAATGTTGTTGTGTTGTTAGGTGCTGTTGAGTCAGTTCCGACTCATAGCTACCCTACAGAACAGAACTGCCCACAGGGTTTCCAAGGTGGAGCTGGTAGATTTGGACTGCTGACCTTTTGGTTAGCAGCCGACCTCTTAACCACTATTGTCACCAGGGCTCTGAAGTAGACTAAAGTAGGGTTTAATATACTGTTCTTATTATCAAATTCAGCAACCTATCCTACATCTATTCAATTCCTTTCCTGCTATTCTCCCTTGAACCCATTCCTTTCAAACATTTGTCCCTATTATTTCCCCAGAACTGTTCTTGGCAAGGATACCCATGGCCCATTGCTAGATCCAATAATAAATTCTCAAGCTACACCTTACTTGACAAATCAACAACATTTAGTCTGGTTAATTATGCCTTTATACTTGAAATATCTTCTTTACTTATCTTCCAGGACCATATTATCTTCCAGTTTTCTTTGTACCTTATTTGATCACTCCATCCATTTAGTATCCTTTGTTGAGATTTCCTCACTTCCCAATCCCAGAACTCACTGTTTGAATCTCTATTTATCTGCATTCCTGCTCATTCAGTAGGTGATCTGAAGTACACTTGTAGTTTTAAATGCCACTGATAGGCTGAGGAAACACAAATCTAGGTTTTTCCCTAAAATTCAAACTAATAAATTTAGCCACCTATGAGAGATCTCTACTGGATGTCTACCAGGCAAATCTGCAAAAGACCTCTTTAAAGTGTCAAAAAACAAAGATGTCACTTTGAAGACTAAGGTGCACCTGACCCAAGCCATGGTATTTTCAACTGCCTCAGATTCAGGGGAGACCTGGACAATAAATAAGAAAGACCAAAGAAGAATTTATGCTTTTGAAGCATGGTGTTGGTGAAGAATATTGAATATACCATGGACTGCTAGAAGAACGAACAAATCTGTCTTGAAAGAAGTATAGCCAGAATGTTCCTTAGAAGCAAGGATGGCGGGACTTTGTCTCAAGTACTTTGGACATGTTATCAGGAGGGACCAGTCCTTGGAGAAGGACATGATGCTAGGTAAAGGGTCAGCGAAAAGGAGGAAGACCTTTGACGAGATGGATCGACACAGTGGCTGCAACAGTGGGCTCAAGCATAACAACTGTGAGGATGGCATAAGACCGGGAAATGTTTCCATCTGTTGTACATAGGGTCGCTGTGAGCAAGAACCAACTTTGTGGCACCTAACAACAACAACACAACATCCCAAAATTTGGTTTTATTTGAAGTTAACAGTTACACTGCTCCCAAACTACTCCTCAGTCTCTCAATTCAGTAAATATCAACTCTATACTTCCAATTATACTTCCAATTATTCCGGAAGTGATTATGACAAAACTTAGAATGTGACTAGAAAGGTCATATTAAAACACTTCAGAGCTTTTCGATTCTCTGGTCAAATTCCTCCACTACTTTCAGTCTTATTCAGGGTAAAAGCTAAATCCTTTATAACGAACTAAAATGTTACACATGATTGGTTTCCCAGCCATTACCCCTCTGACTTGACCCACTATTACTCTTTTCCTGCGTATCCTTCTTCCAGTCACAGTGAACCTCCTATCTCCCAGCTCTCAATTATTCCGGAAAACAACCCCTGTCAAAGGTCTCTGCATTTGTTGTACCTTCTGTCTATTGCTGCTATACACTCAAAGTGACTAGTTGAATTAGTTATCTTTGCTGCATAGAAAATTATCCCAAATTTTAGTAGCTTAAAACTAACATAAAACATTTATTTTATCACAGTTTCTGTGGGCCAGCAATTCTTGTGGCTTAATTGAGTGCCTGTGACCCTAGGACTCTCCCAATGTTGCAATCAAGTTCTCTGTTTCCAAGACCCCTCACATAGTTTTTGGCCAACTTCAGAAGATCAGTCTTAGAAGCTCTGCTTCCAAACTCATACATGTGGGACTCTTTCCACAAGACTGCCTCAATAAACTCCAGATGGCTTCCTCAGAGTGAGAAATCCAAGAAAAAGCAATAACGAGACCCCAAAATCAAAGCCACGGTCTTTCCATTACCTAATTTCCTATGCGACATCCCGTCACTCTGCCTCACTCTGTTTATGAGAAGTCAAAATTCAGTCTACACTGATGTAGAGGGTAGTATGCACTGGGATCGTCTTAGAGGATGCTTTTCACACTAGTCAGTGAGTATGTACGTGTTAGTCTCATTTAAAATAGAAATGATGTACCTCAACAACTCCCCACGTCCTTTAGTCTGCTTTGTTTGTCCTCCACCTCTTAGCTGTATGTTACTTTTGGTTGTTATACTTCAAGAACATAAGGCTCGTGAGGTCAGGAATTTTCATCTCTTTTGCTTACTGCTCTTTTCCTGGGTACTCAACAAATATGTGTTGAATTAAGGATCTTCTTCATTCTTGACTGTTGACTACTGAAGATTTGTTTCAATATAGGCTCAGAGGTGCTATGACTTAACTAAGCAGGATATTAACTTGTCAGTCAGTTCTACTTTATAGCAAAGTATTCCCAACATTAAATTGAAATCTATCCTGTTTACAAAAAAAAAAAAAGAGGCAGTGTGGTAAGGGCTGTATGAGATCATGTATAAATACTAATGGAGTCCAGAAGAGGATGTAATTGGCCAGCAGGGGTATGGATGGATGATCATTAGACTGAGAAAACTGTAGAGCCTAGGGGACATCTGGGACTTGAAGGATAAGTAGATTTCTAGATATAGAAGAAGGTGAAGAGCAGAGCAAAGCATGAATAATGGAATGGAATAGAAAAAGTGTAAATCTATAATGATCTTGATATACTTTGGACATATTGTCAGGAGGGATCAGTCCCTGGAGAAGGACATCATGCTTTGCAGAGTACAGGGTCAGCAGAAAAGAGGAAGACCCTCAACGAAGTGGATTGCCACAGTGGCTGCAACAATGAGCTCAAGCATAACAACGATTGTAAGGATGGCGCAGGACTGGGCAGTGTTTCATTCTGTTGTGCATAGGGTCGCTATGAGTTGGAACTGACTCGACGGCACCTAACAACATCTACATTATAAACAAACAAACAAAGACAAACCTTTTGCTTCAAATCGATTCTGACTCATGGCAACTCTATAAGACAGAGTAAAACCGCCCCATAGGGTTTCCAAGGAGTTATTGGTGGATTTGAACTGCTGACCTTTTGGTTAGCAGCCAAGCTCTTACACTGCACTGCCAGGGCTCCAATCTATATGGATATATATTTGTTGTTAGGGACTATCAAGTCGGTTCCAACTCATAGTGACCCTAAATATAAGAGAAAAAAAAAACACTGCCGGATCCTGCATCATCCTCACAATTGTTGCTATGTTCGAGCACACTGTTGCAGCTAATATGTCAATCCATCTTATGGAAATCTTCCTCTTTTTTGCTGACCCTTTACCAAGCATGATGGCCTTCTCCAGGTGCTGGTCCCTCCTGAAAACATGTTCAAATTAAGTGAGATGAAGTCTCTCCATCCTTGCTTCCAAGGAGCATTCTGGCTGTACATCTTCCAAGACAGATTTGTTCCTTCTAGCCACCCATAGTATATATTCAGTAATCTTAACAAACTCCATAATTCAAAGGTATCAATTTTTCTTTGGTCTTCCTTATTCATTGTCCAGCTTTCACATTTATATGGGGCAAACGAAAATACCAAGGCTTGGCTCAGGCGTACCTTAGTCATCAAAGTGACACCTTTGCTTTTTAACATTTTAAGGAAGATCTTTTGCAGCAGATTAGTCCAATGCAATGTGTCATTGATTTCTTGCTGCTGCTTCCATGGGTGTTAACTATGGATCCAAGTAAAATGAAATCCTTGACATCTTCAACATTTTCTCCATTTATGTGTGTGCATGTGTGTTTATGTGTGTGTAGAAAGAGAAGGAGCCCTAGTGCAACAGTGCTAACTGCAATGTTGGTGGTTGAAACTCACCAACTCTGTGAGAGAAAGATGTGGCAGATGGCTTCCGTAAAAGATTACAGCCTTGAAAACCCTATTGTGCAGTTTTACTCTGTCCCATAGGATTGTTATGAGTCAGAATTGACTTGACAGCAACAGATTTGGTAGAGAGAAAGAGAAAGAGAGAATGTAGAATAAAATAGGCATCTCTACACTATAAAAAAAAAAAAAAAATTTTTTTTTTTTTTTTAAACTATACTGGTAGCCCTGGTGGCATGGTGATTAAGAGCTTGACTGCTAACCAAAAGGTCTGCAGTTTGAATCCACCAGCTGCTCCTTGGAAAATCTATAGGACAGTTCTACTCTGTCCTATAGGGTTGCTCTGAGTCGGAATAGGCTCGATTAAAAAAAATAGTGTATATGAAAGGGGATAATAGGAGACTGGGCTAGAGAGGGAGTTTGCAACTAATCTCTAAAGGATCCAATAGGCTTTGCTAAAGATTTCGGACTCATATGCAAATCTGTTTGATAATAGTACTGCTAGCTATCTACATAAATTTTAATTGAATCTTACTACATATTTTTATAAAATTATTCATAATTCTAGTTTTCAATCATCATTTAGTTGCTAGTGTAATAAATCGATGTCATACTTTATTCACATTGTTTCTGGATTTACACTCATACAAAATTAAGAATATTATCAACTGTTTAATATTACATAATATTTCACAGCCCCTGGGTTGTACAAACGTTTAAGTCCTTGACTACTAGCTGAAAGGCTGGCGTTCAAACTCATCCAGAAGTACCTCAGAAGACAAGCCTGATTATCTGCTTCTGAAAAGTCACAGTCTTGAAGACCCTGTGGAATAGCTCTACTCTGTGCACATAGTGTCACCTTGAGCCAGAATTGACTTGATGCCAACGAACAACAGCACATGCAACTGACGAGAATAGCACACTTGTTCCTGACTGGAGCTGCAACCACATATTGGAAGCAGCAAGAAAATAAATGCTCAGTGTGATGACTGGGGAACAGTGCTTTGTTATGCAATTGTACTTTGAATCCATGGTATCCCAAAGGCAGTACTTACCAGGTTAATTAAACTGCCTGTTCTTGTGCTTAATTTTTCCTGCTGCTCAAATCAAGCCCACGATGCAGCGTCCATCTCTGACGATGTGCCAGGAGAGTCCAGGAGCCCGCACAACATTCGGATACTTGTCAAAGACATACAGAAAGCGATGTGGAGAAGAATTTCTATGAGGCCAGAATACTCTTACTCACGAGACTGAGTGTTTAGAGTTGCTGGATGCACTGGGATGGCACCAAGAAGCAGATTCCAATGAGACAGTGGACACATGTTTTTTAAAATACTTGCGTGTTATGGTAGGAGAGAACCTGGAAGGTTGTTGTCTTAGTTATCTATGGCTGCTGTAACAGAAACACCACAAGTGGATGGCTTTAACAAAGAGAAATTTACTTTTTCCACAATCTGGTAGACTAGAAGTCCAAATTCAGGGTGTCAGCTCCAGCAGAAGGCTTTCTTTCTCTGTTGGCTCTGGAGGAAGGTCCTTCTCATCAATCTTCTGGACTAGGAGCTTCTCTGCACAGGAACCCCAGGTCCAAAGGAGGCGCTCTGCTCCCAGAACTGCTTTCTTGGTGGGATAAAGTCCCCCTGTCTCTCTGCTTCCTTCTCTCCTCTATATCTCAAAAGATATTGACTCAAGACACAAGCCAATCTTGTAGATTGAATCCTGACTCACTAACATAACTACCACCTATTCCACCTCATTAACATCATAGAGGTAGGATTTACAACACGTAGGAAAATCACATCAGATGACAAAATGGTGGACAATTACACAATACTGGGAATCATGGCCTAGCCAAGTTGATACACATATTTTTGGGAGGCACAATTCAACCCGTGACAGTTGTGAAGCATCTCTAAAACCTGACGTTCACGGAAGGGGCTTCTCTTGCCTGGGTCTAAGAGTATTTCCAGACAGAAATGCTCTACATTCGATTAGCTCCATAATTGTCCCACTTCAGAAACATGACAAACACCCTGCCATTCCAAAACAATCTAATGCAATTCTAGGTTTTTCACAGCCTCTCTCTGGGAAATCTACAGTAGAATTGTTTACTTTCCTGATTTTTCTGTCAATCGTGTATTTCATTATTCATTATATTCATAACCAACTCACTAATATCCACAGCCTAACAAATTCTAACACTCAACAAATCATTGAAACTCTTAGTCTGTTGCCTATACATGGCCACTTAGAAATCCTTAACAAACTCTTCTAAATGGTTGCCACCAAATATACATTGTTTCAACCTCACTTGGTGCTCTACTCATAAATGTGTATGTTTTGTTAACAAGAAGTTGTTTCAAACTTTGGCGATTCTCCATTCACCTTTAGCAGCTGAACTTGTTTCTAGTACACAGAAAAATAAGAAACTATCAGATGAGATTGTTCTGTTCCCACTCCTAAGTCAGAAGACAACGGGCATTCATGCCTACATTTTCTACCTTCCTGTTGCCATGACAGCATGCTCTTCAGGTGGCTCCCATGCCCTGCACTCCTGGTTCTCCTCTTACCTCTTGGGATGCTCCTTCTGCCTCCTAACTAGAGATTCTCTCTGCTGGACCCTTAATATTTAACCTTTATCATGTCGTCTTTTCAAACTATACTGTCTCTGGAAGCCAGACACATGCTAATGATTTCCAAGTCCATCTTCATCTCATGACTCTCCTGAGCTTTATCCCCAAATTTACAACTGCCTGCTATAATTAAAATTCAAACCTCTGATTCCTATTTTTTGAACGATATACACATTGAATGTAGAAGTCTCTGAGTGGGACCAACATTTGTGCTCAACTACTAACCTGAAGGCTGATGGTACAAACCCACCCAGTGGTGCTATGGAAAAACATCCTGGTGATCTGTTTTCGTAAAGATTACAGCCAAGAAAACCTTATGGCGCAGTTTTCATCTGTAACACGTGTGATCTCCATGAGTCAGAACCTACCTGACAGCATCTTTATATGTAGATTCTGACTTCTGCTTAAATAACATTTTGTTGCAAATATTCTTTTTAGTTAATTCTTGTTTTTTTTTATTAACTTTTATTGAGCTTCAAGTGAACGTTTACAAATCAAGTCAGTCTGTCACATATAAGTTTATATACATCTTACTCCTTACTCCCACTTGCTCTCCCCCTAATGAGTCAGCCCTTCCAGTCTCTCCTTTCCTGACAATTTTGCCAGCTTCCAACTCTCTCTATACTCCCATCCCCCCTCCAGACAGGAGATGCCAACACAGTCTCAAGTGTCCGCCTGATATAATTAGCTCACTCTTCTTCAGCATCTCTCTTCTACCCACTGTCCAGTGCCTTTCATGCCCGATGAGTTGTCTTCGGGAATGGTTCCTGTCCTGGGCCAACAGAAGGTTTGGGGACCATGCCCGCCGGGATTCCTCTAGTCTCAGTCAGACCATTAAGTATGGTCTTTTTATGAGAGTTTGGGGTCTGCATCCCACTGATCTCCTGCTCCCTCAGGGGTCCTCTGCTGTGCTCCCTGTCAGGGCAGTCATCGATTGTGGCTGGGCACCAACTAGTTCTTCTGGTCTCAGGATGATGTAGGTCTCTGGTTCCTGTGGCCCTTTCTGTCTCTTCGGCTCTTAGTTGTCGTGTGACCTTGGTATTCTTCATTCTCCTTTGCTCCAGGTGGGTTGAGACCAACTGATGCATCTTTAGATGGCCACTTGTTAGCATTTAAGACCCCAGACGCCACATTTCAAAGTGGGATGCAGAATGTTTTCATAATAGAATTATTTTGCCAATTGACTTAGAAGTCCCCTGAAGCCATAGTCCCCAAACCCCTGCCCTTGCTCCGCTGACTTTTGAAGCATTCAGTTTATCCCGGAGACTTCTTTGCTTTTGGTCCAGTCCAGTTGAGCTGACCTTCCATGTATTGAGTATTGTCCTTCCCTTCACCTAAAGTAGTTCTTATCTACTAACTAATCAGTAAAAAACCCTCTCCCACCCTCCCCACCCCGTAACCACAAAAGTATGTGTTCTTCTCAGTTTATACTATTTCTCAAGATCTAATAATAGTGGTCTTATACAATATTTGTCCTTTTGCCTCTGACTCATTTCACTCAGCATAATGCCTTCCAGGTTCTTCCATGTTATGAAATGTTTCACAGATTCTTCACTGTTCTTTATCGATGCGTAGTATTCCATTGTGTGAATATACCACAATTTATTTACCCATTCATCCGTTGATGGACACCTTGGTTGCTTCCAGCTTTTTGCTATTGTAAACAGTGCTGCAATAAACATGGGTGTGCTTATATCTGTTTGTGTGAAGGCTGTTGTTTCTCTAGGGTATATTCCGAGGAGTGGGATTTCTGGGCTGTATGGTAGTTCTATTTCTAACTGTTTAAGATAATGCCAGATAGATTTCCAAAGTGGTTGTACCATTTTACATTCCCACCAGCAGTGTATAAGAGTTCCAATCTCTCTGCAGCCTCTCGAACATTTATTATTTTGTGTTTTTTGGATTAATGCCAGCCTTGTTGGAGTGAGATGGAATCTCATCGTAGTTTTAATTTGCATTTCTCTAATGGCTAATGATCAAGAACATTTTCTCATGTGTCTGTTAGCTGCCTGAATATCTTCTTTAGTGAAGTGTGTGTTCATTTCATTTGCCCACTTCTTGATTGGGTCGTTTGTCTTTTTGTGGTTGAGTTTTGACAGAATCATGTAGATTTTAGAGATAAGGCGCTAGTCGGAGATGTCATAGCTGAAAATTCTTTCCCAGACTGTAGGTGGTCTTTTTACTCTTTTGGTGAAGTCTTTAGATGAGCATAGGTGTTTGATTTTTAGGAGCTCCCAGTTATCTGGTTTCTCTTCTTCATTTTTGGTAATGTTTTTGTATTCTGTTTATGCCTTGTATTAGGGCTCCTAGGGTTGTCCCTATTTTTTCTTCCATGATCTTTATCGTTTTAGTCTTTATGTTTAGGTCTTTGATCCACTTGGAATTAGTTTTTGTTCTTGGTGTGAGGTATGGGTCCTGTTTCATTCTTTTGCAAATGGATATCCAGTTATGCCAGCACCATTTGTTAAAAAGACTATCTTTTCCCCAATTAACTGACACTGGGCCTTTGTCAAATATCAGGTGTTCATATGTGGTTGGATTTATATCTGGGTTCTCAATTCTGTTACCTGGTCTATGTGCCTGTTGTTGTACCAATACCAGGCTGTTTTGACTACTGTGGCTGTATAATAGGTTCTGAAATCAGGTAGAGTGAGACCTCCCACTTTCTTCTTCTTTTTCAGTAATGCTTTGCTTATCCGAGGCTTCTTTCCCTTCCATATGAAGTTGGTGATTTGTTTCTCTATCACATTAAAAAATGACATTAGAATTTGGATTGGAAGTGCATTGTATGTAGAGATAGCTTTTGGCAGAATAGACATTTTTACTAAGTTAAGTCTTCCTAACCATGAGCAAGGTATGTTTTTCCACTTAAGTAGGTCCTTTTGAATTTCTTGTAGTAGAGCTTT
Source organism: Elephas maximus indicus (assembly GCF_024166365.1). NCBI lineage: Eukaryota > Metazoa > Chordata > Mammalia > Proboscidea > Elephantidae > Elephas > Elephas maximus. Next base: position 4,618,121 of record NC_064830.1, on the reverse strand, counting down.
GTAGTTTTCTTTGTATAGGTCTTTTACATCCTTGGTAAGATTTATTCCTAAGTATTTTATCTTCTTGGGGGCTACTGTGAATGGTATTGATTTGGTTATTTCCTCTTCGATGTTCTTTTTGTTGATGTAGAGGAATCCAAGTGATTTTTGTATATTTATCTTATAACCTGAGACTCTGCCAAACTCTTCTATTAGTTTCAGTAGTTTTCTGGAGGATTCCTTAGGGTTTTCTGTGTATAAGATCATGTCATCCTCAAATAGAGATAATTTGACTTCCTCCTTGCCAATCTAGATGCCCTTTATTTCTTTTTCTAGCCTAATTGCCCTGGCTAGGACTTCTAGCACAATGTTGAATAAGAGCGGTGATAGAGGGCATCCTTGTCTGGTTCCCATTCTCAAGGGAAATGCTTTCAGGTTCTCTCCATTTAGAGTGATATTGGCTGTTGGCTTTGCATAGATGCCCTTTATTATGTTGAGGAATTTTCCTTCAATTCCTATTTTGGTGAGAGTTTTTATGATAAATGGATGTTGGACTTTGTCAAATGCCTTTTCTGCATCAATTGACAAAATCATGTGGTTTTTGTCTTTTGTTTTATTTATGTGATGGATTACATTAATGGTTTTTCTGATATTAAACCAGCCTTGCATACCTGGTATAAATCCCACTTGATCAGGGTAAATTATTTTTTTGATGTGTTGTTGGGTTCTATTGGCTAGAATTTTGTTGAGGATTTTTGCATCTATGTTCATGAGGGATGTAGGTCTGTAATTTTCTTTTTTTGTAATGTCTTTACCTGGTTTTGGTATCAGGGAGATGGTGGCTTCATAGAATGAGTTAGGTAGTATTCCGTCATTTTCTATGCTTTGAAATACCTTTAGTAGTAGTGGTGTTAACTCTTCTCTGAAAGTTTGGTAGAACTCTGCAGTGAAGCCGTTCGGGCCAGGGCATTTTTTTTTTTTTGGGGGGGGGAGTTTTTTGATTACCATTTCAATCTCTTTTTTTGTTATGGGTCTATTTAGTTGTTCTACTTCTGAATGTGTTAGTTTAGGTAGGTAGTGTTTTTCCAGGAATTCATCCATTTCTTCTAGGTTTGCAAATTTGTTAGAGTACAATTTTTTGTAGTAATCTGAAATGATTCTTTTAATTTCATTTGGTTCTGTTGTGATGTGGCCCTTCTCTTTTCTTATTCGGGTTATTTGTTTCCTTTCCTGTATTTCTTTAGTCAGTCTAGCCAATGGTTTATCAATTGTTTTAATTTTTTCAAAGAACCAGCTTTTGGCTTTGTTAATTCTTTCAATTGTTTTTCTGTTCTCTAATTCATTTAGTTCAGCTCTAATTTTTATTATTTGTTTTCTTCTGGTGCCTGATGGGTTCTTTTGTTGTTCAGTTTCTATTTGTTCAAGTTGTAGGGACAGTTCTCTGATTTTGGCTCTTTCTTCTTTTTGTATGTGTGCATTTATCCATATAAATTGGCCTCTGAGCGCTGCTTTTGCTGTGTCCCAGAGGTTTTGATAGGAAGTATTTTCATTCTCGTTGCATTCTATGAATTTCCTTATTCCCTCCTTGATGTCTTCTATAACCCAGTCTTTTTTCAGGAGGGTATTGTTCAGTTTCCAAGTGTTTGATTTCTTTTCCCTAGTTTTTCTGTTATTGATTTCTAGTTTTATTGCCTTGCGGTCTGAGAAGATGCTTTGTAATATTTCGATGTTTTGGATTCTGGAAAGGTTTGTTTTATGACCTAATATGTGGTCTATTCTAGAGAATGTTCCATGTGCGCTAGAAAAAAAAGTATACTTTGCAGCAGTTGGGTGGAGAGTTCTGTATAAGTCAATGAGGTCAAGTTGGTTGATTGTTGTAAGCAGATCTTCCGTGTCTCTATTGAGCTTCTTACTGGATGTCCTGTCCTTCTCCAAAAGTGGTGTGTTGAAGTCTCCTACTATAATTGTGGAGGTGTCTATCTCACTTTTCAGTTCTGTTAAAATTTGATTTATGTATCTTGCAGCCCTGTCATTGGGTGCATAAATATTTAATATGGTTATGTCTTCCTGATCAATTGTCCCTTTTATCATTATATAGTGTCCTTCTTTATCCTTTGCGGTAGATTTAAGTCTAAAGTCTATTTTGTCACAAATTAATATTGCTACTCCTCTTGTTTTTTGCTTGTTGTTTGCTTGATATATTTTTTTCCATCCTTTGAGTTTTAGTTTGTTTGTGTCTCTAAGTCTAAGGTGTGTCTTTTGTAGGCAGCATATAGACGGATCGTGTTTCTTTATTCAGTGCGAGACTCTCTGTCTCTTTATTGGTGCATTTAGTCCATTTACATTCAGCGTAATTATAGATAAATAAGTGTTTAGTGTTGTCATTTTGATGCCTTTTTATGTGTGTTGTTGACAATTTCATTTTTCCACATACTTTTTTGTGCTGAGATGTTTTTCTTAGTAAATTGTGAGATCCTCATTTTCGTAGTGTTTGACTTTATGTTTGTTGAGTTGTTACGTTTTTCTTTGCTTTTATCTTGAGTTATGGAGTTGTTGTACTTCTTTGTGGTTACCTTAATTTTTACCCCTTTTTTCTAAGTAAAAACCTAACTTGTAATGTTCTATATCGCCTTGTATCACTCTCCATATGGCAGTTCTATGCCACCTGTATTTAGTCCCTCTTTTTGATTATTGTAATCTTTTACATTTTGACTTCAGTGATTCCCTGTTATGAGCTTTTTTTTTTTTCATTAATCTTAATTTGTTTTTGAGATTTCCCTATTTGAGTTGATATCAGGATGTTCTGTTTTGTGACCTTGTGTTGTGCTGGTATCTGATATTATTGGTTTTCTGACCAAACAATATCTTTTAATATTTCTTGTAGCTTTGGTTTGGTTTTTGCAAATTCTCTAAACTTGTGTTTATCTGTAAATATCTTAATTTCACCTTCATATTTCAGAGAGAGTTTTGCTGGATATATGATCCTTGGCTGGCAGTTTTTCTCCTTCAGTGCCCTGTATATGTCATCCCATTCCCTTCTTGCCTGCATGGTTTCTGCTGAGTAGTCTGAACTTATTCTTATTGATTTTCCCTTGAAGGTGACCTTTCTTTTCTCCCTGGCTGCTTTTAAAATTTTCACTTTATCTTTGGTTTTGGCAAGTTTGATGATAATATGTCTTGGTGTTTTTCTTTTTGGATCAATCTTAAATGGGGTTCGATGAGCATCTTGGATAGATATCCTTTCGTCTTTCATGATGTCAGTGAAGTTTTGTGTCAGGAGTTCTTCAACTATTTTCTCTATGTTTTCTGTCCTCCTTCCGTGTTCTGGGACTCCAATCACACGCAAGTTATCCTTCTTGATAGAGTCCCACATGATTCTTAGGGTTTCTTCATTTTTTTTTAATTCTTTTATCTGTTTTTTTTTTTCAGCTATGTTGGTGTGAATTCCCTGGTCCTCCAGATGTCCCAGTCTGCATTCTAATTGCTCGAGTCTGCTCCTCTGACTTCCTATTGCGTTGTCTAATTCTGTAATTTTATTGTTAATCTTTTGGATTTCTACATGCTGTCTCTCTATGGATTCTTGGAACTTATTAATTTTTCCACTATGTTCTTGAATAATCTTTTTGAGTTCTTCAACAGTTTTATCAGTGTGTTCCTTGGCTTTTTCTGCAGTTTGCCTTATTTCATTTCTGATGTCTTGAAGCATTCTGTAAATTAGTTTTTTATATTCTGTATCTGATAATTCCAGGATTGTATCTTCATTTGGGAAAGATTTTGATTCTTTTGTTTGGGGGGTTGGAGAAGCTGTCATAGTCTGCTGCTTCATGTGGTTTGATATCGACTGCTGTCTCCGAGCCATCACTGGGAAACTTGTTTTTTCAGAAATTCCAGTGACTGGGACGCTGGCTCCAGGCTCCGAAAACAGTCGCTGCTTCCCCGTGTTTGTTCATTTTCCGTCTCTAAATCTGTGTTTGTTGTTCAGAGTTTGTAGATTGTTATGTATGTGATCGAGTCACTTGTTTTTCCAAGTCTTTGTTGCAAGAGGGATCTGGGGTAGCCTCTACCTAGTCTGCCATCTTGGCCCCCCAGGGTGTACTTTGAGTCAATCTCTTTGGAGATACAAAAGAGATTAAACAAGCAAACTAGAGAAGCAGAGATGGGGGAAGAGAGATGCCAAGCCATGTAAAGATCGTCCAGGAGCAGAAGTTGAAGAGACAAGGACCTTCCTCCAGAGCAGACAGAGAGAGAAACCCTTCTCCTAGAGCTGGCACCCTGAATTCAGACTTCTAGCCTCCTAAACTCCTTGGCCAAACATTCCAAATGTCCTTCACTGTGGATAACAGTTAGGTCTTCTGGAACCCCTTCTCCGGTCAGGCAAATAATCTCGGGGAGGAGGAGTTGGCATTTGGACTGAGAGGAAACAGGAGCCGGGACCGGCCAGGTAAGGAGAGGAAGAACTAATTCTTGTTTTTAAAGCATGGACTTTAATAGCATAATTTATAATGTACCTACAGTTGACAAGATAAAATATTTTCCTTGTTTTTATCTTGAATATTTCAATAAATTCAGTAACAACATATGAATCATTTAACAGTCTGAATATCTCAGTTTCTTATTGGAAAAGTAGAAACAGTAGCTATAATGTTCAAATTGTTAAATGTTTCACATGCTGGTACGCTGAGTTTATTGAAATATTCAAGATAAAAAAACGGAAAATATTTTATACTGTCAGTTTTTGTTATATTATAAATAATGCTATTAAAAGGCCATGCTTTAAAACGAAGAATTAACTAAAAAGAATATTTGCAACAAAATGTTATTTGAGCAGAAGAAATCAGATTTTAAATAATTTTATTTTAAAATTATTTTCCATTTCATTTTGTGTACACAATCTCTTTTTTCCTGATTTTTCTGATACAATTATTTTTTAGAGGAGTTTTAGGTTTACAGTGAAATTGTGCAGAAAGTACAGTTCTCACGTACTTTGTCATCCCTCTGTATAACATTTCACTTGTTATTAACATCTTACATTCATATATTTGTTAAAATTGGTGGGCCCATATTGATGGATTATTATTCATTAAAATCTATAGATCACATTAAGCTTCACTCTTTATGTTGTACACTCCTATAGCTTTTCACTCACGGGGTTGCCATGCTTTGGAATCTACTCAATGGCAAATAAACACTAAGAGCAGCATGGCTTTTGACAAATGCATAATATCATGTGTCTGCCATTCGAGTACCATACAGAATAGTTTCACTGCCCTAAATATGCCCTGTGTTCCACCTGTTTATCTGCCCCCTCTCCTTCCCCTGGACCTCTGGCAACCAATGATTTTTTCACTGTCTCTATAGTTTTGCCTGTTCCTGAACGTCATAGAGATGGAATCACGTAGCACCTTCAGACTAGCTTCTTTCACTTAGCAATGTGCGTTAAAGCTTCCTCCATGTCTTTTCATAGCTTAAGAGCTCATTTCTTTTTACAGTGCAACTTGTGACAGGACTGCCTTGTTTTTCTGGATCTCGCAAGTTTTCTGCCTTTGACAGGGTGGAAACCTGCACCTTTTACAGGGTGTCGTCTTACCACTATTCTGTACTATTAAAACCAAGAAAAGAAACCCACTGCCATTGAGTCAATTCTGACTCATAGCAACCCTATAGGACAGAGCAGAACTCCTCTGTAGGGTTTCCAAGGAGTGGCTGGTGGATTCAAACTGCCGGCCTCTTGGTTAGCAGCCTGAGTTCTTAACCACTGTGCAACCAGGACTTCATACTCTATTAGTGGAAAATATTTGAGTTTTCCGTCTCTGACAGGTTTCTGCCTTACAAAGTTTTGGCTTTCACAGGTTTTGCTGTACTGCTCAATAATACTGCATTCTATGGATTTATCACAGTTTGTTTATCCATTTACCTATTGAAGGACATCTTGATTGCTTCCAATTTTTGGCAATTATAAATAAAGCTTCCATAACCACTATGAACATTCACATGCAGGTTTTCATGAGACTGTACATTCTCAATTCACTTGGTAAATACCTAGGAGTGTGATTGCTGGATCGTAGGGTACACGTGTGTTTAGCGTTGTAAGAAGCTGCCAGTCAGTCTTCCAAAGTGGGTGCACCATTTTACATTCCCACTAGCAAAGTATGAGCGTCCCTGTCGCTCCACATCCTCATCATTATTCGTTTTTTTCAGTATTCTGCTAACCCACATGTTGCCAGTGCTAGCAGCACCACAGGAGCAAGACCCAGCAATCTGCTCCTGTAAATAGTACAGCCAAGAAGACCCTATGGGAAATTCGTTTGCCTGTCTGCCTATCTTCATTGCACATGCAGACAGGCTGTGCCTCAAGCTTCCAGCCAGCCGTAAGACTGCTAGGAATGAGGCACCGACAGCCACTGGCATCAGCCATTCCATGGGTGCTAGGTTCATCTGTGATGGAGCAGACACATGAGAGTTACCGTATTTTAGACAAATAATGCTCACCTTCTATGTTCGTTTGCCAACTGTGCTCTTTCCCCAAGAGGTATTTTCCTAAGCACACTATAGCACTTTCGGGGAGAGGGGAGGGTGTGTACATAATAATAATAAAAAAAAATACATACATACATACATATTACCCAGACCCAGTGCCGTCGAGTCGATTCCGACTCACAGCGAACCTATAGGACAGAGTAGAACTGCCCCCTAGAGCTTCCAAGGAGCGCCTGGCTTATTCGAACTGATGTTAGTAATAATAAAATGTACAATAATCAAAAGAGTCCAAAATGCGGTTCATTGTAATTAGAGTATATTGTAAGTCCGGGACTTACTTGTATTATTATTTATAGAAAGTAAACAGTAACAACAGTTTCTCAAAGGGGAAATGTTTACCCTTCCGCAGATTACCCATCTCCATTCTTATGTCACGGGGCAGGCACATGGTGGTTCAGGTGAGATACTGTGTTCCTGTCACCACTGCCTCCAGCTACCACCACACTGGTCAGGGGCCATTGTGGTCCCTGAGGCTTCTGCTCTACTGCTGGGCCTTGCTGGTGGCTGAGAGGGTTCCTGGAGCCTCTGGCACTGGGCCCTTCTAGGTCTCTGGCACTGGGCCCTTCTAAGTCTCTGCCACTGGCTCCAGCCATTCTGCCCTGGAGGGGCATGCAACCCCTGCATGGGGTGCTCTCAGGCCTCTGCACTGCACAGGCGAGTGCTGCAGCTCCTTTAGGTCTGTGGGCAAGTGCCTGGGGCACCTAGCTCTACTGGCAAGCCTCCTGCCTGGTGTGCTCAACTCGCCCCCCACTGCACCCACCTCTCTCTCTTTGTGGGCGGACCAGCTCACTGTAGCTGTCTCTCTGTCTCCAGTGTTACTGCTCTATCTTCTGGGTCTAAGGGGTTCTCAGCACAGGCACCCTAGGAACCCTAGGTCCAAAGGACAAGTTCTGCTCCAGATTCTTCTTTTTTTTTTTTTTTTTTTTGTTTTGTTTTAATGACATCCTTGTCCTCGGGCCTAGCTTTGGCCCTTCTGGGTATATACTTGTATAACATAGAAATACATTGTCCTGCAGGTAGCAGGACACCCAGCTGGGGGAGGCTTGACCAGAGAGGTTTGTACTCTTCTCATGTAAGAAGGATCATGGTGAGGCTCCATGGTGCCACCAATACCCTTCATTTCTTCCATTCTTTGGTGTTGCCACCTTCAACTTATGGTTTTCATGCTCATGGCTGCCTTGGGCCCACAAGTGGCTAATTTGGCTTCAGGTCCTATCTGCATTCCAGGCGGAGATCAGTAATGAAGTGACAAGAAGAAGGGAAAAGTACTTGTATTGTTGTTTCTAACCATCGCCCTGGCTCATGAAAACCTTTTGTACAACAGGGTGAAATGTTGCCTGGTCCTGCACCGTCTCCGCAATCTTTTTTTTTTTAACTTTTATTAAGCTTCAAGTGAACGTTTACAAATCCAATCAGTCTGTCACATATAAGTTTACATACATCTTACTCTGTACTCCCACTTGCTCTCCCCCTCTTGAGTCAGCTCTTTCAGTCTCTCCTTTCCTGAGAATTTTGCCGGCTTCCCTCTCTCTCTATCCTCCCATCCCTCCTCCAGACAAGAGTTCCCAACACAATCTCAAGTGTCCACCTGATATAATTAGCTCACTCTTCATCAGCGTCTCTCTCCCACCCGCTGACGAGTCCCTTTCATGTCTGATGAGTTGTCTTCGGGGATGGTTCCTGTCCTGGGCCAACAGAAGGTTTGGGGACCATGGCCACCAGGATTCCTCCAGTCTCAGTCAGACCATTAAGTTTGGTCTTTTTATGAGAGTTTGGGGTCTGCATCCCACTGATCTCCTGCTCCCTCAGGGGTCCTCTGCTGTGCTCTCTGTCAGGGCAGTCATCGATTGTGGCTGGGCACCAACTAGTTCTTCTGGTCTCAGGGTGATGTAGGTCTCTGGTTCATGTGGCCCTTTCTGTCTCATGGGCTCTTAGTTGTCGTGTGGCCTTGGTATTCTTCATTCTCCTTTGCTCCAGGTGGGTTGAGACCAATTGATGCATCTTAGATGGCCGCTTGTTAGCATTTAAGACCCCAGATGCCACATTTCAAAGTGGGATGCAGAATGTTTTCATAATAGAATTATTTTGCCAATTGACTTAGAAGTCCCCTCAAACCATGCTCCCCAGACCCCCGCCCCTGCTCCGCTGACCTTTGCAGCATTCATTTTATCCCGGAAACTTCTTTGTTTTTGGTCCAGTCCAGTTGAGCTGACCTTCCATGTATTGAGTGTTGTCTTTCCCTTCACCTAAAGCAGTTCTTATCTACTGATTATTCAATAAAAAAACCTCTCCCACCCTCCCTCCCTCCCCTCCTCGTAACCACAAAAGTATATGTTCTTCTCAGGTTTACTATTTCTCAAGATCTAATAATAGTGGTCTTATACAATATTTGTCCTTTTGCCTCTGACTAATTTCACTCAACATAATGCCTTCCAAGTTCCTCCATGTTATGAAATGTTTCACAGATTCGTCACTGTTCTTTATCGATGTGTAGTATTCCATTGTGTGAATATACCACAATTTATTTACCCATTCATCCATTGACGGACACCTTGGTTGCTTCCAACTTTTTGCTATTGTAAACAGTGCTGCAATAAACATGGGCGTGCATATATCTGTTTGTGTGAAGGCTCTTGTATCTCTAGGGTATATTCCGAGGAGTGGGATTTCTGGGTTGTATGGTAGTTCTATTTCTAACTGTTTAAGATAACGCCAGATAGATTTCCAAAGTGGTTGTACCATTTTATATTCCCACCAGCAGTGTATAAGAGTTCCAATCTCTCTGCAGCCTCTCGAACATTTATTATTTTGTGTTTTTTGGATTAATGCCAGCCTTGTTGGAGTAAGATGGAATCTCATCGTAGTTTTAATTTGCATTTCTCTAATGGCTAATGATCGAGAGCATTTTCTCATGTATCTGTTGGCTGCCTGAATATCTTCTTTAGTGAAATGTGTGTTCATATCCTTTGCCCACTTTTTGACTGGGTTGTTTGTCTTTTTGTGGTTGAGTTTTGACAGAATCATGTAGATTTTAGAGATCAGGCGCTGGTCTGAGATGTCATAGCTGAAAATTCTTTCCCAATCTGTAGGTGGTCTTTTTACTCTTTTGGCGAAGTCTTTAGATGAGCATAGGTGTTTGATTTTTAGGAGCTTCCAGTTATCGGGTTTCTCTTCATCATTTTTGGTAATGTTTTTGTATTCTGTTTATGCCTTGTATTAGGGCTCCTAGGGTTGTCCCTATTTTTTCTTCCATGATCTTTATCGTTTTAGTCTTTGTGTTTAGGTCTTTGATCCACTTGGAGTTAGTTTTTGTGCATGGTGTAAGGTATGGGTCCTGTTTCATTTTTTTGCAAATGGATATCCAGTTCTGCCAGCACCATTTGTTGAAAAGGCTATCTTTTCCCCAATTAACTGACTCTGGTCCTTTGTCAAATATCAGCTGCTCATACGTGGATGGATCTATATCTGGGTTCTCAATTCTGTTCCATTGGTCTATGTGCCTGTTGTTGTACCAGTACCAGGCTGTTTTGACTGCTGTGGCTGTATAATAGGTTCTGAAATCAGGTAGAGTGAGACCTCCCACTTTCTTCTTCTTTTTCAGTAATGCTTTACTTATCCGAGGCTCCTTTCCCTTCCATATGAAGTTGGTGATTTGTTTCTCCAACACATTCCAAAATGACATTGGAATTTGGATCGGAAGTGCATTATATGTATAGATGGCTTTTGGTAGAATAGACATTTTTACTAAGTTAAGTCTTCCTATCCATGAGCAGGGTATGTTTTTCCACTTAAGTATGTCCTTTTGAATTTCTTGTAGTAGAGCTTTGTAGTTTTCTTTGTATAGGTCTTTTACATCCTTGGTAAGATTTATTCCTAAGTATCTTATCTTCTTGGGGGCTACTGTGAATGGTATTGATTTGGTTATTTCCTCTTCGGTGTTCTTTTTGTTAATGTAGAGGAATCCAAGTGATTTTTGTATGTTTATTTTATAACCTGAGACTCTGCCAAACTCTTCTATTAGTTTCAGTAGTTTTCTGGAGGATTCCTTAGGGTTTTCCATGTATACGATCATGTCATCTGCAAATAGTGATAACTTTACTTCCTCCTTGCCCATCTGGATACCCTTTATTTCTTTGTCTAGCCTAATTGCCCTGGCTAGGACTTCTAGCACAATGTTGAATAAGAGCGGTGATAAAGGGCATCCTTGTCTGGTTCCCATTCTCAAGGGAAATGCTTTCAGGTTCTCTCCATTTAGAGTGATATTGGCTGTTGGCTTTTGCCCTTTATTATGTTGAGGAATTTTCCTTCAATTCCTATTTTGGTGAGAGTTTTTATCATAAATGGATGTTGGACTTTGTCAAATGCCTTTTCTGCATCAATTGATAAGATCATGTGGTTTTTGTCTTTTGTTTTATTTATGTGATGGATTACATTAATGGTTTTTCTGATATTAAACCAGCCTTGCATACCTGGTATAAATCCCACTTGATCAGGGTGAATTATTTTTTTGATGTGTTGTTGGATTCTATTGGCTAGAATTTTGTTGAGGATTTTTGCATCTATGTTCATGAGGGATGTAGGTCTATAATTTTCTTTTTTTGTAATGTCTTTACCTGGTTTTGGTATCAGGGAGATGGTGGCTTCATAGAATGAGTTGGGTAGTATTCCATCATTTTCTATGCTTTGGAATACCTTCAGAAGTAGTGGTGTTAACTCTTCTCTGAAAGTTTGGTAGAACTCTGCAGTGAAGCCGTCCGGGCCAGGGCTTTTTTTTGTTGGGAGTTTTTTGATTACCGTTTCAATCTCTTTTTTTGTTATGGGTCTATTTAGTTGTTCTACTTCTGAATGTGTTAGTTTAGGTAGGTAGTGTTTTTCCAGGAATTCATCCATTTCTTCTAGGTTTGCAAATTTGTTAGAGTACAATTTTTCATAATAATCTGAGATGATTCTTTTAATTTCATTTGGTTCTGTTGTGATGTGGTCCTTCTCGTTTCTTATTCGGGTTATTTGTTTCCTTTCCTGTATTTCTTTAGTCAGTCTAGCCAATGGTTTATCAATTTTGTTAATTTTTTCAAAGAATCAGCTTTTGGCTTTGTTAATTCTTTCAATTGTTTTTCTGTTCTCTAATTCATTTAGTTCAGCTCTAATTTTTATTATTTGTTTTCTTCTGGTGCTTGATGGATTCTTTTGTTGCTCACTTTCTATTTCTTCAAGTTGTAGGGACAGTTCTCTGATTTTGGCTCTTTCTTCTCTTTGTATGTGTTCATTTATCGATATAAATTGGCCTCTGAGCGCTGCTTTTGCTGTGTCCCAGAGGTTTTGATAGGAAGTATTTTCATTCTCGTTGCTTTCTATGAATTTCCTTATTCCCTCCTTGATGTCTTCTATAACCCAGTCTTTTTTCAGGAGGGTGTTGTTCATTTTCCAAGTATTTGATTTCTTTTCCCTAGTTTTTCTGTTATTGATTTCAAGTTTTATCGCCTTGTGGTCTGAGAAGATGCTTTGTAATATTTCGATGTTTTGGACTCTGCAAAGGTTTGTTTTATGACCTAATATGTGGTCTATTCTAGAGAATGTTCCATATGCGCTAGAAAAAAAAGTATATTTTGCAGCAGTTGGGTGGAGAGTTCTGTATAAGTCAATGAGGTCAAGTTGGTTGATTGTTGTAAGCAGATCTTCCGTGTCTCTATTGAGCTTCTTACTGGATGTCCTGTCCTTCTCCAAAAGTGGTGTGTTGAAGTCTCCTACTATAATTGTGGAGGTATCTATCTCACTTTTCAATTCTGTTTAAATTTGATTTATGTATCTTGCAGCCCTGTCATTGGGTGCATAAATATTTAATATGGTTATGTCTTCCTGATCAATTGTCCCTTTTATCATTATATAGTGTCCTTCTTTATCCTTTGTGGTGGATTTAAGTCTAAAGTCTATTTTGTCAGAAATTAATATTGCTACTCCTCTTGTTTTTTGCTTGTTGTTTGCTTGATATACTTCTTTCCATCCTTTGAGTTTTAGTTTGTGTCTTTAAGTCTAAGGTGTGTCTCTTGTAGGCAGCATATAGACGGATCGTGTTTCTTTATCCAGTCTGTGACTCTGTCTCTTTATTGGTGCATTTAGTCCATTTACATTCAGCGTAATTATAGATAAATAAGTTTTTAGTGCTGTCATTTTGATGCCTTTTTATGTGTGTTGTTGACAATTTCATTTTTCCACATACTTTTTTGTGCTGAGACGTTTTTCTTAGTAAATTGTGAGATCCTCATTTTCATAGTGTTTGACTTTATGTTAGTTGAGTCGTTACGTTTTTCTTGGCTTTTATCTTGAGTTATAGAGTTGTTATACCTTTTTGTGGTTACCTTATTATTTACCCCTATTTTTCTAAGTAAAAACCTAACTTGTATTGTTCTATATCGCCTTGTATCACTCTCCATGTGGCAGTTCAATGCCTCCTGTATTTAGTCCCTCTTTTTGATTATTGTGATCTTTTACCTATTGACTTCCATAATTCCCTGTTATGTGTATTTTTTTTTTTAATTAATCTTAATTTGTTTGTTTTTGTGATTTCCCTATTTGAGTTGATATCAGGACGTTCTGTTTTGTGTCCTTGTGTTGTGCTGATATCTGATATTATTGGTTTTCTGACCAAACAATATCCTTTAGTATTTCTTGTAGCTTTGGTTTGGTTTTTGCAAATTCTCTAAACTTGTGTTTATCTGTAAATATCTTAATTTAGCCTTCATATTTCAGAGAGAGTTTTGCTGGATATATGATCCTTGGCTGGCAGTTTTTGTCCTTCAGTGTTCTGTATATGTCGTCCCATTCCCTTCTTGCCTGCATGGTTTCTGCTGAGTAGTCTGAACTTATTCTTGATTTTCCCTCGAAGGTGACCTTTCTTTTCTCCCTGGCTGCTTTTAAAATTTTCACTTTATCTTTGGTTTTGGTGAGTTTGATGATAATATGTCTTGGTGTTTTTCTTTTTGGATCAATCTTAAATGGGGTTCGATGAGCATCTTGGATAGATATCCTTTCGTCTTTCATGATGTCAGTGAAGTTTTGTGTCAGGAGTTCTTCAACTATTTTCTCTGTGTTTTCTGTCCCCCCTCCCTGTTCTTGGACTCCAACCACCCGCATGTTATCCTTCTTGATAGAGTCCCACATGATTCTTAGGGTTTCTTCATTTTTTTTTAATTCTTTTATCTGATTTTTTTTCAGCTATGCTGGTGTTGATTCCCTGGTCCTCCAGATGTCCCAGTCTGCATTCTAATTGCTCGAGTCTGCTCCTCTGACTTCCTATTGCGTTGTCTAATTCTGTAATTTTATTGTTAATCTTTTGGATTTCTACATGCTGTCTCTCTATGGATTCTTGGAACTTATTAATTTTTCCACTATGTTCTTGAATAATCTTTTTGAGTTCTTCAACAGTTTTATCAGTGTGTTCCTTGGCTTTTTCTGCAGTTTGCCTTATTTCATTTGTGATGTCTTGTAGCATTCTGTAAATTAGTTTTTTATATTCTGTATCTGATAATTCCAGGATTGTATCTTCATTTGGGAAAGATTTTGATTCTTTTTTTTGGGGGGTTGGAGAAGCTGTCATGGTCTGCTTCTTTAGGTGGTTTGATATGGACTGCTGTCTCTGAGCCATCATTGGGAAACTAGTTTTTCCAGAAAACCTGCTAAAAAAAAAATGCAGTCAGATCCCTATCAGAGTTCTCCCTCTGGCTTAGGCTATTCGGTTGTTAATGAAGCCGCCTGGGGAGGGTGGGGGAGGGAACAGAGAGATAGGAGAGTAGCACCTCAGAATATAGGCCGAGTTGCTTGTCTTGCTTGGAATGACTATTATATCTGAGATTCCCGCGGGGCACGTCACCTATGTATGCTGGCTGTGTGGAGATTGCCCCCGGGGGGTCTGGGCCGCTGGAGTGACGGTCAGATCATCCGCTTCCAGCCCCACACCCAGGGTCAAGGCTCCCCTGTTGGGACGGTGCACTCTCGACTCCAAAATCAGTCGCTGCCTCCCGGGGACGTCTCGTCCCTCCAGCCGCGTCGCCGTGCCACCTCCGAGAACCGGCTGGGCCCCCACCCGGGGTTAGTTCAGGTGAGTGGAGCAGCTCCCCGTGCTTGTGCCGTGACTGAGTATCCCAGCTGGGATGCTGCTCACCCCACTCCAATACCAGTTGCTGCCTCCCGGGACTTCTCCTACCAACTGCGTCCCACACCGCCCGAGTGAACCAGCTGGGCTCCCTCCCGGGGTTAGTTCAGGGTGGTGGAGCAGCTCTTCGTGTTTATGCCACACCTGCGTCCAGTCCAAATCCCGGCGGGATGGTTCCCCGGCGGGACGGTTCCCCGGCTGGGACGCTGCTCTCCCCGCTGCAAGACCAGTCACTGCCTCCCGGGGACTTCTCCTACCGGCTGTGTCCCACGCCGCCCGAGCGAACCAGCTGGGCCCCCTCCCGGGGTTAGTTCAGGGGGGTGGAGCAGCTCTCCGTGTTTATGCCGTACCTGCGTCCAGTCCAAATCCCGGCGGGACGGTTCCCTGGCTGGGGCGCTGCTCTCCCCGCTCCAAGACCAGTCACTGCCTCCTGGGGACTTCTCCCACCGGCTGTGTTGCCACGCGGCCCACGCGAACCTGCTGGGCCCCCTCCCGGTGTTATTTCAGGGGGTGGCGCAGCTGTCTGTGCTTGTGCCGTACCTGACTGGTACGCTGGCTCCAGGCTCTGAAAACAATCGCTGCTTCCCCTTATTAGTTCGTTCTCCCTCTCTAAATCTGTGTTTGTTGTTCAGGGTTCGTAGGTTGTTATGTATGTGATTGATTCATTTGTTTTTCTGTGTCTTTGTTGCAAGAGGGATCCGAGGTAGCGTCTGCCTAGTCCGCCATCTTGGCCCCTCCAGATTCTTCTTGATGGTGGTGAGGTCCCCTGAACCTTTGGAGGATTGGCTCCTATATAGGCCTAGCAGAATGTCAAAACTGACCAGCCCCTTAGCTGGACTGGGAGGGACTTGGTCCTGTTGGGTGGATTTTTGAACCACTGTTTGCCTAATAACTGACAAATCCCTTACAAGATTATGGCCCAGCCAATCATTTTGTAGGAGTTACAAGATCACAGCTAGAAAGGCCATATAGCAGCAATTCATTGCAGCTCCAAGTTCTACTCCGTCACATGGGCTGGCTATGAGTCAAAATCGACAGATGACACCTAACAACAAGAACAGTAGGTATATAGTAGTGTCTCTTTGTTCCAATTTGCAACTCCCTAGTGACATGTGACATGTGACGGTGAACATCTTTCCATATGCTTATTTGCCATCTGTAGAACTTCTTTGGTGAGGTTTCTGTTCAGATCTTTTGCCCATTTTGTAATTGAGTTGTATGTTTCTTATTGTTGAGTTTTAAGCATTCTTTGTGTGTTTGGGATACAAGTCCTTTATCAGATACGTGTTTTGCAGATATTTTATCCCATCTGTGGCTTGTCTTTTTCTCTTAACAGTGTAGTTAGTAGAGCAGAAGTTTTTAATTTTAATTAAGTACAACTTATCAATATTTTTTGTTTCTGCATTATGCTTTTGGTGTTTTATCTAAACAGTCATCACCAAACCCAAAATCTTCTAGATTTTTTCCTATGTTATCTTCTAGAAGTTGTATAGTTTTGAATCTTACATTTAGACCTATCATCCATTTTAAGTCAATTTTATTTTGTGTGTGTGTGTGAAAGATATACAGTCTGTGTCTGGATTTACAATCTTTTTTTAATAAATGGATGCATGCTTACAAATTCAGCTTTCCTTTTCAAAAGCAGATCATGTATTATACATTATCAGTACAACACTCAATGGTTATCACTATTGCATCTCAAATTATTGTATGCTCTGAACTAATGAGAAAATGCCAGCAGAATAATGGTAAATGGAAGATACTTATCACAGACCTATCACTCAATGTGTTGTAAAAATTATAATAAATATATGAAGATAAAAAGTATTAAAAATCTTGCTTGCTTAAAATTTTTTTTTTTTTTTTTTTACAAATTTGAAATAAGATAAACTACTTCTGCAAACTAAAGACAATCTGAATTCCTGGATTCAAAATTTATTATTTGTTTAAGTTAACATATGTATTCTAGCTTCTTTCTTTTACAGATAAGTGCACTATAGCTCAGGTGGGTTAACTGACTTTCCCATGGCATCTCATGAACATTGTAAAAGAAAAAACTTCTAGCTCCCACTCCATACAACGTTACCTTCACTTGATAAATTACATGGATATTTGGACTCATATACAATTTCTTCTTTGTGAGCTTAGTCTACTCTGATGTAAGAAATAGTACAATGTGGAATAAATTTATAGACCAATTTTGAGATCTGGATTAATACAATATGAGACATGAATAAAGCCAACGAAAGAAGAGGATCGGAAAATAGCATCCTAGTTAGTTTTATCTGCTAAGGATTTCAGAAATGTATTTGATTGGTGGTAGTGTTGGTGGGTGATCAATAGTTAATACTAGACATACCAGTTGTTATGGATTGAATTGTGTCCCCTCAAAATGTCTGTTGTAAATCCTAACACCTATACCTGTGGCTATAATTCCATTTGGGAATGGGTTCTCTTTGTTATGTTAATGAGACAGGATTAGTGCTGGGTGTGTCTTAGATCATTCTCTTTTGAGATACAAAAGAGATTATACAAGGAAAGGGAAGCAAGCAAGAGGCAGAGATGGAGGAAGAGGGATGCCAGCCACATGAAGATCACCCAGGAGCAGAAACTCAAAAGAGACAAGGACCTTTCTCCAGAACTGACAGGGAAAGAAAGCCTTCCTCCAGAGCCAGCACCCTGAATTAGGACTTCTAGCCTCCTAAACTGTGAGAAAATAAAGCCACTCATTTGTATTATTTCTTTAATAATACAATAAATAAACCAACCTTGTTGTCATTGAGTTGATTCTGACTCATAGCAACCCTACGGGACAGAGGAGAGCTGCCCCATAGGGTTTCCAAGGAGCACCTGGTGGCCTTTTGATTAGCAGCCATAGCTCAAAGACACCAGTCATTCACGAACTTGTACATAATTAGCCCCATATTGACATGTTCCTCTACTGACTCACCGTTTCTACCTAATTAGTTTAGGAACAAAAGAAACCCAATAGATTATTAAGGGAAGACCTTGGAAAAGAGGGAGCCCTAGTGGCGCAGTGGTTAAGAGCTCAGGATCCTAACCAAACTGTTGGCAGTTTGAATCCACCAGCCACTCTTTGGAAACTATATGGGACAGATCTACTCTGTCCTATAGGGTTGCTATGAGTCAGAATCAACTTGAGAAGAATGGGTTTGGTTTTTGGTTTTGGTAAATGGTGAGATAACTGACAAGCTAGGTTAGTAATCATATGCTGTCTGAGCAAAGTTTATTTCTGGTCTAGTAGATTTTAAAACTGACCCACCCGTATCTGAAGCTCCTGTGCTCGATTCTGGTCTTTACTTTTCCTTTCAGTGGGTGTGAAGCATGATACCATCAAAAAGTTACCGTGAGGCAAGGATTGCTCTAGACCTAATTAAGCCGTAAATTCCAAAGAAAAGAAGACAGACACTAGGAAATAAAAAATGGTTAAAATAATGACAAGAGAGGTTAAAAAAAAATCCATAAGAAAATGTGAAAACTTGTCCCAAATTGTTACAGATGTGTCTAAAACCTGGAACTATGGAAGCCTGCCCTTGACTTTGACTCATAATATTACTCCTCCTCCTCTCTCTATAAGCAGATTCAAGGAAACTGAAGACACTTGGTGCTTACAAGTTGGGGTGCAGTTAACTTTTGGGTTAGTTTCTAAATAGCATCTACTTTGCTGCTCCAAAAGCCTTACGCATTTAATTAATTATATACTGATAATGTTGAGAATGAAAGTATGGATATGGATTGTGATGATAAGAAAGTCTCCACAGAGACACGTTACACTTTTAACACACACACACACACACACACACTATATTGTTGTTGTTAGGTGCCCTGAAGTTGATTCCGTCTCATAATGACCCTAAGTACAACAGAATGACACGTTTTCCAGGCCTACGCCATCCTACACTCGTTGCTATGCTGTGTCAGTCCATCTTGTTGAGGGTCTTCCTCTCTTTTGCTGACCCTCTAGTTTACCAAGCATGATGTTCTTTTCCAGGGACTGGTCCTTCACTATCATATAGAATATATAACACAGTGATTTAAGATTTTATGATAAGTGTACAAACAGAAAAAAACAAAACCAGTAACTTTTAACCTACATTTAGGGTCTGATTTTAGAAATACCAAAAAAAAAAAAAAAAAACTAAGCCAAGCCTGTTGTCGTCAAGTCAATTCCGACTCATAGCGAGCCTATAGGTTAGAGTAGAACTGCCCCATAGAGTTTCCACGGAGCACCTGGTAGATTCGAACTACCAAACTTTTGGTTAGCAGCTGTAGCACTTAACCACTGCACCACCAGTGTTTCCTTTAGAAATACAGCAGGTATTAAATGGGACAATTCAATCCTTAGGGAATTTTCACAACTACTGTTATTAATTTGTAATAAATTTCTAAAAATCTTGACATACATCAAAAATCATAGTGGAGAGCTATGGGATAGGTCACCTTGAAGACTAAGGTGCATCTGACCCAAGCCATGGCATTTGCAATCGCCTCATATGCATGCAAAAGCTGGACAATGAATAAGGATGACCGAAGAAGAATTGGCTCTTTTGAATCGTGGTGTTGGCGAAGAATATTGAATATACCATGGACTGACAAAAGAATGAACAAATCTGTCTTGGAAGAAGTACAACCAGAATGCTCCTTATAAGCAAGGATAGAGAGACTGCACGTTACATACTTTGGATGTGTTGTCAGGGAGGGATCAGTCGCTGGAGAAGGACATCATGCTCGGTAAAGTAGAGGGTCAGAGAAAAAGAGGAAGACCCTCAACGAGATGGATTGACAGGGTGGCTGCAATAATGGGCTCAGGCATAACAACGATTGTGAGCATGGTGCAGGCCCAGGCAGTGTTTCGTTCTGTCGTACATAGGGTTGCTATGAGTCAGAACTGACTCGATGGTACCTAACAACAACAACATGGGCTAAGGGAAAACATCTATTTGATACAGAAAGTACTTTATTTCGGTAGTGTAAATAATTCCATTGGCCAATTACCCATCTCATCTCTGCCTGCCTCTCTGCCTCTGGTGTGAGAGCTTGGTGACTGAAGTTCTCACACTCATCTTTTTCCCTGGTCATTTCGTATGCTGACTATCGATTGAAAGTATTTACTATTTTAAATAATTTTCTAACAACATACTAAGTAATTTTCTAGCATAATGCAAGCTTGAAAAGATATGTTATTATGTGGCAAAAGGGAGGTTTATAAAGATGTGAGACATGTCCTTAATTTAAAATGAGATGACATGAAAAGCAGTTATTTTGGTAAGCACTATACAGTTTAACACTCTGCTGATTTTATGTATATTGTATTTAAAAGATGCCTAAAATAAAAACATTAAAGCAATCGTTCATTATTTTTAAAATCTTGCATTTTTTAAATTAAAATACATTTAAATATGTGTGTGTCAGAGAGTATTATGTACTATTACAATATATGTATTCCTACCACAATCCTGTATTTTAGGTACAAGCATAACAATTTTTTTTTCTTTTTCCTTTTTCCCAGTCTATGAAGAACCTGAATCTTGGAGAGAATAAGGAATAACAAAATTAACATTCAGATCTACTCCTGTATGAACACAAATCCCAAAAAACCATGTCACTTTTTCATTGCCAGTTTGTGGCTTTATGTCTATCCGATGTGGTCAAAGACCATACATTTCCTTTAGATTTAAAAGGTGGACTAATAAATAGGATGTATTTTTTTTTTTTTTTATTGGGGCACAGAATGAATAGGGGAAATTCTTAAACTCGTATGCAGCAAGCAGCTGGGTGTTCAGTGTGGCTTCTCCTGAGAGAGAGCATTGTTCTTGAGGCAGAGTCACTGACGTTGCCTACAGGCGTTTGGCAAGCTCTCTCTGAAAGACAGTGCATCAAGTCTCTTAGACTGAGGCTCAAGTGACTGCCAGGAGCCTCAGGGTTTTGCCTGTGTCATGAGCCTTGGGCATCTTGATGGGAGTTTGGGTGACCCCCAAGTAAGCTATTCCCTTAAGAAGCCTTCCTGACCGAAGCAGTTGAGTTAGTAAAAGAGGCCATCTCTGTGGCATTCACCCTTTTTCCTGTAGAATCTCAAACTAAACCTCATTTTACCCAATTAAGCACTCTTTTCCTTTGATTTACTCTTGAATTGTCTTGTTTTATCAGTTACCTACTTTTCCTATCTATCGCCTTCAGGCTAAAAGAGTTTAAAATTCTCCAGTGCTTTATCTAGTAAGCCTTATCCTTAAATCTGGAAGCCTGGATGGTCAGGACAGTTTGCCCACTGGTAGAAGGTGAACATGGGAGGGACTGGAAATTCTGAATCCTTGGTGCATTCTGTAAAAAGTAAGCTACTTATTATGTGCTGAATACTGGCATAACTTCAACTTGTATAGTCTCTTATTTGTACTGGGAAAAAACACAAGATACAACAATTTAGATCTAACCGTTAAATCAGCATGTGGGATTATTTTGTAAAAGAAGGGGCTCTAAGGAATGTGTCCAACATAAAAAATACTAGAAGATTCTATAAATTTTTAAGAACAGGACGACAAATAAGTAAAATGGTTTGTAAAATGCTGCGCATCTGTTACTAGAAGAAGTAAGGGAAGATCGGGATGGGATTTTTGTACAAGGGATAGATAGAAGTATGGGTCTTCTAAGGATTCTTCTAACTAAGAGTCTATTTACTTACATTTGAACTTGGAATACTTTTATTACCTTTTCTCTTTCTATTTTGCAGTAAACTGTAACATTTGAAGAAATTCATAAGTGTGGTCTTTATTCTTCAAGGTTTGCACAAGCAATTCACAAATATCAATAACATCTTACCATCGCTCCAAGGTTTTCTCCTTATCCATCTCTTGGACTATTGTTACTAGCTCACTAAGCCTCAGTTTCCCATCAGCGGAAATGAAGTAAAGATATTTAGCTAGTGCAATTATTACGGGGATTAAGTGTGATACAGTATATAAAGGACATAGCACATTGTCTAGCATTTACAGTCCCTCTTAGTGATCATTAACTAAGTCAACCCGTCTGCCCCACAAAAATAATGGGAGTATAATCTTATGACAATGTGATTCTAGTGGAAATAGGTTTTTTCAATTGCCTTTTAAGAATCACCCTGTACCATTACTCAGTCCCTGTAGTTTGGGTTGTGTAAATCAGGAAGTTATATCCTTCTGACAACAGGGCGAAAAACTTTTGCTCTCTAGCATAAACAAATTATCCTTGGGAAGAGAAAAAGGAGAATCCTGAGTTCTTGCCTTTTGGAATGTAAATACTTGTCTCCGTGGAAAGATAAGAAAAACATCTTTAAGTTTACAACACCCAGGATGTCTCCATGGTCCCAGGTTTTGTTCCCGTTTGAAGTGTAAACACATAACTCCAGGATGGTAAAACCCTTATTACCTATTCAGTAATTTTTTTAAGATTGAAGACTTGCATTTTACCTAAGATCTCTGTAAAATTTTCCAAGACCTAACTGTGCACAAATGTAAAAAATTTTCACTTACTAATGGCTTTTTGACTGAAATGTAGAAAAGTAAGTAGAAGAATGGTGGTGATGCTTGGTTGACAGTGGACAATCCACCTCCTTTATATAGTCTACTTAGCATCCATACAAACACTTCTGTCCCATTTATATTTCTACACAATAACTCTAAAAGCTTTATGCTTCAACCTAACTTAAAGCTACACTCCTGAATTCAAGCCAAGATATGCTAACTCACTCTTCAAAAACAGGAGATATAAAATTGCATAACTACTGCCATCATGTATTCTTGAAGTTCGTCATTTTCTACCTCAATCACAATCTCTCTTTGCTTTTTTGGAATTAAAAATTCCAATTTATATGACTGATTGCCCCTCAACAACTTATATTAGATAATACAGGAAAAGGAGAGGGAGATAAATACATACCAAACAAATTAGGGGACATGTGCAAAGCTATGGAGTATTTATTTCTGCAAACTCCTCAATACAAGATTGCTGGTATTCATAACCTCCTTCTTCTTTGACCAATTCCACGTCCCTTTGGTCTTAGCCAGCACCTTGGTTACTGATGGTTCTTTGCCTGGTAGAATAACCCGAAACTCGTACCTAAATGATGAGAAACATTCCTGCCAACATGTGACTGCTTTAATGCTACAGCAACTATTACCATGTAAAAATACTAGGAGATACACCAGAGAATTTGTTTGCGGTCCAGACATTCCTTCCATCAACGATTTTTGAGTAGCAATTGTATTTCCCCTTATTTACCAGAATCAGTTAGCAAAGCCAATTAATCCTCTACTTTGCCTATTACTTGAGTAGTTTAAAGAGCCCAAATTGGCCAAGACGTCATCTCATCTTCTATCTCAATGGTATTATTGATATGTCCCTTATGGAAGTATTTATTCTTTGGAAATTAAGACCTCCTTTAAAGCAGTGAATGGTAATGTTATAAAGAAAGTGGTAAGATGTAGGTAAATCGGTTGTTAAAAATAATATTAAGAGGACCTTGTTTCACTTAATACAGCTGACATTGAAAAAGGCAATCTTGCCAAACAAGAAGGCAGGTTTGTTCTGAATAACAGTGGGTGATTTTGTGTGAGTTAGAAGAGTATGAGAAACAATGTGAGCACATTAAACACACACAGAGGCACAAACGGAAACACACTCACACACATGCACATTTCTAGTCAAGTTATCAGAGTTTTACTTCGTAACTCTAAGACTGGTATACAGCTGGAAGACAATTAATTCATTTAGCAATAAGCAGAAAATCACCAGTTTTAGGACATCATCATTTGTTGATTTCAACTGTCATTCCTATTTTGGGAAAATAATAAGAATATTAGTCATAAGTTAAACATTAAAACCAAATAGTATTTTTCTAGATATAATTTCTCTTTTTGTCTTTTTTGCATTTTTTTTTTTAAAGTTTAAAAGGTACTTTTCCCATTTATCATCTCAGGATTGCCATAGCTGTTACGATCAAAAGACTAAATGGATGTGAAAGTGCTTTGTAAATATAAATTGCTATCTTCTTTGTGATGCTGGTAGGACAGATGTTATTATTCTCACTTGATAGAAGAACCAGCTGCTGTTAAATGATTTATTCAAGGTCACAAGGTCAATCATCAGCAGAGTAAGATGTAGACAGGTCTACTTCCATATCCTGGCTGTTTTTATACCTCCTCCCCAGCACACACAACTACACATGTGCACATAAACACGCAGTCACATATAAACATACGTATACCTATACTTATAATACTATAGGAAACCCTGGTGGTGTAGTGGTTAAGAGCTACGGCTGCTAACCAAAAGGTTGGCAGTTCAAATCCTTCAGTCACTCCTTGGAAACCCTATGGAGCAACTCTACTCTGTCCTATAGGGTCACTCTGAGTCGAATTGACTTGACGGTAATGGGTTATCTATACATATTAACACACACATTCATATGCATACATATACACACACACATGTATATTATATATTAGTATTCATGTATTTTACTGTATAAAAGAAACAAAAAGAATATAGGATCAACAGTGGAAAGGAACTTAGCATTCATCTGGTTCAATTTAGTGATGAGTATATTTGGTCTCTGTTGAAATTTTTCCAGTAATAGGATATTCCCATTTTATGAGACACTTAAGGATCTCTAATAATAATAAATGTATTCCTTTTATAAGGAGCCTGGTGGTGCAGTGGTTAAAGTGTTCAGTTACTAACTGAAAAGTGTGTGGTCCCAACCCATCAGCTGGTCCACAGGAGAAAAGGCATGGTAGTCTGCTCTCAGGTGAGGAGTTATAGCCTTGGAAACCCTACGGGGCAGTTCTACCCTGTCCTGTAGGATCACTATGAGTCAGAATCGACTCAACAGCAGTGGGCCAGTGGTCACTTCTTTCATATTAACATGAGCATTTCCTCCCTGAAAATGAACTGAAGCTGGAAAACCTATTAAAGCTTTTCTCCTAAGGGTCTTTTTTTTGGTATTGTACTCTCCAAACTACACAGTAAAAGGAAGGAGGTGCATTGGCATTTTTTTTTAATAATTTTTATTGTGCTTTAAGTGTAAGTTTACAGATCAAGTCAGTCTCTCACACAAAAACCCATATACACCCCTCTATACACTTCCAATTACTCTCCCCCTAATGAGACAGCACGCTCTCTCCCTCCACTCTCTCTTTTTTGTGTCCATTTCATCAGCTTCTAACCCCCTCCACCCTCTCATCTCCCCTCCAGGCAGTAGATGCCAACATAGACTCAAGTGTCCACCTGACCCAAGAAGCTCACTCCTCACCAGCATCCCTCTCCAACCCATCGTCCAGTCCATCCACATCTGAAGAGTTGGCTTCGGGAATGGTTCCCATCCTGGACCAACAGAAGGTCTGGGGGCCATGACCACCTGGGTCCTTCTAGTCTCAGTCAGACCATTAAGTCTGGTCTTATGAGAATTTGGGATCTGCATCCCACTGCTCTCTGGCTCCCTCAGGGGTTCTCTGTTCTGTTCCCTGACAGGGCAGTCATCGATTGTAGCGGGCACCATCTAGTTCTTCCTATCTCAGGATGATGTAGTCTCTGGTTCCTGTGGTCCTTTCTGTCTCTTGGGCTTGTAATCGCCTTGTGTCCTTGGCGTTCTTCATTCTCCTTTGATCCAGGTGGGTTGAGACCAATTGATGCATCTTAGATGGCTGCTTGCTAGCGTTTAAGACCTCAGACGCCACTGTTCAAAGTGGGATGCAGAATGTTTTCTTAATAGATTTTATTATGCCAATTGACTTAGATGTCCCCTGAAACCATGGTTCCCAGACTCCTGCCCCTGCTACGCTGGCCTTTGAAGCATTCAGTTTATTCAGGAAATTTCTTTGCTTTTGGTTTAGTCCAATTATTGTGTTTGTGTGCTGTCTTTTCCTTCACCTAAACTAGTTCTTATCTACTGTCTAATTAGTGAATGTTCCTTTCCCATCTTCCCTCCCTCCCCCCTCTCATAACCACAAAAGAATGTTTTCGTCTCAGTTTGAACTATTTCTCAAGTTCTTGTAATAGTGGTCTTATACAATATTTGTCCTTTTGCAACTGACTAATTTCACTCAGCATAATGCCTTCCAGGTTCCTCCATGCTATGAAATGTTTCACAGATTCCTCACTGTTCTTTACCGATGAGTAGTATTCCATTTTTTTTTTAGTATTCCTTTGTGTGAATATACCATAATTTTATTTATCCATTCATCCATTGATTGGCACCTTGGTTGCTTCCATCTTTTTGCTATTGTAAACAGTGCTGCAATAAACAGCATTGGCATATTTGAGCTCTATAACTAACATAGTTGAGTTACGTTTTTATGTTCTTTAAAGACTTAATGAAATTTTTAGGTGACATTCTTATGACCACCCAGATGTTAAGGACCAGTGTTGGAATCAAAGCTCAGTCTCTATGGTTTCATGTCATGCTACATCACAATCCATGTCCTGGGAAAAATTTGAAATATTTCCACAAATTTTGATAGAATATCAGATTGGATTACCTAGTAAGCTAATCCTGGGTAGACACTTTGGGAATATTACATCCTTGTTGTTCTTAGGTGTCCCCTAGTAGGTTCTGACTCATAGCGACCCTATGCACAACAGAACAAAACACTGCCTGGTTCTGAGCCATCCTTACAATTGTTGTTATGCTTGAGCTCATTGTTGCAACTACTATGTCAATCCACCTTGTTGAGGGTCTTCCTCTTTTCCGCTGACCCTGTACTCTGCCAAGCTTGATGTCCTTCTCCAGGGACTGATCCCTCCTGAAAACATGTCCAAAGTACGTTAGACACAGTCTTGCCATCCTTGCCTCTAAGGACCATTCTGGCTGTACTTCTTCTAAGACAGATTTGTTTGTTCTTTTGGCAGTCCATGGTATATTCAATATTCTTCACCAACACCACAATTCAAAGGCGTCAATTCTTCTTCAGTCTTCCTTATTCATTGCCCAGCTTTCACATGCATATGATGTGATTGAAAATACCATGGCTTGTGTCAGGAGCACCTTAGTCTTCAAGGTGACATCTTTGCTCTCCAACACTTTAAAGAGATCCTTTGCAGCAGATTTACCCAATGCAATGTGTCTTTTGATTTCTTGACTGCTGCTTCCATGGGTGTTGATTGTGGATCCAGGTAAAACGAAATCCTTGACAACTTCAAACTTTTCTCCATTTATCATGATGTTGCAATTGGTCCAGTTGTGAGGATTTTTGTTTTCTTTACGTTGAGGTACAATCCATACTGAAGGCTACAGCCTTTGATCTTTATTCGTAAGTGCTTCAAGTCCTCTTCACTTTCAGCAAGCAAGGCTGTGTCATCTGCATAACTCAGGCTGTTAATGAGTCTTCCTCCAATCCTGATGCCATGTTCTTCTTCATATAGTCCAGCTTCTCGTATTATTTGCTCAGCATACAGATTGAATAGGTATGGTGAAAGAATACAACCCTGACGCACACCTTTCCTGACTTTAAACCAATCAGTATACCCTTGTTCTGTCCGAACAACTGCCTTTTGATCTATGTAAAGGTTTCTCGTGATCACAATTAAGTGTTCTGGAATTCCCATTCTTCACAATGTTATCCATAATTTGTTATGATCCACACAGTTGAATGCCTTTGCATAGTTGATAAAACACAAGTAAACATCCTTCTGGTATTCTCTGCTTTCAGCCAGGATCCATCTGACATCAGTAATGATATCCCTGGTTCCACCTCCTCTTCTGAAATTGGCCTGAATTTCTGGCAGTTCCCTGTCGATATACTGATGTAGCCATTTCTGAATGATCTTCAGCAAAATTTTGCTTGCATGTGATATTAATGATATTGTTTTGCAATTTCCACATTCGGTTGGATCATTTTTCTTGGGAATAGGCATAAATATGGATCCTAGAATACATTACATGCTAGAATACATTAAATATATTTAGGATGTTTGCCCAAACAGAGCTTGGAGAAAGCAATAGGTGGAAACAGAGACTGAAAGACAGGTGAAGACACCCTATGGAAAAAGAGTAAAAACTGACTCCATTTTTATATCCCACAGTGTTGTACCACTTTCTTCCTCTTCTTGATCTTCTTTTGACAAATCACGTGGGTTTACATTTTTGTGTGGACTGTATGCCCGATTCTGAACTTCAATTTCTCCTCTGGGAATTATCTTTTGGCTACACTTTTTTAGATTTTTCCCAGAACCTCCACTCCAAGACTATCACAGAAATCTCAGCTCAGATTTTCTACAGACCTCTACTTATCTGGGAGGCAATATGGGACATGTGCAATAAGAAGCTTGTGCATTAAAAGAGCACAAACGGAAGTTAACTGGGTATCTTCTCCACTTTCATTTTTCAATCCTTCTTTCTCAATTTCTCTCTCTATTTCTTCTATAGCTTAGATTGTATTAGAATATACCTTCATGCACAAAGAATATATCCTTACAAGGCCTCTTTCAACATTATAAAGTGGAAGCCGTGTACCATAGTCAGTTATCAAACTAGGTCTCTTCCTCTCGGTGAACCCTCATGAGACAATTTTGTTGTTTCCACCTGCCTTGGTTTCTGTGATTCAGTGCAAAAACATGTTGGAAATGTAGAACATCCAGAGACTTCTATAAAAAAACAAATATTCTTATGAGAAAAAAGAAGAATGGCTTCTCCTTCACTTCAATCATATTTATCCCCAACAACAAAGAATAAAGCATTTTACTCAGCACCAGATTTATTCAAGGAAATATGCTCAGCTGTGGTCATGGAAAATAAATAATTCCTACCCACAAACTCACAAGGCAATCCTTTACTTCCGATCACCTCTCTGGGGCAGCAGCATGTTTTCTATAATTTGTGTTTCCACGTGAATAAGTGTATCTGTGCTGTAGAATATGAAAATAGAAACATTTCTTGTAGGTTACTTTGTGTTTGCTGAATAGTCTTTTTTTTTTTTTTCTTTAAAGCGTTGCTTTAATCAAAATGCCTTCTGAATTCAGAGAACACGTAACACATTTGTTTTTATTTTTCCACAGCTCATCTCTAAATTTCTGTCACACCAGAAGATTGAACATTCATTTTTCAGAACTAGGAGGTAGGTATGATATTGAAATTCTTTCTTACTGCCAATTTACTATTTTGGGATATTTTTCTTAGATCATTTCAATGAAGATATGATGGGCCAATATACAATCTGAATATTCTTCATACAACCGTAAAACTCCACTGAATACTCATGTAAATTTTCTAGGCATCTAGAATATACTCAAAATAACAGACTTTAGATTTGAAAGCATGCACATCAATTATAAATAAGGCATGCACAGAGAAAGAAAGTCATGCTTAACTTGCTCATGAAATCAGTGAAGAAAAGGAATAAAAGATTTAAGGCAGCACACTTTGGTCTTGGCAGCACATCAGAACCCTATGGGCACTGAGAAAAAAATAAAATAAAATGGTGGATTTGAAGTAGTGAAAATAGGACAGAAAGCCAGGAAAGTGATTTAAGAGCAAATTGAGATGATCCTGGACCCACAAAACAAAGAATTTACCAGCAAAGCTATGTTTTTCACTGTGGCAGCTGCGAAGTGTGCTCACATGTGTATTCTGAAGACAGAATGGGCAGATCCACATGCAGCAACATGACGCGGTCTGTATTTCTCATAGGGCTCTGGCAGGGCCAGCACCTTCAAAGGATCCTGCTTTGAAAGAAAATGGAAAGTCTTTTTATCCTAGGAAGGAGATTTGAAACAAGCGTTCTTGATTAGGAAACATTTTGAAAATATTAGCTTCCTATGCACTATTCAGAGCCCTGGTGACGTAAATGGTTAACTGTTGGCTGCTAACCAAAAGGTCACCAGTTCAAATCCACCAGCCACTCCTTGGAAACCCTATGGGGCAGTTCTATTCTGACCTATAGGGTCTCTATGAGTTGGAATCAACTCGACGGCAATGGGTTTGGTTTTGTTTTTTTACTCTTCAAGGAGCCCTGGTGGCACGGTGGTTAAAGTGCTCAGTTGCTAATTGAGAGGTTGGCATTTCAAACCTACCAGTCACTCTGAGAGAGAAAGAAGGGGCAGTCTGCTTCCAGAAAAAATCCCATAGGGCAGTTCTACTCTGTTCTTTAGGGTCGTTATGAGTCAGAATTCACTGGACAGCAATGGGCTTGATTTTTGTTTCTTTTTTATGCACTGTTCAAAATATGTCATATGTTGGATGGTTTAACGTAATGCAGATTTGAAAGGCAATGTAAATATGCACATTCTCAGTATCTTAACCTTTGTTCAGTTGTGGATACTTGTTCTTATTGAACGAAATCTTTGGTGTGTGTTTGTTGTTTTGATATTGTTTGCATGATTGTATATTGACAGGACATTGTGAGCTAGATTAGAACATGAAGGCTGATGCAGATGACTACAAAGAGCACATTAAAAAAAAAGTTCAAGTCAATTTGATTTATTCA
This sequence comes from Elephas maximus indicus, assembly GCF_024166365.1. Lineage (NCBI taxonomy): Eukaryota > Metazoa > Chordata > Mammalia > Proboscidea > Elephantidae > Elephas > Elephas maximus. The sequence goes on along the minus strand of NC_064830.1, from coordinate 4,587,989 downwards.
ACCAGCAATCAAATAAATTAAATGTAACAAAGATAGAAATGAGCAAACACAATTCCCAGTGTCTCCTCAGTACACCATGAAGTTATGAATAACATTGTATTTTTCAGTGTATTCTTATGGAGTGAGAAGACAGCCACACTGAGAGAGCAAAGTAGGCAAAAACCCAAGGGCTCTACCTCTTCCATAACTGGAGTAGGGGAGGAGCCATATCTACGCACAAGGGTCTAGGAAAATTCATATTTCGTATTGAAAAACTGACTGTTTTCTGCCCATGATTAGATGCCAGATAAAAAAGTCCACTCTCACTACTTCTGTTGAACATTGTGAAGCAGGTTCTAGCCAGTGCAATAAAGCATGAAAAAGAAATTAAAGCATAGAAATTGGAAAGGAAAAGTAAAACTCTTTTAGTTCACAGATGACACAATTCTGTACTGAGAAAATAATACGGAATCTAGAAAAACATCCATAAGATCTCAGAAACAAGTTTAGCAAGGTCAAAAATATCAGTTTAACATACAAAAATAGTGTTCCTATATGCTGGCAATGAAATATCTGAAAACGAAAATAAAATAAATATTTACAATATTATTCTAAAGACTAAAAAATATTTTTAGTATTTTATAATAATATTATAAGAGGGACAAAATCTCTACATTGAAAACTATAAAACACTGTTGAGAGACATTGAAGATCTAAATAAACATGGACACACATTATGTTCATGTATTAAAAGACTCAATATTCTTGAGACGGCAATTCTTACCAAATCAATCTACAGATTCAAAGCAATCCTTATCCTATCGAGAATTTTTGTACAGGCTAAACAGCTGATTTCAAAATTTTTATGGAGGAAACTCTATGGGGCAGTTCTACTCTGTCCTATAGGGTCACTATGAGTCAGAATCGACTCAACGGCAACGGGTTTTTATGGAGCTCAAAAGACATAATAGCCAAAATAATTTTGAAAAGGAAGGATGAAGTTGGAGAACTTACACTACCTGATATCAAAACTTACTATAGCCATTAACCGTTGCTGTCAAGTTGATTCTGACTCATAGTGGCCCTATAGGACATAGTAGAACTGGCCCATATGTTTTCCAAGGAGCAGCTGGTGGATTCAAACTGCTGACCTTTTCATAAGCAGCCTGAGCTCCTGACCACTGCATAAACCTAAAATAATCAAGACAATGTGGTACCAGTGTATGGGCAGAAATATCAATCAATGAAACAAAATAGAGGGACCAGGAATAAACCCTAGTATTTATGGTCAACTGACTTTCAAAAAAGGGGCTAGGGCAACTTAATTGGAAAAAGTGTTTTCAACAAATAGTGATAAACTATTGAAATCCTAAAAAAAAATAGGCCATTACCTCACATAATACACAAACATTTACTCAAACGGATCATAGACTTAACATAAGACCTAAAACTAGAGAGTTTCTACAAGAAACATGTTTGTGAACTTAGCTTGGACAGAGATTTCTTGGCTATGGCACTAAAACATGATTCATAAAAGAAAGATTTGATGAAATGAACTAATGGAGTTCACTAAAACTTGAAAAAGTTTTCTTTTCAAAGGAATTTATTAAGTAAATAAATATCAAGATACACAACAAGCAATCAACAGACTGGGAGAAAATATTTGAAAATCAGATAATAAAGGACATTAATTTAGAATTGTATAAAGACTATTGCAACTCAAGTATAAGGAAACAAGCAATCAAATTAAAAAATTGGCAAAATACCATAATAGATAATGCATCCAAGAAGTTATACCAATGGATTATAATCACATAAAATATTGTTCAGCGTTGTTAATCATTAAGGAAATGCAAATTAAATCACAACGAGATATCACTAGATACCAGCCAAAATAGCTATGATGCAAAAGACTGAAAATACCAAATGTCAGCAAGAGCACACAAAACCTGGATCCCTCCAACATTGCTCAAAAAAAAAAAAAAAAAATGAATGCAAATTGGTAAAGTTACTTCGTTAAACACTTTGGAAGATTCTAAACAATTAAACATATACTTGACATATGATCAATTAGTTTTTACATATCTACCCAAGAGAAGGCCTCTACCAAGTACTCAAAGCTCATTCTTTTTTCTCACTGAGTAATATAATTTGTTTGGAATATACCAGTTGATGGAAATTTGGGTTGTTTCCAGTTTTGGGATTTGATTAAAAAAACAACTTCTAAAAACACTTGGTAGTGGTCTTTTCTTGGGTCCCAGAAAACCCAGTGCCATTCATTTCTTGGGTAGATATCTAAAACTGTAATGTCTTTTGAATGTTTCCATTTGTATGGTGTATCTGGAAAAATTAAATGATAGAGACAAAGCAAATTCAGTAGGTCTCTGGATCTGGGGTTGGAATTAGAAAGTAACTGCAGAAGGCACAAGGAAAAACTATTTTGGAGTTACGGAAATATAATAAACTGGATTTTCATTTTGTTGTTCTTAAGTGCTCTTCAGTTGGTTCTGACTCATAGCAGCAACCTTACGTACAACAGAGCAAAACAAAACAAAACAGGCCTGGTCCTGCACCATCCTTACAATCACTGTAATATTTGAGCCCATCGTTGCAGTAACTGTGTCAATCCATCTTGTTGAGACTCCTTCTCATTTTTGCTGACCTTCTACTTTACCAAGTGTGATGTTCTTATCCAGGGATTGGTCCCTCTTGATAACATGTCCAAAGTACATAAGACGTTTTGCCATCCTCACTTCTAAGGAGCATTCTGGTTGTACTTCTTCTCAGACAGACCTGTTTGTTCTTCTGGCAGCCCATAGTATATGTGATATTCTTCACCAACACAATTCAAGGGCATTAATTCTTCTTCAGTCTTCCTTATTCATTGTCCAGCTTCCACATGCATATGAGATGATTGAAAATACCATGGCTTGGGTCGGGCACACCTTAGTCCGCAAAGTGACATCTTTGCTTTTTGAACACTTTAAAGAGGTCTTTTGCAGCAGATTTGCCCAATGCAATATGTCCTTTGATTTATTGACTGCTGCTTCCATGGCTGTTTACTGCAGATTGAAGTAAAATGAAATACTCTACAAGTCCAATATTTTCTCTGTTTATCAGGTTATTGCTTACGACTCAGAGGGTAGGATTGTTGGGGGGGGGAACCCATAGTGCCTATCAAAAATTCAGCAGCACTCAATGATTCAGCATGCTTCCATTAATGAGAACATATGGCATCAATGAAAAATTCAAAGCAGGAAATAGTAATAATCTTGAAAGGGTTAAAGCTGGAGGGGTGTATGAGGGGCCTACGAGGCAATGGAGTCCATGGGTGGCACAAAAAGTTAAGCGCTCTGTTGTTAAGCAAAAGGTTGGCTGTTTGAATCTACCCTGACGTACCCTGGAAGAAAGGCCTGGTGATCTGCTTCCCAAAGATCACAGCCGTTGAAAATCCTATGGAATGCAGTTCTCTGAAGTCCATGGTGACGCGATGAGTCAGAATCAACTCAGCGGTAACTGGTTTATGGGACAATAGCTAAAGGCTATGCGTTTCTTTCTGAGACCGTGAAAATGATCTAAATTTGACTGTGGCACTGATTATACATATCTGTGAATATACTACAAAACACTGAATTGTATACTTCAAATGCATGAATTGTAAGGTATGTGAATTTTAATTAAATTAAACCATTAAAAAAAAAAAAGCAAAACACGGGGAGAATCAGAGGACTATTTAGAGAAGTTTGAAATGTTCAATTTCCAAAAATGAGCTGATCCATTCTCTGCTTTGATCATTCATGCATCCACGCATTTATTTATTTTTTGCATTAATGTCTTCATCCAATATCTTTACATAAGTCAAAGCTCTAGTGAAAAGTGAGTGAGGATATTTTCATACATAATCCAAAAATAAAAGCAGTTAAAATGCTTTAAAATGTTAAACAACTTCATCAGTTAAAGGATGTTGAGGTTGACTGTATTTTATCACACACTAAACATGTTTCAGTAGCTTTCAAAAGCTGTCAGAAAAGTTGAAATGTTATATTCCTCTAATGAAAAGAAAAAAAAAATGGAAGGGCAAATAAGACAAAGACAGAAACTTAAGTCATTAATGATGTCTGTGTTAGGATGGATAGCATACTTATGCAGCCATGACAAGTAAGCCCCAAATCATCATGGGACAAGTCAATACGAATGTACTTCTCACTCACACAAGTGAGTCTAGGCCATTTTTTAAGGATAACTTTCCACTATGTGGCTGCTCAGTGTCCCAGCCTGCTTCAGCCTTGGGGTAACTCAATAGCAACTCGTGCTTTTCAGATCAGTCTGAAAAAGGAAGAGCTATTGGAGTGTTATATAGTTTTTTTTTTTTTTTTTTTATTGGAGTGTTAAGCACCTAGGATTAAATGCTTCCACAGGGAAACACCAAATACTGTTCCCACTTGCAGTTCATTAGCCAAATCAATTCATAAGGTCGTTCTTAACCTCAAAAGTTAGAAAAGTACAATCCTTCCACATACCTGGAGTAGAAGAGAACCTGATATTGGTGAGCAGTCAGTAAGGTCTCCCTGGGAAAAGCATTTACACAAAATAAATCTCTGTCAATATCCAATTTTCCTGTCACTTTCTTGGAACATTCATCTTCACTTCCAGAAAGAAAAATAAAAAAAACAACAACAACAAAACCAACAAACTACTGAGACAGTAAAAGGAAATAGCATTGGTAGAGAGCTTTTCTGTCTTCAATGACTTGATGACTGGGTGGGCTCGATAAAGTTATTAGACCTCTTCACACATCACTTCCCTCAACTCTTCCAAAAGGATTGCGGTCAGTATTAAATTAGAAAGAAAATGCAGAAGTTCTCAGTGTAATGGGTGATATATTGTCAGTTAGTCGAATCTGAATGGTTCTATCCTAACCTTTGCTTATCTGTTCCTGCTTGCAAAGACTAGATCAACATTTATAGTGGTGAAGTGTGGGTAAGGCATTACATTTTAATATGCTACGCTTTATAGAAAATAAACAGCATCTTCAAAACAGTGACAAAATCTGGCAATGTATCAAGTGAACTCTCAGTTACACACTGGTTTCCATCGTTAAATAACCATCTGTCAGTGCTCTGTGACGTGGATCCATCAGCAAATGTTAATGCTTTTAATGGAATGAAAAGTAGCCAGGAACCTGTCATTAGGATTGGATAGTGTCACAATGTGTTATGACAACGCATGTTTACAAGTGTTTAACTTCTGGATTCCATTGAGGAATTGCTCTTGAGTGTCCCCCTTTTTCTTTATTATCATTTTTATTTTCCCTGTTCTTTATTTCAGTCTCTGCACCAAACACAGCCTTCTGATTACAGCACACTAATATTTATTTTTTCCTTCTAAAAAAAAAAAAGTAATCAAGAAGTGAAAAATAAAAACCCTATACAAGTACACCACTGTTTTGAACACAGCAGAGCCTCATCTGCAGAAACCCCAGTGCCCAGAAATCAAGTGAGTCAGATCTAGGGAGTGCTCTGATGTGTATGGGGCACAGCAAGTAAGGAAGGGCCACCCAGATGTCAGAACCCTTAGAAGGTGTTGACTAACTAATACTGATATCTCCATGAAATTGTATGTCTGTACCACAGATGATGACTGTAAGTAAACTCTAACCATAAATGTATGGTTTTGATGTTCTTTTGGTGTGGCAGATTAACTTAGGCCAGGGTCCCTAGAAAATAAAGCCTGGATTGAATTGCATCTCCCAAAAATATGTGTTATAAATCTTAACCTCTATGCCTGTGGTTTTAATCCCATTTGGTAATGGGCCGTGTTTGATATGTTAATGAGAAAGGATTAGTGTAAGACGTGTCTTGAGTCAATCATTTTTGAGACATAAAAAGAGACTGAGCAAGCATAAGAGAAGCAGAGATGGGGGAAGAGAGTTGCCAAGCCACATGAAGAGCTCCCAGGAGCAGAAGCTCAAAGAGACAAGGACCTTCCTCCAGAGCCGACAGAGAAAGAAAGGTTTCTCCTAGTGGTGGCGCCCTGGATTCAGATTTCCAGCCTTCCAAACTGTTAGAAAATAAATTTTTGTTTGTTAAAGCCACCCATTTGTGGTATTTGTTACAGCAGCAGTAGATAACTAAGACAAAGGGCTAAAAGCTAATATATTTTTTGGAGGAATGCCCAGAGCAGCAAGAGTTTGGGAAAAAGGAAAACGAATCAGGAAAGGAGTAGCTGGCCACAGCATTATGTGAAGTCTGCATTTAAGACACATAGAACACAACCTGTTGAACCAAACCCATTGCCATCGAGTCGATTCCAACTCATAGCAACCGTATAGTACAAAGTAGAACTGCCCCTTAGGGTTTCCAAGGAGCGGCTGGAAGATACATAGAACATAGTTCCTCAAAACTATCCGTCTGCAGAAGAAAGGTGGAGAAATTTTTCTGCCTGCTTCTCTGGTTTCCTGTATTTAAAAAGTCAAAATTCAGTCGAAGGGATATTAGACCTCCTGATTTTTTTTTTTTAACTCTTGAGGACTGTATTATCTAGCCCCCCACCCCCACCCACCCGCCTCCAATGAAGGCAGCCCTCGAGAAGCAGCTAACTCAGCTATAATGTATTCTTAGGTCTGAGTTCAGGCGGTTTGGGAGGCAACTCCATGAGTTCTATAGGATTGTGCCTACCTAGCAGAATTGAAGGTTCGTCACCACCAGACTAATGAAGCCCTTGTAGGATTCTTATCCAGAATGGAAGCCTACAAATCCAGCAGTGTTCAGAGGTGAAGTTATGGTGTCTACATCCCAAGTTTCTGCACTGAGTAGGCAGCTGAGGTCTCAACAGGTAGGTGAGGCTGAGTGAACCTAAGGATTAGCATGAATTGGGTTTGATATGTAAGTTATTGCTTCTAAAATGTCAAACACTGGGATCCAATGACAGGATTTGGATCCAATGAGAAGAGCAGATATATTGAATATGAAAGTCAGGCTACAAGAGGTCCAAATATTTGTGATTTTTTTTATCTCATCTTGAGGTATTCACTCAATAGTGGCATGGTTTAGTGTAGTTAGAGGGTAGCTTCAAACATAACTTTAATAACTAAGAGTTATTCCTTTAAAATATGTAACGTCAACCTGCCAACTTCAAGCCACCAAACTGAAAATTGAGGTGACCTCCTTATTGGCCAGGATTGATTCAATTTCAGTGATGTTTAGTTTTTGTTGGTCTATATTTTACAACGCAGTCCCCTAGGGTAATCCAGACACGAATATAACTCTGTCTTTTTTATTTTTGATGAGGAGGAGTTGCCAAACTGGTGAATTGCCGGTTAGTTTAAATTCTTTTGATAAACCTCCACTTAAGATATCCACCTAAACTATCAGACATAGGGAATGATGAGAGAGTGTTGACCTTGACATTCTAGATTATGTTTCCCTTTAAGCAAGGACGTAAGTGTTTCCAAAGCAGGCATCAGCCCTGCAGTTTAAACTATATATAGAATCTAGATTTAGTGTTCTAGGGCTAAATGATAGTCTTGCTAAAATATTGAGGGGAAGGATCATGTCACATTGTCTTCATCATCTAGTGTTGCTATAAGAGAAACACCACAAGCGGATGGCTTTAACAAAGAGAAATTTATTGTCTCACAGTCTACTGGGCTACAAGTGCAAATTCAAGGTGTCAGCTCCAGGAGAAGGCTTCTTTTCTCTGTAGGCTCTGAAGGAAGGTTCTTGTCATCAGTCCTCCCCTGGTGGAGGAGCTTCTCAGTGCAGGGACTCTGGGTCCAAAGGATGCACTGTTCACCTGACTCTTGTTTCTTGGTGGTATGAGGTCCCCCTGTCTCTCTGCTCTATTCTCTCTTTTATTTCTCAAAAGACACTGGCTTAAGACAAAACTTTAGCTTGTAGATTGAGTCTCATCAACATAACTTCTGCAAATCCCATCTCATTAACATCATAACCCACTGCTGTTGAATTGATTTGGACTCATAGCGACCCGAGACAGGATTTACTGCACACAGGAAAATCACATCAGATGGTAAAATGGTAGACAGTCACACAATACTGGGAATTTTAGCCTAGCCAAACTGACAGATATTTTGGGGGGACATAATTCAATCCACAACACACATGTTATAGTGAACAACACTCCTGCCAAATAGTATCTAGGGTCTAGCTCTAGAAGCTTGAGTATTTGAAAATTAAGTAATTCTTTTCCCCTAGAAAAACAATTATGCTTAACTATAAAGATATTTTGGTTTAAATGTTCCAATGTAAAAGCCAGGGTTCGATGGTAGCATCAGGTGTGTATTGGGAGAACGGCATTATGACTGCTTTAACTACGACTCACAGACTACACTGAATGCCTAAGGGACTAAGCACAGGGAATCACAGAAACAGAGTTGCATTTATCCTACAAATAAAAAAAAAAACAATCTACCAGATCAAATTATTATTATTCACAAATGTGAGAATAATGGTGACAATGGTTCTAATTTGTTCTTTTTATTAGTTTCACAGAGACATTTATGCTTAAATTATGAAGTGTTCTAATGGTTAATATGGGTGTTTAATATGATGTGACAAATGCATTAACCTTGAGGAAAAAATAATGACTACAGCAAATTGCATAATTTTCAACTTTATCATTATAATGCTGTTTGGGGGAAATAATTGCCTAATAATTTCACCACAGGAGCAATCAAGTAATAACATGAGGAAGACTAATGCTACATTTAACATGGAACTCAAAATACCTTTAGTGCATGTCAGCCTCACATCCGTCAGTATTCAGCCAATTATTTACACTAAGTGGGCACTGATAATTATCCAGGACATTTGATGGAATAGGGGACGGTGAGAGTAAAAACACCACAAAAACCCATAGAAGAGATTCCAGTTTAGCATTCAGTCAATCAACAAAATTTGAAATCACTGTCAGAAGACTTTAAGAGATAATTGAATACTACAAGCCTTGGGTTAGGCAGGAGTGCATTTGAATCAATCCTCTTAACCTTATGTGACCAGAATCGCACCACACTTAAAAAAGAAAATAGCCACATGTTGGTTTTAAAACACATCTGCAAAGTCTCTGACACTTCTCTCATTAAGAAGTGGATTCTCCATGCCCTCTCCTTGAACCTAGGATGTCTTTATATAAAGCCTGCCTTGACAAATGCAATACAATAGAAATGCCTCTGTGTAACTTCCAAAGCTAGAAGACAGAAGGTCCTGGGGATCCTGCATTGTCTATCGGGATAATGGCTACTAGAATACAGCCACCATGGTGTGAGGAAGCCCATACCACACAGAGAGGCCACGTGTGAATTTTCCAGCCAACAGCACTAGCTTAGGTTCCAGGTGATATCCAGCATTAGCCACCACACAAGGAATTAAAGAAGACTTCAAGACGCTTCCATCCCCAGCCACCTAATTACTGCAACCACTTGATAATTCTAAGCAAGAACCACTTTCCAAGCTCAGTTAAGCCAACAGAATTATAAGCAATAATAAAAATAAAAGATTGCTTTTTTATGTCACTAATTTTGGGGCGAGTTATTATGCAGCTGATGCAAACCACTCTCTCCTGTTTTAATTGCAAAAATAAAAGGCAAGTTATGGACTACAGGACTGTACAAATTTCATCCACGTATTTGTTTTGTACTTAGATGAATGGTTTGTTCACTTCTTGCTTGGGAGAGAAGAACTTAAGAAAACTTAAGACTCTAGTTTTCTAGAAGCCATCAGTGAAATTAGCTAGAAGACATCTCTCATAAAGGGAAAGACAAAGAAACTTCAGGGTATTACAGAGATCATTCAGTTCAACTCACTCAAAGAAGTAAGGAAGAATGGATTTCAGCTGGCAATTCTTCCTGAAAAATATAATGTATTTAGCAATATTCCAAGGTCGTTTATAAACTTGTGAGAGAATACAACCAACAGGCTGACATATTTGCCAGCATACACACATGTTTACCCTCATGGTGTATTATAATTTGGGTGATAAGTTCATTAAGCCATTGCAACCTGTAATACAGGCTTCAAACCTCTGGGACCAAGTCCTCTGGGGAGAAACCAAGAACTCTTGCTTTGAGAGAAGATTGCAATCATTGACACAGATTTAGAAGAGAGACAGGGTTTAACATAAATACAAGGTCATTCAGGAGAGTACAGTAAACTTTTAATTTTCTTCTAATTAAACAGATGCATTTAGAGTAAAATTTGGATTCGGGGGCAGTTTTGTGTGTATAACACAGACTTGTCTATATTATCTGTATTATTATTTTTTTTAAACTATCTTTTTATTTTCCAGAATGACCCAGCAAAATATGTGACACAGGCTGTCAATACAATAAGAAAACTCTTTACCTGATGTCAAAGGAACATTAAATTTTTATATGACAAACCCATGCAGAAGTTAAATATTGGCTGCCAAGATTCTGTGGCTTATTCACAGCCTCGGTGAGGAGTCTCAGTTTAGACACCTGTTCTCAGATTGATTCTGTTTTGTTTTTAAATCAACTAGATTTCTAGAAATATGCTGTATTTTTCAAGATCAATTCTAGGTGATTAGTATAGGGAATAATGGCACCTCTAAGCATACTCTGTTGCTGGCCTCTTCATTGCAGAATCATTAGTGGGCCTCCCAAAATCAGCCAGTATTGTGAATTTAATTACTAAGGATACTAGGAAAAGAGGAAAGCTTTTAAAAAGTGTGAAGAAACAGCAATTCAAGGACATTGAAACATAAAGAACTCTGAATTCCTCTCTTTACAGATTCTGATGGAACAGTTAATGAATGTCAAAAATTATGTTATTGACCCAGTTATTCACCCCTTCCTGTATACACACCCTTTGCCTTGTAATGTATCAATGTCCTCTCTCAGTTGGTTGTGATTCCCCACCTGTCAGCTTAGTCATGTGACTTGTTTTTGGCAATGGAATGTCAACAGGCAAGATACAAGCAATGCCTTATGTTTGATCACTTGGGATTGATCACTCTTGTACCTCTACTATTCTCAAGAAAAGGACATCATCAGGCTAGTTGATGGTCACAAGAGGAAGACGAGAGAAACCTTGAGCAGAGCCATCCCTTATCAAGGACAGCCTAGATCATTCAACACTCAGCTAACCACAGATAGACAACTCAACACATCCAAGATGTATAGAAATAACTACATGATAAGCTGACCCTCAGACAACACACGGCTCGATTAAAATACATGATTATTGCTTTAAGTCGCTGAATTTAGGGTGATTGATTTTTGCCACAATATTGCTTTCATAGAGTTAGGAGATAAAGTTGATTAATGAGTTATTGAATAGACGCTAAGAGGTTCCACTACCGTGACTGCTGGTTTCCTCCTCAAAATCGATGTCAAAAGAAATGCAGAGCAAAAATACCCAAAACAAACAAATGAACAACACACACAAGGAAAAAAAAACTAACAACAAAAACAGTGAAAAACCTCTTAAGTTTAGGGGAGCTATTGAGGTATTGTTTCCAAATGACATGGCTGTAGAGGAGGGTGGTTTTGACCTAGGGAAAGATGTAGCTAGGGACAATGTTGGGAGTATAATGATAGGTAAGTAGCTGTTGGAGATCTAGTCTTGTTTCCTTTCATCCAATGTTTGAATCTACAACAACTGAGCCTTAGGCTCCTGATGCAGGAGACTTAAGGGTACACTCAGAGCACCTCAGGAGCCCTGTGTGAAGAGCTGAGAAGAAGAGACAGATAGACCTATAGAAGTCTCTTCTTCAACCCTTTCCTTTCAGCCCCATAGCTGATTCTTTAAAATCTTAGTATATTTCGTTCTAATATCACTTCTTCTTTATGGAGCTAATTTGAAGTACTGATCAAAGTAGGGTTCTGGTGCCTGATGTTCCCTACACTAAAAAAAATTGTAGTTGGATCCACTCCAACTCATAGTTACCCTATAGGACAGAGTAGAACTGCCCCACAGGGTTTCCAAGGAGTGGCTGGTGGATTCCAACTGCTGGCCTTTAGGTTAGGAGCAGTAACTTTTAACCACTGCTCCACCAGGGCTCATTACCAACTATTCCTAAAGCCAAGAGTGTGCTGGTTTCCCTCACACACATTACCTCCCCGAACAGCAGAAGGATAAGTGATCTCTGAGGCCAAAACTGATGTTAATTTGAGGAGCACAAATATTTCAAAACAACCATATAAAGGATTAAGATTCCACCAGCAGAAATGTACTAGAACAAGGAACACGATTTTAACACATCTTTAGTAAACATGCTAATAGAGAGTTTAATAAAAAATATGAACCAATAATAACAGCAACAGTAATGGTCCATGAATAAGTGTTTAGTTTTAAAAATGTAACGGCAGAAATAAAGAAAGCAATAGATGAGATGAATGATAATACACTCGTCCTCATTTATTGACAGAGTTAGGTTCCAAAGACCCGGTCGTTGGGTGAAACACGGCGTCCTGCGAAATACTTGCTGTTTCCTGCCCCCGGGGGCCTGTCTTGCTCACCGACCCCAGCCCTCCCAGCTGGGCAGCCTCAGCCCCTGTACCCACACCGGTCACCGCTGGCCCTCGCTCTGCTCCCCAGAATCCGAATCCATGCTACCTGCTGCAGGCAGGGCGACCTCAGTCCCCCCGGGCCACCGGGCTCGGGCTCCGGGTGCACTCGGTGCGGGAGGAGGCAGCGCCGCTGGCGGTGCTCGCGGCCTGGTCACCTGGAGGCTCTGCAGAGGCAAGCTGCCCACCTCCCGCTCCCGGGCACCTTCCTACGAGGCAATCGCGGGGCGCAGGGTGGGGTGCGCCGGGGGACAGAGCGGAGGAGGCATACAGCTGGAAGGAGCCGCAGCAGGCGCCCTGTGGGATCCAGGCTGGGGTTAAACACCCTGGGCCTTGGCCGCTCCTCCCTCCACGTGTCCTGGAAGAATTGCACCAGGCAAGGGTGTGCGGGTCAGCGAGGTAGTTAATGCCCAAAACAGTCAGTAGATTTTTTACTATTTTGGTAAATGTGAAATGTCCTGTAAGGAGACAGTTGATAAGTGAGGGGAAGGTGTAGAGTCATCGTAGGAATTATATATATATATATACACACACACATATATATGAAACCCTGGTGGGCTAGTGGTTAAGTACTACGGCTGCTAACCAAGAGGTCTGCAGCTGGAATCCGCCAGGCGCTCCTGGGAAACTCTGTGGGGCAGCTCTACTCTGTCCTGTAGGGCCGCTATGAGTCGGAATTGACTCGACGGCAGTGAGTTTGGGTTTTTTTTTGTTTGTTTTATACATATATTGTATATATGGTTAGCAGCCTTAGCACTTAAGCACTTGGCCACCAGGGTTTCCAATAGAACCCAAAAAAGAAACACTTAGAAACCCTGGCATCTAAGCACAGATTTTTAAAGAAGTAGAAAAGTAAGGCCTATAAAGAGAAGCAACATTGCTTTACTGACAATGACTCAGAATTGACACAGATATTATAAATAGAAAAATAGGTTAAAGGAGTTATTTTAACTGTACCTGATATGTCCAAAAAGTAAAATAGGGACATGGAATATGTATAAAAATGAATTTTCAGAAATGAAAAACACAATGTCCAAGATTAAAATAAACTGGATGAGATTAATAGCGAATTAGTCAGAGCAGAAGAAGATATTAGTGAATTTAAAGCACAGCAATAGAAGATATCCAAAACGAAACTCGGGTAATCAAAAAAAAAAAAAAAAAAATAGGTTGAAGAATCATTGACGTGTGGGACAACATCACACAGCCAAATACATGTAACTGAAACCCTTAAAGGAGGCATAGAGCAGAAAAATATTTGAAGAATTGGACATGTGCAAAAATATCCATTTGGAAGGAAGCCATAAACATAAAGACCCAATAAGGTCTACAACACCCAAGCACAGATGTGTATACGTGTATATACAACAAACGGAAAAACAAGCATATCTCAATCAAATTGTTCAAAACCAGTACTAAAGAAAAATCCTCAGAAGGAGTCAAAGAAAAAGAGACACGTCCCATACAGAGGAACAAAGACAAAGATTGCTTCTGATTTTCTCCTCTGAAACAACAAAACAATTTCATTCTTGAAAAGACAAAATTAGAGAAATTGAGAACGCATTCTTGGTGGCCAGAGGTTAGGGACAGGGGTGGGAGGGAGGTGGGTGTGGCTAGATAACAGCAACTAAAGGATCCTTGTGGTACAAATAAGGTACAATAAATGTGCAAATGGCATGTTTTTTAAGTTCATAGATTCAGAAAAGATCTCCAAAGTTCAAAAAGTAACGTATCTGCTTCATTTTTTAAAACAGAAGAAATAGCTTGGTTGATCAAACTGTATTCAAGAAATGCATTTGGTATTTATTTTCTAAAGTGAGATACAGTTTCATGTTCCATTCAGTTTTTGACACATAATAGAAGCTATCATTGAAACAATACTGCTATAGTTTCATCCCTTTTTACAATTATGAAACTACTTAATAGTTTTCAATTTCTTAACTGCAGATTTGCAAAGTCCTTGACTAGGCCATCAAAGTGCTCTGTAGTTTCTGTCTTTCAAGCCAATGACCTACTTCCTTTATCTGTAAACATGGGTTCTTGGGAAAAGCTAAATCCTGTAGTATCTCAGGAAACCCTGGTGGGGCCATGGTTAGGAGTTATGGCTGCTAACAAAAAGGTCAGCAGTTCGAATCCACCAGGTGCTCCTTGGAAACTCTATGGGGCACTTCTACTCTGTCCTACGGGGTTGCTATGAGTCACAACAGACTTGACGACAGTGGGTTTGGTTTTTTTTTTTTTTTAATAATATCTCACAGTCGTTTTTCTTTTCACTTTCAACCTTATCCATTTTATTTGCTGTGCTTTCTACCGTGCATGCAGCACCCCTGGTATGAAATGCCCCTCTTCATCTTAACGAATACTACCTGTTTTTCCAGGAAGAGATTGAGAGGAAACCTCCCAAGGTTTCTCCATTGATCTCAGTCAACAGTGGTTTCTTTGCACTAACCTTGTGTCACTTATGCTGTATATTTCAGCATTGTGTTTGTTAGAGTTCGTTTTTATGCAAATAAAGATACCTTTGGAATCTCATGATACCTAAAAGTGTCTTCCTTATACTGATAATTCAATGCATACCCATTAGATGAAAGGCTAAATAAACCGGTGAAGTCGAAGTGTAAGGAACTTATAATAAAGCTTCTTTTCTGTGAAACCCATAGCCTAAAAACATAGTTAGGCTCAGTGGGTTTGAAATAGAAACATTTCAAAGGAAGACGACTTTGAACTAACCTCTCTGTATCATAAAAGTATTGAATTTCTAGAGCTTTTAATTCTGGCGAGAAACTGAATGTACAAAAAAAGATCAAGCATGTCTTTTTATCTGAGTTAGAAAGTCAACAATAGCAAAATTGTGACTGTGAGTTTAAACTTTCAATGAAGAGAAACACTCCGCTCCCTCATAAGAACTGAGAATTAATGTTCTTAACCTTAATAAGTCAAAGCTGTTTGCAAAACTTAGTTTTGATGTTGATGTTTCAAAAAAATCCTACTTATCAGAACTAAACATTTGTTTTTTTAAGCCATGTTATATTAAGTCAGAATGTATCAGTACCTTGTATGGTAAATATCATCTTCAATTGCATTAAAAATACAAAAGCAAAAATTATTTGCTGCTTTTCAAGGAACTAGGCTTGACACTATAGTTGGTTTTATGACTTCTAAGATTTAGATAATGGAAAAAAAGGTCATATGATAAATATGGTAGGCATAATGTTATAAGAATATTTTAAGGAGCTCTTAGTCTTTTTTTTTTTTTAGTCTTAGAAGAATAAAATTGACTTAATAACTTAGATCACTGCTTGTGAAATATTTGCCTTAAAACATATCTATAGTGTAAGAAAAAAATTTTTTATTTTTTGAGGTTTTGGAGACATAAACAAAATTTCTTTGGTGTTTCTGCTGTAATGCATCAATGTATGTTACTTACATAAAATTTTTTCTAAAAAATGAGTCTTCTGAAAAGCCTTGCAATTCTAGCACGTCGCAAAACTCCAGGGCACGGGTACCCCATTAAAGAAGCCTTAGTGTCAATGGTTTCTAACTTACGATGCGACTCCTGAATCATTAATTTAAGCACTCAGACGTTGAAAACTATCTTAATCTATTACAAACACAAGAATACTGTGAAGTAAATCAATTCTAACAACACCTCAAGGGATCAACATTGGTCAGAGGAGTGTTAAACAAAACTCATAAAGGACTACGAAATAACCCTAAGCCAGCTTGTTGTTGTTAGGTGCTGTCAAGTCAATTCCAACTCGTAGGGACCCTCTGTACACAGAATGAAAAGCTGTCCAGTCCTGCACCATCCTCACTATAAGTCGGAATTGACTCGATGGCAGAGGCTCCTATGCCAGCAAAAAAAAAAAAAAAAAAATTTTTTTTTTTTTTTTATGCCAGTAGATGCAGGCAAATATGTGTTGCCAGAGTTTCAGGTCTTTATCCTATTGAGTCATTTGAAATATAATTAAGTGACATATATTTATCAAATGATCTTAAAGGGTCAGGTTTTATTTGAATGGTCGGGGATAATATTGCAGATAGTTAAACCTCCTTCAAAACTTTAAGTGTGAGCATTGCATTAGTTGATAATTTTAAGAGCTAAAAATTAATCAACATATATAAGCTATAGGAGCTTATGATAAAAGGGAAGCCATATTTAAATTGCTTTTAGGAGTGAAGAAAATTTAAATATATTGTTTATGTAATTGATCAATGTTTATTCCTATAAAAAGTTTTTTTCCCCCCTTCTTGGAGTTGTCAGGAAATGGTCACAATGTATCCCAACTGGGGGGAAACAAATGATCACTAATTCCTAAGATTTTATTATTTTTGGCTAGCAATAACATAACATTTTATAAAATGAAAAAAAATTTTTTTTCTGGTAGGAAAACTATTTTCATCTAGGGGTTAACAACGTCCATTTGCATGAGCTTAAATCTTTGCTAGCTAGAAAGAGGCTAGTTTAATTAATTATGCCTTGGGAATTTTGACTATTCAAAATCCTGAACGTACTTGATGAAATTCCACCAAACGTTCATTTGAATTCAGATATGAGCTCACAAAGAATTGAAGAAAGTGCCCAAGGAAGAGAAACAAAGAGCAAGGGGCCTTAAGCAGAAGCCGACATGGAGGATCTGGCTGCCTGAGGGGATGTAACAATACTGACAACGTAGATCTTGGCTAGCAGCTTCATGACGAATGGGTTAAGGCTTTAGACCACTGTAAGGTGGGAAATTGAAATGCAGATTCTTGGACAACATTGGGAAATAACTAAATGTGAAAGAGTTATAAAACAATGTGCTAGGAAGCCAAATAATAATAAAATTTTATGCACATAGGAAAATCACAAGTCAACTTGTGGCTAATTCTAGGTTGTGGTGGATAATATAAAAGATTAAAAACTATCCCAAGAAAACAAATTCTCTGCAAGAAAATACTCTCAGTACAGGAAACTCAGGATACTCTTAGATATGATCTCTCACGCACTCTTGAACCCTTGAAGACTTTATGTTGGTGTTTCCATGGGCAGAAAGTAAAATAAGTATGTTTCAAATATTTGTGTAAACAATGGAAATTCAAATACACATATATTGAAAGGAGCTTGTTAAATCAACTGGCACTAAAAAGGAAATGTAAAAATATCAAAATAAAAACACAAAGGAGTTGAATAAAAGTATATTAGCAGAGCCAAAGAAAGAGTTAATGAAAAAAATAGATCAGAAGATATTCCCAAGATCATATAAGAAAGAAAAAGAAAATCTAATACGTATTTGCTGTGGTATACAGAAATGAGATGGAATTTGTGTTTATTGTACTTACCTATTTTTTATCAGTTCTTTCAGCTTCAGCTTGAGAAATGCCGAACGTGTCTTTCCTTTTGGTTTTCTAATTCCAGGTCTTTGCACATTTCTTTATAATACTTTACTTTGTCTTCTTGAACCACCCTTTAAAAGCTTCCATTCAGCCTTTTACTTCATTTCTTCCTTTTGCTTTAGCTATTCTAGGTTCAACAGCAAGTTTAGGGTCTCTTGAGACATCAGTTTTGGTCTTGTCTTTCTTTTCTGTCCTTAGAAGAGAGGGTGGTGAGACTTCATATCATGTATCTTGGACATGTTATCAGGAGCGACCAGTCCCTGGAGAAGGACATCATGCTTGGTAAAGTAGAGGGTCAGAGAAAAAGGGGAAGACCTTTAATGAGATGTATTGTCACTTATTGACACAGTGGCTGCAAAAATGGACTCAATGATAGCAATGATTGCCAGGATGGCACAGGGCTGGGCAGTGTTTTATTCTGTTGTACCTAGGATCACTATGAGTTGCAACCCACTCGAAGGCACCTTACAACAACAATTTTTTATCAGTCTGAAATGCTATAGACACTTCTGTGAAAATAAGTTAATAAGGCTCAAAATCTGACTGTAAAAAGCAAAGTTTTCTTATCAAAAACTATTATAAGAAAATGTAGAAAGGTATCTTTATGACCTCAGGATACAAGAGTAGCTTATTGGAAAAAAAAAATCCCAAATTAAAAATTATCTTATTGACTACATTAAAATATAGTACTTATTTAATAGAAAAAATGAAATAATATTAAAAAAGAGAGAACAAAAAGCATTATATTCAAAATATATCTTTTTAAACCGAACAAATCAAAACTAGGATTAACTCATAGAAGCAGCATTTATTTACAAAAAAACATATGAAAATATGCACCGTAACCTAAGTAATTGGGAAATTAATATAAAAATAGTACCTACTAGATTGACAAAATTGATGATATTGATAAGGTCAAGTGTTTCCGAGGTTATAGGGCATAAGAGATTCTCCTGCTCTGGGAATGGGAAAAGAAATTTATGCATGATGGGGAGAACTTTGGTGCTAGCTAGAAATTGAAGGGTCACATAGATCATGATCTGAAATTCCACTTCTAGTTTTATATGCCCAGACCAGAGAAACCTTTACACATTTATGCAAGGAAACCTACAAAGGGATATTTTTAAAAACTTTGAAAAATTTTGTGTGATCTTCTGTGAGAGTTTGGATAACTAAGTTGAGACACAGTCAAACGATTCAAATGATTGGAATAGATATACACACACAAAGAATTTAAAAATCTGAAATGCAAGTCTGGTGATGAAAAGGTTTATTTTGTTATCACTCATGAGAGTTTTTCATCACAAAGACAAGTCTGGTATGTATATATGTAAGGTCACTACTTCTGTCTTCCGCCAGCTCAAATATATTGTTTATCCTCCAGTGAATTTTTTTTTTTTTTTTTTTTTTTGGCTATTGTTCTTTTCAACTCCAGAGTTTTCTTTTGGTTCTTTTTTATAGTTTCCATCTCTTAATTGATATTATCTGTTGGGTGAGACGTTGTAATCAAACCTTCTTTACTCCTTTCAAAGTGGTTGCCTTTAGTTCCTTTATTATCCTTTCTTTGCAAGTACTTTCCTACTAAGTCAAAAACCTGGGTCCTCTCAGAGGATTTTTCTGTTTCCTGCTTTTTTTTTCCTGTATGTGGGCTACACTGTCCTGTTTCTTTGCATGTATAATAGTTTTTGGCTGGAAACTGAACATTTATGATAGTGTATTGTAACAATGCTAGATACTGATCCAACACTACTCTGGGGCTTCTTGCTGTTTAATTGTTTATATGTTTATTGACTTGGCCGCACTATTTCAGTGCAGTGTGTTTCTTCCTCAGAGGGAGATGTTTGCAGAGGACTTAGGTTCTCCCGGAGAACGGCAGCCTCTGAGGTCCTTGCTCCAAGAGCATAGGTTGGGGTGTGTGCATTCTACAACGGCAGTGACTTTAGCCGGACTCCCTTTGACTGTCTCTTTCCCTGACCCCTATGTTAAGCTGTCTGCCTCTGTTGGTATCATGTCCATTAGCCTTCGCTAATGTTAGCTAATTGCTCTTTTGTTTTTGACAGTTCCCTGGGGGCATATATTGGTCCATACCTGATCCAATTAAATTCTAGCCCCCTTTATAGAGGTAATCTTTGAAGTCAGTCTTTGTTGCTTGTTCTGACCACAGCAGGGCTTTTCTTAACTGCATCTTTTCCTGATTCTATTTGATAAAATACTAGGTGTTCTGCGGTCTAGCTTATTGCTCTCATAGAGCTGCCAGCTTCATCTTAACTACTTATCACCAAAATCAACATTGTTTTTAACAGCATCTTTAGACTTGAAGTTTCCCATATTCTGTTCTAAATAAGGCCAGTTTTCCTGGGAAGAACGGCTGAGCCCTCTCTTTTTGCAGTCTGTCTCTCATCCCTGGGCAAAATCTCTGCAGCACTGCTCCAGGTCTGGAAGCAAGGACAGTGGCATGATTCTTTCAGAGCGACACCTCTCATTTGTGAGGCACCAGGCAAGGTTGATAACCTCTAGTCTTCTTGGTTTTCCTTTTCTAGTATGTAACCTCTGTACTATGAAGGAGCTGGTGCAAAGACAATAGGGGCCTGGTAGTTTCAACGTTCTGGACCTAGGGTAGAGGTTTCAGTCTATGTGCAGAGATTTCATGAATGAAAGAAGACCCCTCTGAACTGTTTTTGTCTGGAATAGAAGTTCTGCAATATGGAGATTTTAGGGATGAGAAAGAAATGATGGTGGCTTGTCCTTTCTGGGAGAAACAATAGCCCGAGACTGGAAGAAGGAAGAAAAGGAAGCTTTGTGTTCTTGGCTGCACTCATTGGTCTTGGCTCAAATGCCATAGGTTTCTGTGATTCTTACCAAGATTTAGTAGATTTGTTTCAATAAAAGTTTTTCATTTGCTTACTGTCATTAGGACAATTTCCAGAAACTTTATTTATTTTAATTTCCATGTGTTATGAGGGTTTTTGTTTGATTGATTATGTGTTTGCTTTGTTTTGTTTTGTTATGACCGAATAGAGGGTTCATGGAGCTCCTCATGCCAATATCCTGAAGGTCCTACTCCTTCACTCTTACCTGGGCCATTTTATTTTATTTTTTTCATTTGTTATTAACATACTTCTCCACTTCGTTTTCACTCCTTTCAGTTTCTTCTCAGTGGAAAATTCTGCCGTGGAAGGGAGCTACCCTGGTCAATTCTGAGGCCAATTTATAGGGACTAGCTTGTTCTACCCACTGCAGACTTCACCTCTGATCCTTTGTACCCACGTGATACTAGAGTGAACAAAACCTTTTAGAGTGTTATTCCAGAGTTAACCTGTCATGCTAAACAATCAATTCTTATCAGATTCTTTGGGTTTCTTTTGTTCTCAAGATGCTTCCCTCTGCTTTCTTCCACTCAGATGCCAATTCCATGCAGATTTTGTGGCTTTTGTTGGTTTATTTCTACATCCTTTTTTGGGGGGTGGGGGTGGGGGGTGGGGGGTGGAGTGTTTTGTGGAGATACTTTGTCATCCTTCAGTGTGTTTGAAACATTAATCATGAGTTTTTGTTTTTTCCATCTAGCTGTTTATTATGTCTTTATGTGGCTATTCAAGACAATAATAAAACTATCACCCCTGCTGCCATTTTCTGAGATTCTTCCTTTCTCTCATCATTTAAATGACTGAGCAGTGTTTAACTGTATGACTCTGTCTTAAAACATTTAATCATCACCGAATTGTTAAAGTGTGAATTTCTTTCTGTAATTTAAGGCTAATGAGGGCAATATCTTTTTTTTTTTTTTTTTTTTTTTTTAACTGCTTTATCTACAAGGCCTAGAATAGAGACTGGCATATAATATTTGAATGAATGAATACATAAATTCCTTCTTCATTTCACTATTGAATACTTTGATAAAACTATTATTTGAATTCAAACTTAATATTTTTCTTGTGGTAAATTCCCAGAGATAAAAGTGCTTTGTCACAGGGAATGGAAATTTTAAGTCCCTTTGCAGGAACTGCTAAATAGTTTTTTTTTTTTTTTTTTTTTACTAATAACTAGAGAGATAAACTGAAAGGGATACAAGGAAGCTTATGTGTATTAAATCTTATAAGGAAATGAATCAAGCTAGACCAGATGGCATGTGGCAGCTGTCAGGTTTTGTCCATGTTATCTCAGGCCTTAAAATCAGAGTAGATGCTTGAACAGAAACTAGAAGAAAAAAATAGGTACATCATGAGTAGGAAGATAGAATGATAATAATCAAATGTTTGAAAATTTTATCTAATAATATTGTGGATTGAGTCTATTAGTCAGTGAGCAAACTCGTTATCCCATGAATCCAGGAGTTTACACTAGGTTAATAAAAAAGTTCAGTGAGATCAAAGTGGTCCAGAAGCATGGTTCTTTATTTAAACCATAGGACAGGATGAATTTACCTGACAGTGGGAATTGCAATAATCGTTCTTTACATGCTAGGCATTATACCTTTGCTCAAAGTTTACTTTAATTGCACTATAAGGATTTAAAATTTAATTTCCCCTCTTGTGCACTGTTAATAATCATATTACGTATCCTCTAAGTTTAGGAACAGATTGAAACTAAGGACTACATAATCATATAAAAATCAGTAGCTCAACTCCTTAGGAGCTATGATTTTTAAAAGTAAAAGGGACACTTCAGTTCAACTAACCCAATTTCTTCATTATAAAGATGATTAAGGCCCATAGAGATGAAATGACTGGTTTGAATAAGACAGCATGTTGTCTGTGGTAGAATTGGGGCTGAACTCCAGTTCTGAACTCCTTGCTCATAATCTTTCAACCATACCAATGTATTACATTTCAGCATGGGTCTCTGAAAGGAATTTTGCATCTTTATGAGAAGTATAACTATAGAAATTATATGGTCAGAAAAGAGGGAAGAGAAGTAGCTTTAGAATTTGAATGTGGGTAATCCTGAAATCTAAACATCCTGAAGATAATTCAGGGAATTAGTTTTCTTTTTTTTTTTTTTGTCATAAGCCTGACAAGTAGATCTTTCAATTTAGCTTTTTTATCTCAATCCTCAAGCAACATGAGGTAATTAGATCTCAGGCTAAAAATCACTAGCTGGAATAGCCATATTCAGCAGAGTCAAAATCCCTTTCAAACACATGGCTTCAGCTAAAATTTGACACATAGGGAAACTTTATATTCACATTTTAAAATAAGTTAGACCATCCAATTTCTCTCCTCTTCTCAACTCACCTGTTGCTGTCAACTGGATTCTGACCATAACCATTTAACACACTTAAGAAAACTAATATTAATTAAATAAAACAATATTTCCTATATTTAAATATTACCTATTTCTTTTTAATTATATTCCAAGTCCACCTTAGGAATTATCTTAGTGGGGTAAATGAGGAAGGGCTGTTCTCTGGTGCCAGTTAATCCAGTCCATTCTGAAAAGGGGCAATAAAAGATGTCCACCCCCGTAGGAGTCCTTCTAATTTTATTACCCCCTTTGACCTTTTGTTGGGGCCCTGGTGGCACAGTGGTTAAGTGCTATGGCTGCTAAAGAAAACGTCAGCAGTTCAAATCCACCAGCTGCTCCTTGGAAACCCTATGGGGCAGTTCTGCTCTGTCCTCTAGCATCGTTATGAGTTGGAATCAATTTTGATGGCAAGGGGTATGAGTTTACCTTTTGTTACCTCATTTTATCACCCCTTTCGTCACCTCTTCTCTGTACATGCTATTTGGCACACAGACATGGCTCTCCGATTAGAAGTTAATCCCATGAGCGAGGGATTTAGGTGTTCTCCTCCCAGGACACAAACTGAGGTGTACTTAGATGCACTCCAACAATACACTGTGGACAGGAGCCTCACTTTGGAGAACCGAGGCTGCTGCTGCTGATGTCCTGTTTTTCTGTAAGTGATAAATGCTTATTGACCTCGCCATTAGGACAGTGTCTGCTCTGTGCTCTGCTCCAAAAGGTCTTCATTAATAACTTGTGAATATAGTGACATTGCACATTTGTTAGATTGTTTCCTCACAATTTTACTAACGATAAACATTTTTGGTAAGAAAATTACTTAGATGATTCTGTTTGCTTAGCAGTAGGTAACTTTGATCACTTGGTCAATATGGTGACAGGCAAATCTCTTCATTGTTTGCTTTTCTTTACATAACTTATAGTTATCTGAGAGGTTGTAGTTTGAGACCATGTGAATATCCTTTTTCCCGAGAATATTCCACTTAATAGTCTTAGCATCTGTTTATGATTGTTGTCTGAATCAATTATTACACTGATATTTGCAAAATGATAGTTTTCTTATTCGATAATTCCTCATACATTAATTATAGGATATTCTGTCATCTGTCAAAAGAGTTTTCCAGCTCTTTTTTCATTTTTTTTACTGTCATTGTGACTGATGTGTTATTTTTTTATTCTAAATGTTATAATCCATTGATGATATCATTTTGGTGCTCGAATTACTTCAGATTTTGTAATTGGAAGGCTATTCAATGCCGGTCCTGTGTACTTTTGATACAACCCCTCAGTATTTAACTATCTCTTTGTCTGTGGTACAGAAATTTGGGGAAGGACATTCTCTGTTGCCCAATAGACTTTATGTCACTGAGTCTTTGGGTGGAGACTTCTCAGTGATCCTGTCACTCCTCAAGGAGGAAACCCATAAAAACCCATTGCCATCAAGTTGATTCCTACTCACAGTGACCCTATAGGACAGAGTTGAACTTCTCCACAGGATTTCCAAAGAGCAGCTGGTAGATTTGAACTGCTGACCTTTTGGTTAGCAGCCATAGTTCTTAACAACTGCACCACCAGGACTCTAACGTGGGGGGTGTCAAATGATCAGTGTTCAAACTTCCTAAAGTGGAGGTTTTTTTCTGTTTACTATTCCCTATTTACCATGGAGTCTTCACGTGTGCAATGAATCACAAGTGTACTGCGCTTTCCCCACTCACTTCAGGCATTTGTTCTCTAGGAGAGGTGAGGGAGAAAGATCCAGGAGGGTGCAGATGGCTTCCCTGGTGAATTCTGCTAAAACATTTAAAGAAGAAATACCACCAATTCTATACTAACTCTTCCTTAATATAGATGAGAAGGGAATATTTCCCAACTAATTTTACAAAACTAACATTTTCTTTGATACATAACCAAAGACACTATAAGAAAAGAACAACAAAAACCAACATCTTTCAAGAATATGGCTGCAAAAATTTTCAACAGACTACTAGGAAATTTAATCCAACACTTTATAAATAGGTTAGCATATCATGACCAGAGGAGTTTCTCCCAGGAATACAAGGTTGAGTCAACATTTAGACATCAAATAATGTATTTCATCATAAATTTGACAGACAAAGGAACAAAAAATAGGTAGATGTAAAAAAAAAAAAAAAAAAAGCCTTTGGCAAAATCCAACACCTATTCATTATACAAACTCTCAGCAAACTAGGAAAATAAGTGAATTGTTCTAACCCAATAAAAGGCATCTACAAAAATGTTGTTGTTGTTGTTGTTAGGTGCCGTCGAGTCGGTTCCAACTCATAGCGACCCTATACACAACAGAAAGAAACACTGCCCGGTCCTGAGCCATCCTTACAATTGTTGTTATGTTTGAGCTCACTGTTGCAGCCACTGTGTCAATCCACCTCGTTGAGGGTCTTCCTCTTTTCCGCTGACCCTGTGCTCTGCCAAGCATGATGTCCTTCTCCAGGGACTGATCCCTCCCGAAACATGTCCGAAGTAGGTGAGACTCAGTTTCGCCATCCTTGCCTCTAAGGAGCATTCTGGCTGTATTTACTCTAAGACAGATTTGTTTGTTCTTTTGGCAGTCCATGGTATATTCAATATTCTTCACCAACACCACAATTCAAAGGCATCAATTCTTTGGTCTTCCTTATTCATTGTCCAGCTTTCACGTGCGTATGATGCAATTGAAAATACCGTGGCTTGGGTCAGGCGCATCTTAGTCTTCAAGGTGACATCTTTGCATTTCAACACTTTGAAGAGGTCCTTTGCAGCAGATTTACCCAATGCAATGCGTCTTTTGATCTCCTGACTGCTGCTTCCATGGCTGTTGATTGTGGATGCAAGTAAAATGAAATCCTTGACAATTTCAATCTTTTCTCTGTTTATCATGATGTTGCTCATTGGTCCAGTTGTGAGGATTTTTGTTTTCTTTATGTTGAGGTGTAATCCATACTGAAGGCTGTGGTCTTTGATCTTCATTAGTAAGTGCTTCAAGTCCTCTTCACTTTCAGCAAGGAAGGTTGTGTCATCTGCATAACACAGGTTGTTAATGAGTCTTCCTCCAATCCTGATGTCACGTTCTTCTTCATATAGTTCAGCTTCTTGTATTATTTACTCAGCATACAGATTGAATAGGTATGGTGAAAGAATACAACCCTGACGCACACCTTTCCTGACTTTAAACCAATCAGTATCCGCTTGTTCTGTCCGAACAACCACCTCTTGATCTATGTAAACGTTCCTCGTGAGTACAATTAAGTGTTCTGGAATTCCCATTCTTCACAATGGTATCCATAGTTTGTTATGATCCACACAGTAAAATGCTTAATATCATATTAATTATATTATCATATTTAATGGTAATAAACCTAACATCATATTTAATGGTGAAAAGCTGAAAGCATTTCTGATAACTTTGGTTACAAGGCAAAGATATACTCTACCCTTGTCTATTCTTCATCACACTGCAGGGTTCAGACAGCGAAATAAACTGAGAAAAATAAATATAAGGTAAGACCAAGCAGTAGGCAAGGAAAATCTCTACCTACTCCTATTTCAACATAACAAAATTAGCCGAGGAAAAATGAAATATATAAAACATGTGCAGCAACAACAACAAAAAAATTGCCTCTATTCACAGATTACATAATTGTCTGCATAAGCCATCCTAAAGAATTTAGGAAAAAAAATTCTAAAATTAGCATATGTGTTAATGAGAGTTCAGGATAAAAGAGTAATGTGTAAAGATCAGTTGCTATGAGTTGGAATCGACTCGATGACACTGGGTCACTGGGTTTTTGAGGTAAAGATCAGTTGCATTTCTATATACAATTAGAAATTTAAGAAGCATCATTTATAATACCACCGAGTGACAAAATACATAGATCTAAGACTAATAGAAACAAAAATTAATAAATAATTAATCAAAGACGATGTAAATAAATGGATGGATACACAATGGTAATGAATTGCAAGTTTCTGTAAGTTATCAATTCTCTTCAAATTGATACTTACATTCAGTGTGACAAGAATCAAAAGCATAGCAGAATTTCATTTTTGGTCAGAATTGACAAGCCAATTCTGAAATTTTTTATGGAATTTAAAAGGGACTAAAATATTTTTAAAAAATAACACTCTATGACTGACTGTCTGATTTCAAGAGTAACGTGAAAGCTACCATAATAAAAAGGAACAGATTACTAGTTCACAGAGCAATGTGGATGATTTTCTAAAGTATGATACTGAGTAAAGAAGTCAACCTCAAAAGCATTCCAAATAATGATTTGTTTTATGTCAGTTTATACATGAGACCCACAACCCATCTGTCAGTTGTTGTACTGTGGTGGCTTGTGTGTTGTTATGATGCTGAAGCTATACCACCAGTATATCAAATACCAGCAGGGTCTCCCATGGTGGACAGGTTTCAGCAGAACTTGCAGACTAAGACAGACTAAGAAGGAAGATTATGGACAAAAAGAGGGCAGAACATAAGTGTTGGAAAGGGAAGAAATCATCAACGTGGGAGGAATTTCCTGAGATATAAGTGTGAACAAATTATAAAAGTATCTTGCTGATGGTGCTAGCACATTGCCAGCACGTCTCTCAGAAACTTGGAAAAAGTAATGGCCATACTAGGTGAAGCAGAAATGTGAGAACTTCCATTGCAGAGGCTGGAAGAAGATATCAAAATAAACCAAGAGAAATGATAAAGTGGATGTACTACGTAAGGCTAAAAAACAGCAAAGATGACTATGCTCAACAGGACTGCTCAGAGGACTCCCCATTTAAGGACTGAAGAAAGCAGGCACCAGCGTCACTGAGAAGGTCAGTGGTGGCTGTCCTTCACAGCCCAGTTCTGTCAATAAGAGATATCATTACACCACTGAGCAAGGGAGAGGATACGATTCTGAAATAATAATGTTTAGATGTTTAGATGATGGGACACAACCATCAGAGGCGATGTGTGTGCAATTATTAGTAAGTGGCAAGGTTGGAGTGGCAACCAGGGAGACCTGACCCATACAAAGCTATGGAGAAGGTTAATATCACATGGCATCCCTAGGGACAAGAGACATGGGCAACTAAAAAGAATAGTTCTTAATACGTTGTTGTCGTTAGGCACAGTTCAGTCAGTTTTGATTCATAGCAACAATATGTACAACAGAACCAAACACTGCCCAATCCGGTACCATCCTCACAATGGTTGCTATGTTTGAGCCCATTCTTGCAGCCACTGTGTCAATCCATCTTGCTGAGGGTCTTCCTCTTTTTCACTGAACCTCTACCTTACCGAGCATGATGTCCTTCTCCAGGTCTGGTCCCTCCTGATAACAAGTCCAAAGTATGTGAGATGAAGTCTCGCCATGCTTGTTTCCAAAGAGCATTCCAGATGTACTTCTTCCAAGACGGATTTTTTCCTTCTTCTGGCAGTTTATGGTATATTTGATTTTCTTCACCAACACCATAATTCAAAGGCTTAATATGTAAAACCAAGGAATCAGGGATTGATTATTAGAATGGTGAAGGCAGCCACTCCAAAAAAATATGATCACTTGTCCAGTCTCCAGCCATGAGCCAGTTTTCAGATCTGGAACCCATTGACTAAGAAGAGCCTAGATGCCAGGGGAAAAGGACCCAGCTACACTATGAAAAGCATATACAGTAATGATTCCACTACTCGCACCCTAAAGAGACCTATGGCCATTAACTCAGGCAACTGCGTACAAAAATTCTGAGAAATACTGGTGTGGGTTTCAAGTTGGTATTGATTATCTGGTGTCTAATGTTTTACTGTGTCCCCTTCCCTTTGGCATACGTGGACTAAAACTCAAATAGATGAGTGGCCAAGATTTGGCTCATAGTGTGTTGTCTCTATTCATAGGCCATTCAATGATAATTTCTTCTTTCTCTGCATGTAAAATAAAAGGAACATACTTTGAAATTGACAGCACCTTTGTAATGTCTTTTAACTTGAGGGTAATAGCTATTACAATGCGGAAGGCTAAAGGGAAGCTTCTGAAGCCGCCCCTCCCCCTGTGTGGCTAAGAAAGTAAATAGAAATCAATATTGCATCCCGGACAATGGCAGAGATGAGGAGTATTTTTAAAGAGTAGAAAATACAGGGATTATGGTCCCCACCATGCACTATTTAAATTCACTGATCAGGCCATGTTAAGCAGCCAGATGACAGCGAAGTGCACCACTGAAATATCAACCAAGTCATAGTCCCAATTTTAGCTACTCTTCCAGATATGTTTGGTTCAGGGGTATTTTGTGTGGCCATTCAGCTGATGTTTTGTTTTGTTTTTTAATTTCTATAAGAAGATCAGCAAAAGTTGGTATTCATTCAAGATAGGTAATAATAATATGCATTTATAGTCCTGCCCCAGTAAACACTCAGATTAATTCATCTCAACCTACTAGTTTCTTTATTCTTGGGTTGCAACGGACACTAGGCTTGTATGTTTGTTTTTCATTTTGGTGAAAATATACACAGCAAAAGATACACCATTTGAACAATTTCTACATGAACAATTCAGTGACATTGATTACATTCTTCAAGTTGTGCAACTATTCTCACGCTCGTTTTCCAAATTATTCTTGGTTTTTATAACTCATTTCTCTACCCATGTTTCACCCAGTCTGTCTGCTTTTTCTTTCTCTGGAAACCATTTTCTTTCTCTCTCCTTTCCCAAGAATCTCCAACCTTTCTCTTTCTCTACGGTGTCTTCTTATTAATATTTACACATGCTGTGGTCTTTGCCCTCTGTGATGGTTAACGTTATGGGTCAATTTGATCAGGTTATGTTTCTTAGTGTTTTGGCAGACATTGGGCCGATTGCTTTTCCATAGCGTAATATAACGTAATCACTTCCATGATGTGATCTGATGTGATCAGCCAATCAATTGAAGGAGGGGTTTTCATGAGGGTGTGGTCTGCCTCCAGTACATAAATGGGTGTTGTAGCAAAACTGTCTCAGAATCATTCTCTGACTTCTGGTTCTTGGGATGTGAGCCGGAAGCCTGCCCCCTGACCTGCGGATCTTGGGATTAGCCAGCTCCCACAGCCCTGTGAGCCAGCAGCATTCTGCCTGATCTGCTGATTTGGGGGGTTTTAGCCCCTGCAACCACGTGAATCAGGAGAAGCCTCCAACCTGACACCCTACTTAGAGATTTGGGAACTGTTAGCCTCTACAACTGTGTGAGCCATGTCCTTGAGATAAATCTCTCCATCTCTGTCTCTCTTTATATATATATATATATATATGTTGTTGTTAGGTACCACCTAATCAGTTCCGACGCATAGCGATCCTATGTCCAACAGAGCAAAACACTGCCAGGTCCTGTGCCAACCTCACAATTGTTGTTATGCGTAAGTCCATTGCTGCTGCCACTGTGCCAATCCATCTCCTTTTTTTCTTCCTATTTTGATTCCCTAGAGAACCCAGCTAAGATACAAATACTTCCTCAGCCTCACAATCCTTGCTGATTTGTCTCTCCTCTTCACAGCCTACCCCTCAACAGAAGTATCTACAACTGCTGTCTCTCTTTGCCTGCTTCTCAGACATTTACATTTAGCTTCCGTCCCTGTAACTTCTTTGATCTAAGATAGTCTCTTTGAAGAGTGGAAACGTGGGACACATAGCACATTCCAGATATCATGGTTCTGAGCCAGGAGATTATTACTTGGTACAGGACCCTCATCATCCCACAGGACCGCATCAACAAAGTAGTGCTCCCCAATCAAATTCTTCTCACTTCCTAAGCTTAAATGCCTAGTTAGGAAGTCAGATACAGATAACTCATTCTCTGACCATGTGAATTCCTGCCTTATAGACTGAGGAGTTTATAGACAGAAAAGTTCGCATGTAAACATTTTATTGCATATATTGCAGGGGCTGGCTGGGGGATTGTGGAAATTTGTTTCAACACAGGCGTAATTCTTTTCAAATCAAGAAAATATTTTGAAATATAAAATTTTGCGTTAGGTTCGGAATTTTACTCCAGGATTTTACAGAAAAAGAAAAAAATAATTCAGGCATTATGGGCATCATGAAGTATGACTGTATAGAGGAAATATTTTGAATAATGAATTCTCTGTATTATAACGTGGCAGGGGTTCAATTCTTTGAACCAACTTTTATCAATGTGCCATCAGCTGAACAAGGGCCTATCTTTCTAATATAAGAAAGTGAAGCTTAATTTACGTTTTCCTAGATTTTATTTTTTATTCCATGCAGGATTTATTTTCTCTCCTGTATTTGTACTATTTAGTTTTTTTTTCTCCTGAAGGAAAAAAACATCTTTCCAGGCATTGGCAACTACAGTTTTATTAATTAAAAATAAATAAACCAGTTGTGTTCAATCATTTACCAAACAGAAGCTTTTCAGAGCATCATTTTTATCCCTATGCTAATGTTCAAGCATTTAAAATCATGATCAGATTGGCCAAAAAAAAAAAAAAACCTTTTCGAATTGTGCTCCCTAATGTGAATAAAAAATACATTGTTTGGCCAGATCATTGCCCAATTTCAAATTAACTGCTCTAGCAAAGGGAACCCTGATGGCGAGCTAGTCAGTTGTAACAGAAAGTAAGTCAACATTATTACAGCCACTTTAGCTTTATTTTACAACACTGTTTTGTTTACATCACTATTCCATAGCCTTAATTATGCTGTATTATCGTACTTTGTTTAATGTTTCTGAGCCATCTACTAAGTTTTTAATTCTTTAAGGACAGAAGGAGGAATGTGTCTTATTTAGCTTCATATCCTCACCATTTGCAATAGCGTTGGCCAAGTAATAGCTTCTCAGTCGTAACTATTATCGCTACTGAGAAAAATTTGTGCGTTCTGTTGTTACCCTTTGTGTATCATTGGCTCAGTTTGAAGAGAAGGAGTCTTGTTATTTGCATTACCTCATTTACTTATTACAACTCTGCAAAGAAATTATTATTCCTAAAATTCAGAAGAAGCAATTTAGACTCAAATAAATTACTTAGGGCACAGCCTAGTACAGAGTAGCATTTTCTAGTGTGTTCTGTTGAAATGTAAGTATTACTTGAGGGCATGTGAGAACAAGGTTCCAGTGGGACATATACCTGAGTTAACATCCAGTTTCCTTTGCTGCAATCTATCTTTGTGCCTTTGGAATGCTAATATGCACCGTGGATCAAGAAGACGGAGGTATGAAACCCAGGTTTCCATGAACTTATCTGAGATCAGCCCTCCCACTGCATTATTTATTTTATGATTTTTGGGATTAGTGTTCTGAAGAACACATTTTGTTAAAGGCTTTTGTGGAGAAAACAACATGGGTTTTTAAAGCAGCTTTTAATTAAAATCCAGTATTTAACAGTTATTATCTATTTTTTTTTTTTTTTTTTTTATCTATTGGAAGGGAACCCTGGTGGTGTAGTAGTTAACAGATAAGGCTGCTAAACAACAGATTGGCAGTTTAAATCCACCAGTAGCTCCTTGGAAACCCTATGGGACAGTTCTCTGTCCTTTCGGTCAGTGTGATTCAGGATCAACTTGACAGCAGTGGGGTGGGATCTACTGGAAGCAGAGTTATTGACTCGATGGCAACAGGTTTTAGTTCAATATAATACGTCTGCCTCATCCATGGCTTTGCTCAAAACCTTAGTGCATTGCAAGAAAGGAAAAACACGCTTAGGTTAGAAAAGAAATTGGAGCAACTGCTTCTGGCTAACACAGAATGGGTCGTATATTGTGGGGTTATTGTTTTTCCTCTCTTATTTTTATTTCTTAAGAAAAAAGAACAAAACAACAAACACATAAGCATGATTGTTAAAGCTCTGAAAATATCAAGTTGAGAAAATGGACATGTGCCTCAGATTGCTGCCCAGGAGGGGAGGGAGACAGTCAAGCCCTCCCCCTGCCGCCTCATTTTCACATTTCCCTTCTTATTCAGTAGCTGAGCATATTCTCTGCTGCTGTCACTGTGAAACGCTGACAGAGAATCAATCTCCTGCAAAACGCTAGACAGTGATCGTTCACTATTCCAGCCTCACCTTTCTGTATACTTTACCTTTTACATACAGGTAAAATATTGGTGACATACTTTTACGGTTTCCTATTATCTGTTAATATATGCCTTCTTTACACTGGGCTGCATGATCTTGTTTGCACTTTTGTATGTGAGGAGACTCACACCCTGAGGTAATAAAGAGCCACTAGGAAAAATAACAAGGCAAAAATAACACAAGAGAATGCTGGTTTCCTTTACTCCCAGATAATACTTTTTAAGCTTTTCATTACAAACAATTTCTCTGAAAAGACTTCAGAATAAAACAGTATGAAAACATTCCACCCTGAACTGATGGTCTTGTTAAGCAGCGTAGCAATAGGTTGGAGGTTTACAGCCTTGTTGAAGAGAAAGGAGAAAAGGAGGGAAGCCTTCCTACGCAAACATGCTGGAGATTAGGACTGGAAAGCTCTCCTTCCAGAATGTCCTTAGGGTGGAAGGTAAGGACAAATAACTGCATGTCCAGTTTTGCCAACTTCTGAGCTAGATGAATCAAGATATCTAATTTAACCATCAGCTCATTTCTAAACATTTGCTGTCAATTTTATTTTAGAGATGAGGAGAACATAGTCTTGGGCACATGGCCAGGATAATACATGGAGAGGTGGCGTGGTGATCATTGATTTGTCAGTTGCACTATATTTTCTCCATATTTTTCATAGACTCACCCTGCTGCTATTTGAGAAGTAACTTTCAAGTCACTCGTAGCTACTCATGGAAAAAAATAAAAAGAGGACTGCATAATTTCTCAGTCAGAAATCAAGGAGGACAATTAAGGATGGACTTCTTACTACATAACTATGTCCATTTCCATGGAGACTGTTTCCTGAAGAAATACAAGGAGATAGTTTTGAAAAGGAAAGTCCTTTTGTCTATTATAGAAAGCTGTTTGTACACAATTGTGTCTCCTAACTGTGTCGTTTGGGAAATCCCTATTTTTTTATATATCTATTTATATCTTTTCATAATTATATTTTTTCATTGATAACATAACATCCTGTTTTTCAGTAAGTCAATCATTAATTTTCCATATTTTTTAATTTATTTTTATTAATTTCAAGCTTAGTTTATAATTATTTTTTAAATAGGAATTTTTTTTTTTTTTTAATCCAAGATACTGCCTTGCAGATGGAGCATAGCAGGTTTTTAGTAAATTTTTAATGAATGAATGAATGACTGCAGGAAAGACATTCATTGTTTGTTTGTAGAACATTTCTAATTCTAATTTTTATTAACTCTGCAATTATGCTTTTAGGACTAAATTTAAGCTTTGAATAATCACATAGTCTCATTTTTCACTAAAGCTTTTTGTTCTTAAATTGTACACAGATTTTTCTGTATATAGGCCTTATCTGGGAAAATTATTTAAGAAATAATTACTGAGAGTCAGAAATAGTGTAGAAATTTACATATCGTAATTTCATTTATTTTCATTTTACATAATATAGAATTTTATGATTCATCAGTTTGCATTTATTCCAATCTGATTTTACTGGAAATCATTGACCATCCCTACATAATAAAAAATTGAGGTGATTGATTCAACAGCAAAGGGTTTTATAATATCAGAGCTTCCTAGGACTCTGAGTATCTCATAGAATCTAATAGCAAACAAGTAGACTAGCAGGAATCAGAACTCACACTTTGACAGTCAAGTCGAAAACTCTCCATATCTAGGCCATGCTGCTATGGTCTTAAGACGTCAATACAGACTCAGTCCATTGCTTGTGTTTGTTGTCTCTCATCTCTGGTAGTCAATCATTTGTGCAATAGTGCATTTTGTACAGATGGTGAGACTGACCCTGGATAAAACAATCAATTCTTTTCAGACTTGTTTCTCTAAAATAGTTTTGACATTGCGTTGTGTATTTGCGTTTCTCCTCAGGGAATGCTGTATTTCCACCTTTGGATGACTTTCCCATATGGTTTTGTCTTGTTTATTTTGTTTTTATGAAACTATTTTCCTTTTGTGTCATCGAAGGGCAATAAGAAAATACTGGAAATTACTTCCATTCTTTGTCTCCCATCTCTACCCCAAAAAGTTGTAGAAAAGTTCAGTAACAGGAGAGGTCTCTGTAAGAGGTTTTTCATATTTGAATGTCACAAAATAAACCAAAACCAATTCACACTATACCTTGTATTTTGCTTGTGTTTTAGAAAGAGTTAGTATTAGAGGGACAATTAAAGGAGGAACGGAGTTTTAATTTGGGCCTTCCAAGAAATTTTTAAAAATTACTAAGTGAGAAAGACACAATTGATTTTGAAACCTTGAATATTCCCCAGAGTTTGCCTTTCCAGAAAGGGGGGAAAAAAATCTCTTCTTTGTGGAACGAAGATGCAAAATGGCAACATCTATACATTTTTTTACAATTTATATAAATATGTATACATAACATAACTAATTTTAGCATCTAAATTCTAAGCTGCTTTATAAAAACCAAAAAACCAAACCCAGTGCCGTCAAGTTGATTCTGACTCATAGCGACCCCTATAGGACAGAGTAGAACTGCCCCATAGAGTTTCCAAGGAGTGCCTGGCGGATTTGAACTGCCAACCTTTTGATTAGCAGCCATAGCACTTAACCACTACACCACCAGGGTTTCCAAGCCACTTTATAGTCACTCATTAATTCAATAAATATTAGCTGAAAACAAATGTTTCAGTCATGAGCTAGGGACTTGGGGGAACAAAAATCAATTAAGACAAATTCCCTATTCTTGAGGAACACACAGCTTAATGAAGAAGGTAATTTTATGAGTAGATATTTATAAACAAAATATGAGACCAAGATAATTTGATATGAAGAAACAGAGTTGGCTGAAAAGTCTGTTGTTCTGGAGAAGTGGTTGGAAAGCAGCTTTTGAAAACATTTCAAAAGGAATAAGTAGTGCTATTTCTTTTCTTTAAAATCATTTTCCCTCTCTTCTTTGTATGACTGAAAAATCCAGTGTTGATTTTCTTTCCTTGACTTGTTCACCCATCATAAGACTTTAGAGAGAGGTAAAGTACTGATGTTATTATGCTTTGGTTTGCCAATTTGTACAC
Source organism: Elephas maximus indicus (assembly GCF_024166365.1). NCBI lineage: Eukaryota > Metazoa > Chordata > Mammalia > Proboscidea > Elephantidae > Elephas > Elephas maximus. The sequence continues at coordinate 4,551,751 of NC_064830.1, read as the reverse complement.
ACATAAAAATCTGTTAGTCTCCTGAAAGACATCTAAGATTAATGTGCTGTCTTTTTATACTGTGTGTTCTACACACTAGATATTAAGCATAGAACTAAATAATGTGGGTTTCTATACATGGCTTTCTATAGAGAAAGGAGAGACCCAGAAAAGTGTAGGCCTATAAATTTCTAGATTTAAAACCCGATTTTGTAAACAATGTTGCAATGTGTTGGGGAAAAAAAAAATCACACTGAGGCTCAAAATGGATTTTTCCTTTCAAGAAAGACTACATATGAAACTATCTTAATGAAATTCTTATAAAGCCCATCAGAATCAAATGAAATACTTTAATATTAGACCTCATATTTTGTTTTACTTTCTTTTCTACTATAGAGTTTTAGAAATAATTTAAACACTCGAATGAGAAATATCATACACAGAATGAGATGAAGGGTAAAGATCAGCAATAAATATCACTTTTTAGGTTCAAAGAGGATACTATGAGAATTCACAATGTTAAAGCCGTGGATAAGGAGGCGAAGTCCCTAGGCTGGAGATGTGTAGTTTAAATACAACATAAAATAACTGAATTGTGATTAAACTAAACAGGATGAGGATTAAGTACATGTTTTCATTCCCAATCATTCATTTCCATCGTATTAGCAGACATGAAACAAGTGAAGTTCAAGCTTGTTTTGCTGCCTCAGAACAGGAGGGGAGTTTTTTGTTTGGTTGGGTTTTGTTGTTGTTGTTGTTAATTAAAGAGAAAAAGGGCTTCACAGTTGCAATAACTGTCATCTTGCGACCGCTTCCATCAAACCAGATAGCAAAAGGAAAGCTGAATTAGAATTTGGTGCAATCCATGAACCCTGGGACACTCTTACGTCATGGCTCTTGTTCTTTCTTAGCTCTGTGGTTTGGGGAAAATCATTCTATGCAGTCTCGGTTTTATTATTTTCAGTTATAAGGTACTAAGCATTTAGGTATTTAAATATCAGCTAGTTGCAACACACCGTATAGAGTTCATTTGTGTGCTCTCCTTTCTCCATTCTTACATCAGCAATGATGAAATACAGTCAATTTGTGATTATTTTGCTTTGATTATGAATTATCGAGGCTTGCTTGTCTCTTTTCCTCTTCTTTAATTGCTCAGGTTTTTACAGCCTCAACTCAATGAGTACTTCCGTCATGCTGCTATAGCATCTATTCTGTTTCACATTCATACTAAAACCAAGAACCCAGTGCCCTCGAGTCGATTCCGGCTCGTAGCGACCCTATAGGACAGAGTAGAACTGCCCCATGGAGTTTCCAAGGAGCGCCTGGCAGATTCGAACTGCCAACCCTTTGGTTAGCAGCCGTAGCACTCAACCACTACTCCACCAGGCTTTCCACATTCATACTAGGCACCATTTCAGGTTTCTTAAGAGATAGGTTTCAATAATAAATGAATTAATAAATTCACATTATTATACATCTGAATTCTGTTTTATAGCCTGTTAGGTTTCTCAAATAAGTTACTCAGACGGAACTACTGGAATTGCCCACTGACAGTTTCTCTGCTGGTGCCATTCTCTTCCTTCTCCTCCTCCTGCCCATGGAGGGAATTGAGGCATATTATGTGATCCTCTTCTGAGTTGGCTCTAGTCTCTAAGAGATAGTACAGAAACACATATCTTGGTGATACACTCACTATACTCTCTTTCATATGCATAGTAAAGAATGATTGCTGTTTTGAATCTGGGAATTCAGAATATAAATTTACTTCATTAGTTGTCAAGAACTGTGAAGGATCTGAAAGTTTATCCAACTTGCAAGCTAATAATATAGCCTGCTACAGTTGCATAGATGTTGGCGCAAGTTGCAAGAGTTTATGACAGTACATCAGCCAGCAAGAGCTTCGTGTTTGCATTGGTTCCCTTTGACCCCCAAGTCCCAAGGTGGTAATGCGGAGGTGGGCCCAGTGCATACTATACTCACGGTGAGTTTGAGTCACAGGTGAAAGATCCTGTCTTGGAAAGGGGACTGCTAACGAATCTGCCTAAACTTTGCCCTGGAGGGAGATATCTTAATTTTCTTGATCAGGAAGCAAATCTGCTCCCTGCCAGCATGGGAGACCCCATCATTGTCTTCTGAGGATATTTGTTTCATGATAGAAAGATTGCTGTGTGCATTGATGAGAGAGACATTTAATAGTTGAAATCTGCTATCAAACAAGAAATATGAGTAGTGAAAGAAAGTCCACTTTATAATATTTAAATACATCAGAATTTTCCAACAATTAAAAAAATATTATCTTCACATACCATTGCCAGGTTATTATTTTTGTTTTATGGGTGAGGAAGTTTCATTTCTGCATGATATGCCGTGTAAATTTATACAACTAGGCAGCAAAGAAGTATAGGTCAGAATTTTGGCTTAGTCATTCTTTCCTGCATTTACATATTTAAAAAATATTGAATGTCGAGTGTGTGGCAGGCGGCTAGATCAACACTTATTAACATGTGGTCCCCAGGCTAGGCAGTAACATGAGCTTCACCCAGGGAACTCTTAGAAATGCAAATTCCTGACCTTCACTATTGGCCAAGATGATAGAAAACCAGTGATGTATATTTACAATGTCTGCCTTCAAGGAAGTTACAGTCTAGTTATGGAAGAAGTTTGTCAAGTAAATACTCAATTTGCAAATCCTACAATAAATTCAACAGTATGGTTTAGTACAGGGTACAATGGGAGAATGTTGGAAAGGCTTTTAACTGAGCCCTGATGTGGCTGGAGAGAGGATCTCAAACAGGCTTCCTTCCCAAGAAAGGAAAACTGGGCTGAACAGAAAGAGTAGCAAAACATGATGCTGACCATCTAGTCTAGGGCCAGATATTGTAAGGCTTTGCTATTGAATTTGATTTTTACCTTATGGGCAATTAGTGGACTGGAAAATTTTACACAGGACAAATGCATGACCAAATTTATAAATTTGTGGTAGTGGCAATGGAAATGTTGAAAACTGGATACAATTGAGAGAAGGAAGTCAAAAGCATATTACTTGGCATAAATTGTTCGTAGGAAGGAGGAAGGAAAAGGAAGATGCTAAAGAATATTTCTTCATTTCTTTTTTTAATTGTGGTTTATGTGAAAGGTTACAGAACAAATTGGTTTCTCGTTAAACAGTTAACACACAAATTGTTCTGTAACATTGGTTGCCAGCTCCGTGACGTGTCAACACTCTCCCCTTCTCCACCTGAGTTTTCCTGTTTCCATTTGTCCAGTTTTCCTGTCTCTTCCTGCACCCTCATCTTTGCTTTTGGGTTGGCATGCCCAGTAGTCTTGTATACGTGATCACACTATGAAGCACGACCCTCATGTGTGTGGTTTTTGGCCCTATAAACCTGTTTAATCTTTGGCTGAAGGGTATTTCTTTATTTCTGACAGACAAGTGAGTAGATTATGCTGCAGTCGTATTAAATTCTGGTCAGTACTCTCTTGGAAATCTGATTTCAACTTCAGCATATTTTCTGAATATCACACACTTCATTCGGAGGGACTTTCTACCAAAGGGGTAAAGAAAACCATTCTGTGAGAGGTACTAAATCCGTAATTAAATAGATCAAAGAAAATTTTTTGAGAAGAATACTATAATTTGATTTTTTGGTGAATTTTATCTGGACTAAAAATTTGCATCTGCAATTCACATTTATAATCAACTCATAAATGCACACATCATGATACTTGAAGATGAAAAATAGAAACTACATGTAAGTAAAATCAGTGTTCCGAACTTTTAATATTCAATTAACTACAATATATTTGGAAATCCTGGTGACATAGTGGTTAAGAGCTACGGCTGCTAACCAAAAGGCTGGCGGTTTGAATCCACCAGGCACTTCTTGGAAACTCTATAGGGCAGTTCTACTTTGTCCTATAGGGTCGCTATGAGTTGGAATCGACTCATTGGCAGTGGGTTTTTGGGTTTGACAATATAGTTTTATTCTCAATTCACATTTAAAAACAATGGCTTTAAAGTAAGTTTAACAAAAGATTTGTTTTTAAAAAAGGCAAAACAATTTAAAAATCAGGAATATCTTTTGCGGTAATTAAACGTATCTCTCTTGAAGGACTTTTATTACTAAGAGAATTAATGGAATGCCATTCATTTCACCTAATTTGTTACAATTCGCTATGTATGAAGAGTAACTTGTCATCAAGAAAAATTAATTGAGACCTGAAATATCTTTTGAAAAACTGAAAGAGAAAAATACTTTGAGAGAAAGACATTTTTATTCTACTACTAAATATGATAAAAAAAAAAATAGAATGCATTAAAACCAAAAAAACCAAACCCAGTGCCGTCGGATAGATTCCGACTCACAGCGACCCTACAGGACAGGGTAGAACTGACCCATAGAGTTTCCAAGGTGCGCCTGGCACCCACATTATATGTACTGACTTGATTTGCAAGTAAAAAAATTAAAAAAAAAAACTGGGTTCACAGTATTCAATAAACAGAAGATAAAATAAACATTCATCTTTGATATAAGACCTGTAAAGAAGGAAGGTCTTTCCCCACTGAATTCTCAGAAGTGTTGAAGATAATGTATCCTATTTGTCTCTGTCTCCCTAGTATGAATATAAAGTGCAGAGTAATTAAAACAAATCACTATTATTTAGAATCTACAAGATTAAAAGGAGGGTAATGGAAATGCCATGCATTGTATTTTAGTAAAAACATAAATTATGTTTTCACTTTGCTGGAGTAATTAACTAGGAAGACTTGTACTGTGATTCCTTTTTGTCAGTACAAATACCTCATGACATCCAGATTTTTGCCAAGCGTTTGCTATTCCAGTAGTGCGGTGCAGTAGTTCTCTTCATTAAAAGGATTAGTGAGCTTTTAGGAGACATGTAATGAAAATGAATTCTTTCAAAAAAAAAAAAAAAAAGATTGTTGCACGTTCTTTTTGAAATTTATGAACAGCATATTTTCCACCCTCATCAAATCCATTATCATCTTCTATGCTGAGTAAATTATCAAAGTTAATTTTTTGGTTTGCAAATTCTAAAATATAAAATTTTAAAGGGTGGGACTGTAGAGTTTTTAAGCAAATATTATTGTTTTTCACTTTTTTTTCTTCTGGTTTATAATCTATATTTGCAATTTCTTTAAAAAATCATTTTCCCCTCAAGTATATGTTAGATGTTTAGCTGTTTCTAAATGTTAGTATCCTACTGAACTTAACCAGTTCACAGGCAGTGAGTGTTTTTCCTTTTTTCTTATCCACAATTATTAATTTTATGCCATTAGAGCTAACATTTTATCACATTCTATCACGCATTCATTTAAATCCCCTAATATTCCTGGTTTACTATATTGTAAACATTCAAAAAGTATCTACTGAATTACTTGCTATCAAGTCAACAAAGCATCAAATAGGGTAAAAATTCTTACTATTCCCCAGTGAATTCCATTCCTCCACCAAAATGAGCAGAAAGACAAAAGCAGACACTCTTTCTTGTATTAACTGGGTACGTGGGACAAAGTCACCTTTGCCAATATCTAATTTAAAAAAAAAAATCTTTTAATGTCAGAAATTTAATTCTGCAAATTGGCATTTTAATATAATTGTTGTGTATCTATTCATCTCTCTCTCTCTCTCTATCTATCTATCTATCATCTCTCTCTCTCTCTCTCTCTCTATCATCTATCTATCTATCTATCTATCTATCTATCTATCTATCTATCTATCTATCTATCTATCTATCTATCTATCTATCTATCTATCTATCTATCATCTATCTATCTATCTTCCTATCTATCTACCTTTGGCCTTGTTCTCAAAGTTATCTAAGGCCTGGCAATGAATTCAAAAGCCTTCACTGACAAGTGAGGGTAAATAACTAAAATATTTAAATGACACTTTTAATGGTTAATCAGTGACAAAGTTGAGACTGTCTGGGTTTTATGATTTTTCTATTACCACTCACTGCCTGTAAGCATTTTTTTTTAATTGTTATGTTTTTCTATTTATAATTAAAATTGTATTAATATAAAAAAAGTCACATATGCTGTGGGCATTTGTAAACTTGTACCCAAATCTCCTCAGGGGTATTTGATTGCGTTAGTGGAGTTTTCATCTGCCCATGTCCTCTCTGAGTCCACTGGGTTTGCTCAGAGCTCAATACACCCCGAGAGACATAGAGAAGCACCACACCTAACGTAAGTTCAGTCAGCTCTCTTCATCTCCCTACTTAGAAGAATTATTTCTCACATTATCATGTAATCAGTTCAGACCTAGTAGAGCCAAGGAGATTCAATTTTCTGATTTTCTTTCAGTCTTTGGCATAGCAAGCTCTCTTTCTACCAGAATAGAAAACTGAGAGAATATACACACAGTATTTTTATACCTATAGCTATAGCTCTTATTACAGTCTAGACCCACCAGAGTGCCTGTTGACATGTATTTATTTTAAGTACTTTATAGTAATAAAATTTTACTGAAGATCATTCAAAAGTGGATACAGCAGTACATCAACAGGGAACTGCCAGAAATTCAAGCCAGATTCAGAAGAGGAAGTGGAACCAGGGATATCATTTCTGATGTCAGATGGATCCTGGCTGAAAACAGATAATACCAGAAAGATACTTACCTCTGTTTTATTGACTTTGCAAAGGCATTTGGCTATGTGGATCATAACAAATTATGGATAATTTTGAGAAGAATGGGAATCCCAGAACACTTAACTGTACTCATGAGGAACCTGTACATAGATCAAGAAAGAGTCAGTCATTACAACAGAACAAGAGGATGAGGATACTGCCAGGTTTAAAGTCAAGAAAAGTGTGTGTCAGTGTTGTATCCTTTCACCATTTCTATGCATTCTCTAAACTGAGCAAATAATCTGAGAAACTGGACTATATAAAGAAGAACAGGACATCAGGACTGGAGAAAGACTCATTGACAACCTGCATTATGCAGATGACACAACCTTGTTTGTTGAAGGTGAAGAGGACTTGAAGCATTTAATGATGAAGATCAAAGACCACAGCCTTCAGTATGGTTACACCTCAATATAAAGAAAACAAAAATCCTCACAACTGGACCAATGAGCAACATCATGATAAATGGAGAAAAGATAGAGGTTGTCAAGGATTTCAGTTTACTTAGATCCACAATCAACAGCCATGGAAGAAGCAATCAAGAAACCAAAAGATGTGTTGCATTGGGCAAATCTGCTGCAAAAGACCTCTTTAAAGTGTTAAAAAGCAAAGATGTCACTTTGAAGACCAAGGTGCTCCTGATACAAGCCATGGTGTTTTTAATCACCTCACATATGCATGTGAAAGCTGGACAATGAGTAAGGAAGATCAGAGAAGAATTGACGTCTTTGAATTGTGTTGTTGGGAAAGAATATCGAATATACCATGGACTGCCAAAAGAACGAACAAATCTGTCTTGGAAGACGTACAACCACAATGCTTCTTAGAAGCAAGAGTGGTGAGACTATGTCTCACATACTTCGGACATGTTATCAGGAGGGATCAGCTCCTAGAAAAGGACATCATGATGTTCGGTAAAGCAGAGGGTCAGCGAAAAAAAGGAAGACCCTCAATGAGATGGACTGACACAGTGGCTACAACAATGGGCTCAAGCATAACAACCATTGTGAAGATGGTACAGGACCAGGCATTATTTCTTTCTGTGTTACATAGGATCGCTGTGAGTCAGAACTTATTCCACGGCACCTAACAACAACAACAACACTTTAGTTTAAGTACTTGGCTCGCATGACTGTTGGGGGGTGGGAAATCTGAAATTCATAGGGCAGGCCTTCAGGCTAGAAATCTGGCAGGGGTTAATACTGTAGTCTTGAGGTAGAGTTTCTTGCTTCTCAGGGAAACCTCAGTTTTGGCCTTCTTCTAATGAGGCCTACCCCAATTATCAAGAGTAATCTGTTTTACCTCAAGGCAACTGGTTTTAGATGTCAACTACATCTTCAAAATATTTTCTTAGTAACTCTTAGTGTTTGGCTAAATAAGCAAACTAATAAAGTTAACTCATAAAACTAACCAAGATACTTGTGAAACGAGGGGGAAAAGTGTTTAAAAATGGTATCATTGCATACCCATGTATTATGTTTGTAGAAATTTAACATTTAAGAGGTTGATTTTACCATGTTTTACTGCAAAATCTATAACAATTTTTATTCACACACACACACAGATCACAGTGGTCCCCAGAATGGCCACAGACTACTACTCTGATATTTAAATACTAAAACTTTGACAGGAGAATATCTGAGAAGTTGACCTAGAAGATGAGTTGAAATTAGGGAAGATGATGATTGATGAGTACATTTTAGCAAATACACAGGGAAAATATCAGTTTCTAGAGTCTGAAGGAAAGGAAAAATATTCCTTGCTCTGGCTGTTGAGTCCCACTTGAGATGGAACACACAAGGGATATGGATCTTGGAACTGACTCACCCTAATGAGGAAAGAATAGTTTTAGGCCTGGAACAGAATTTGGTTTTATTTAGTTTGTTAGAAATACAGGCAAGTTCTTTCTCTCTCCTAAAGACTCCATATTTGCTTATTCACATATTTAGTTCTCTATGGCCTGAGGCAAACAAAACTAAGCCCTAGGCTAACAGGATAGAACCTACTAATGTCATTTTATTAAAGGATTATAAAATAAACATTTTGAAAACAGAGAAAAGGTGAGAGAATTGGAGCTATTTAGATCTGAGGAGAGCAGAGGACTAAGCTAATAACTAGTTTCAAATATCATATAGACAGTTATAAAACTTAAGCTTCTCAGCTGTTCACTGTTCCACACAGAGCTGGAGTAGAGGAAAGAAAGAATAAGATTTTGGCTAAAATTAAGGAAAATTATTTCAGTACAGGTTATTAAAAGCAGAAAAAAAGTTTATTAAGGAAGCCCATAAATTACTTCTAAGAATATATTTTATAATTGAACAGTGTTTCATTTATCTAACATTTCTATAAGTTTATTCACAGTAGGGCCCCATGTGTGAATATATAATACACCGCATAGTCTATTTAGCAATATCAGCTGTAAAGTGAATGATCAATACTTTGAAAATTTATCACATTCAAATTACTTGCCTCCATTTGTCACAACAAAATAAATGTAGATATTGCTAGAATCTAAGCTGCTAACCACTGTCTTTGCACAGTTCCAATATACTGAAATGCTATTTCTTCTTATTAAATTTAACACCGTGTATTTATAATTTTTGACAAGCATAAACATAGTTACATTATATTTGTTTGCATGTGGGTACATTACTTAAATTATGTCACGTTATTGTTTTATCCTGAATTATAAGCTATGTCATGAATATATCACTCTTCTAAAATTAAACAAAGCAGTCTTGCTCTGTTCTTTAGTTTGCTTGTCAGCTAATAAAAACCAAATGCACATAGTATATATCCTTAGAAAGCCATCATATTTCTTTTCTATAGTTAAACACAGGCATATAATTTGTACTTGCGTTTCTGACATTCACAAGCGAAAAACCCTGTGAGAGACTAAATGGCTATTATTCAATTCAGTATTACCGCCATATTTTTAAGCCAGTTCCCTCCTTTCCTGAATCAAGACTATCTGCTAAATCCAGATAAACAAACAAACAAACAAAAAAAAGGAAAGGAAAGGAAAAACTCAAACCCTTTGCCATATAGTTGATTTCAACTTAGAGCGACCCTATCACACAGAGTAGAACTGCAGCATAGGGTTTGCAAGGAGTGGCTGGAGGATTCGAACTTCTGACCTTTTGGTTAGCAGCTGACCTCTCAATCACTGCATCACCAGGGCTCCAAATCCAGATAGTAGTTATCAAAGGGACATGTGAGGCACCTTAAGCATCCTATAACCTTGAGTAGCAATTAGTTGCTATCATTTAGTTAATTTATATTTATAGAATCATTTAATATAAAAACAAAAGGAAACATTTTACACAGCATATTGCGTAATTTAGGGACAGCGGTGATTCAGTAGTAGAGTTCTTGCCTTCTATGTAGGAGACTTGACTTCTATTCCCAGACAACAATGTAGGGGCAGAGGTGATTCAGTAGTAGAGTTCTTGCCTTCTATGTAGGAGACTTGACTTCTATTCCCAGACAACAATGTAGGGGCAGAGGTGATTCAGTAGTAGAGTTCTTGCCTTCTATGTAGGAGACTTGACTTCTATTCCCAGACAACAATGTAGGGGCAGTGGTAATTCAGTAGTAGAGTTCTTGCCTTCTACGTAGGAGACTTGACTTCTATTCCCAGACAACAATTTAGGGGCAGCAGTGATTCAGTAATAGAATTCTTGCCTTCTATGTAGGAGACTTGACTTCTATTCTGAGACAATAATTTAGGGGCAGAGGTGATTCAGTAGTAGAGTTCTTGCCTTCTACGTAGGAGACTTGACTTCTATTCTGAGACAATGATTTAGGGGCAGTGGTGATTCAGTAGTAGAATTCTTGCCTTCTACATAGGAGACTTGACTTCTATTCTGAGACAACAATTTAGGGGCAGCGGTGATTCAGTAGTAGAATTCTTGCCTTCTACATAGGAGACTTGACTTCTATTCCCAGAAAATCCAGCTCATGTGCAAATACCACCCTTCTGTCAGTGGAGGCTTGTGTGTTACTATGATGCTGAACAAGTTTCAACTGAGCTTCCAGACTAAGAAGCACTAGGAAGAAAGCCCTGGCTATCTACTTCCAAAAATCAGCTAATAAAAACTCCATGGATCACAATGGTCCAGTTCTCAAACAATCATGGGAATGGCGCAGGATTGGCAGTGTTCTGCATGGGGTTGCCATGAGTCAGAGGCCAACTTAATGGCAGCTAACAACAACAACAACAATTGCATAATATTTATTAAACCAAAGGTTATCAAATTATTACTAAATTATTTTATGTGCAATCAAGTAAGGCTTGTGAGATGCAATCACAAAGCAACTACGTAAACAGAGTTAAGATGGGGTACGCGCTGAGTACTATTCGCATCCTTCAAAGATTATCCCCATCCTCTCCTTCCCACTACTGAGGAACCTTTCACCTATTTTTCACTTGATGTTTATGCAACAATCTGACAGGCTTATAAATTTCCCATTTGTCTCTGGCTCCTGCCTTACCAAGTTCTTGAAAGTCAGGATTATCTCCAAATAGAAAATCTTTGTTGTTCCATCAGGGCTGATAACCTGAGTCACTCACTTTCTTGGGCTTCACAGGTGTTACTCAGATACCAGTATGTGGTATTCAACTTCAAAAGACGCACGTCATCTCTGAGAGGGGAGTAGGATTCTCCCTCGTCCAGAAGGGAGGAAAAACTGTCATTTTCCATGAATGATAATCTCATTCTCATGATGTCCCACTTCCTAAAACATTTATACTTCAACATAAAGGAGGGAGTTAGGTCGAAATGGTAATCTTCCATCTTTATCAAATAATGAGTGGCGGTCTCATACCTACTGCCTTCATGTCTCAGAGGAAGTAGAAAATAAAATCATCAATTTTAGCATCCTGTCACATATAGTAGAATTTGTTTATTTTTGAGTAGAAAAGGAGAAGGAAGTAAATACATTTCTTTGAATTATGGCAAATATGCCTTAGCTGTGCTTTTGTTCAGGAGAAATAAGTCAAGGAGAAGACTTCAATTAGCTGTTTCTAAAAGATGTTTAATAAACAGGAGAACTAACATTACTATACATTATCAATGCATTTTTATGATGGAATAGAGTCCAGGATCATTGGATCTTAATTTAGTTAAAATATTAAAGTAACAAGTATTGTATTCTAAAATACAGAAATGATATAGAGAGACATAGGTATGAATATAGATAAAGATACATGTGAGTAGAAAGGTACATAAGTAAGCTGTAGGAACAGAATTAGAGAGAAATCAAAAGATCAATTAGGAAGGGAAATTAGATGTTCTCTGTAGAGGAACTGGAGACTCTGAATGGCACAAATGGTTAAGAGCTCAGCTACTAATGGAAAGGTTGCTGGTTTGAATCCACCCAGAGTGCCTCAAATGAAAGGCTTTGCAACTTACAGTTAGTTCCGAACTTATGACGAGGCTCTGTGTTGACTACTTGCATTCTAAGTCAATTCTGACGTAAGTCAAATAGTTCAATTTTTTTTTTTTTTTATTATTCTTGTCTTTTATTATCAGTATCTTTATAAATCCAATCTTTGTTTGCCTTTGAGGGTTGGAAACATTACATATAAACTCACAACTATATTTTAATGCATAAAAAAATTTTAATGCATACATATGTAAAAAATATACAAATCATAAAAAAATTTACTTTGATGAAGAAGAGTTGGAGGATATTGGCATTTTTTCAGTTTCGGTAATAACTGCACTCATGGAAGATTCTGGACCTTCTGGATTATTCCTGGGAATGCGGATGGTGTTTCTAGTCAGAAGATTCATGGGTGTTATCCGCTGGTCCTTTTCTTGTGTTCTTTATATATTTCATGGTGATATGTCTCTGCTCCCTGAATTTGCCTACCCACTTCTACAAAGCGATTAGCGTTTGGGTCCATGTTTTCAAGCAACTGAAGCCCCTGATATAGTTTAGAAAAATCTTCAGCTAATCCTTTCACTGTAAGACAATTTCTCTCCTTCCTCTTCCTCATTCTTTCTTTCTTCTTCAGCATTTTTTTCTCTTCAAAACCCATTAAGTCCTGATCTGTCAATTCTCCTTCTTTGTGATCTGTGATCTATCAAGTTCTAAATTTGGCATTCTTGTCACATGGACGATTTTTCTACCAGTCTTTTCCATCATATTATCCTGAACAAATGCTTCGGGTGTGTTCACATAACTTAGCAATTTTTTTGCATATCCCCTGCGTGCATCCTTGTAGGAAGATGCAATATTCCTGATACACTGAAGAATATCATAGTTCTTCCAGAAATCACATAATATTACCATACCTTCATCTGCTGCAGCTATTACCTGAGCAAATGTAATCTCTAGGTACAAAAACAAAACAAAAACAGACAGTTGTAAGTGAGAATTGTTGTAACTTGAATGTCCTAAGTAGGGAACTTCCTGTGCTTCCAAAAGGTTGAGGCGTGCTCCACAGAGCATGGTTCTACCCTGCAACACGTGGGGTTCCTGTGAGTTACAATTGACTGGAGAGCAATTGGTTTGGTTTTTAGGTTTTATAACGGAACCAATAAAATAATGGTCACTGGGTGTGGAAAGACTGAAATAAGATACTGGTAGAGGTTCTGGTGACTGTACTGCTGATATCTGATGACTTATTTATTAATCTATTGTTGTCAGTGCCTTGGCCAGATAATCTCTCAACTACCAGATCTAAGTAGTAGAAAATAAACAGTTCTCCACCAGTACTTGGAACCCTGGTGGCATAGTGGTTAAGAGTTGGGCTGCTAACCAAAAGGTCAGCAGCTGAAATCCACCAGCTACTCCCTGGGGCCCTATGGAGCAGTTCTATTCTTGCTATGAGTTGGAATTGACTTGATGGCAATGGGTTTGGTTTATTTTTGGTTCACCAGCACCTGGAAGGCACAGCTGTTGCCACTGGTAGGCAAAAATTTACAATTTTTTTTTTCATGTAGGTAAAAACTGAGACTCAGAATATGTTTTGGAAACACTCATATTAATTAATAAAAGTTACTAATGTGTCAGTAGATGAATAGGCAATGGACACAAACAGGAAATACACGAGAGGAGAAATCTAAATAACTAATAAATGCAGTAAAACATGCATAATATAAATAATAAGGACCAGAAAATGCTGTCAGACTGGCAAAAAAAAAAAAAAAACAAAAACTGATAAGTCAGAAAGTCTCAAGTATTTGATAAGATCAGGAACAACTAGGAAAAAAATGCATATGTGCTATTGAGAAAGTACATAGGTACATATGCTTTTATGAGAGCGATTTTGGTTCCTTAAATTTGAAAACGTATGTTCCCTATGATCTAGAATCTCCACTCTTTTGTGCCAAAAAATATTAACTATGTAACATAATATTATACATTTTTCATGCATACACCTGTGTATTGTTGTTAGGTGTCGTCTAGTCGGTTCTGACTCATAGCAACCCTACGTACTATGAAACACTGCCCAGCCCTGTGCCACGCTCACAATCTTTGCTATGCTTGAGCCCATTGTTGCAGCCAACAAGTATGATAAATTACATTTAATTTTTGTGTGCGATGTAATGTACGGGTTGAGTTTATTCTTTTCCTTCACAGCTTTCTAGTTATTCTGGCACTATTTATTTAAGAAGATTTTCTTTGATTTTTGGCTAATTTTGTCCCTTAGGTATACTGAGAGAGAAAAATACAGTTCTCAGGATCCTTCTTAGTCTAAAAATCACCTGGTTTTAATTCATCCTATTAAGTAAATAATGTAGTAAATTAACAAATTGGTTTGCAACTATTATACAATTTTTTTTTTTTAAAGACTGACATAAAATATAAGGAAGATCTGTTAGGATTTAAAATACGGAAAAAAGGAGCTAATTTCCCTACCAAGTACCTACAAAATCTGTGTTTTTATTCTAAAAGATGGCACGAGGTAAAACAAACAAATAAATGGAAACGCACAAACCCAAATCCTCATTATTTCTCGGCTCCCATGTGCTCTTCCTTCTAATTTCACAATCTTTACGAACTGCAGCGTGGCGTTCTACTCCTTTGTACCTTCAGCTTCTAAGAAAACACTTTCTTCACAGCCCCACACAGAAGCATTCACCAAGTTAAAAGTTAATCCTCCACATTTCTTGAATTCTCTCTTTTTTTTCTTCTTCTTCTTTACTGTTCAGGCTACCACATCCCTGTCTAAAATCTCAGGCATACAAAATCTCACTAGCCTTCTGGGGGCTCCTTCTTTCCAAGCTCTCAGGACTTAAACGTATCAAATCAATTTTCCTAAAAACAATTATAATAACTTTAACTCCTACTGGGAATTCACTAATGGTTCTTTCCAAAACCTTATGGTAAGAACTTGCTCCAGCTCTTATTTCCAACTGTCCCTTCTAGTTCCCTGCGGTCAAAATCCAAAGACAAACCATGCCACTTACGTGATGCTAAATGCCATCTTAATCTGTCCAATCAGGGAAAAACAAATACATAAATGAGCACACAAAATCCGTTTTTATCCATGTGGTAGGCCTGTAAACTACCAGTATCAGAACTACCCGGGTGATTCCTGTACACCTCCAAAACCTATTAAAGTATTTTGCTAATTTGTTCATTTCAAATTCAGATATTGCCATCTTCATGAATCTTTTGTTAATACACAGGCTTCCCCAACCAGAATAAATTACTCACTCCTCGTGCTCCCCCAAGCCTCTCCTGTCTAGCTCGGCTGTTGTTGGTTGACATTCTGGCTCATGGCTGCCCCATGTGCTGCAGAGTTAAACTGTTCCATAGAGTTTTCACCTAATTTATGTATCTGTTTTGCTTTTTAACTAGATAAAAAGTTCCGGATATTTAGCAAAGTGTGGCTGTTCACCTTAGTATGTATCAATAAAAAATTGATCTAGTAGTCACTAAAAAAAACCATTGGATTAAAGTACTAAAAAAAAAAAAAAAAAAAGTACTAGTTATGTGTAATTGTATATAATATATAAAAATATCCTCTGTGATACACTTATGTTCATTTTGAGAAAAATCTAGCAAAATATAGGCAGCTTCCTTTAATAATCAATTTTCTAATGAAAACTAGTTTTATATCTCCTATCGTACTGATTCTTGATTTCTAATCAGAGTAAAAAGACCTATATTTAGTATTTGGATTTTTTCTTTTAAATGTTTAATACTTCAAAATGAGAAAGAAAAAAAAAAAAACCTATAACTCATTTATTTAATAATGGCAGAATTTCTAAGCCTGCAGGCTGCTTTCCCAAATGTAGCTTCTGTTTGCCTAATTCATATCAGATAAGCACAAAGCGATGAATATGCATCGTTTTTTAATGAGCACAGGATGATCCCACAGAGTAACACTCATTCTTGTACTCTATATGGTGACATGTTTTTAAGAGAGAACATTTAATACGTTCCAAACCTTGGATTTTATTATTTTCCAAAAATACCTTTTGCTAAAAGCATCTTACATTCCCTACATAGGAGTGGAGCAGCTGAGCCCTTAAGATATACTGTGACCTTTTTAAATGGAATTTTTGACTGTTCTTTTTACAATGCTCAGATAATGGAGGGAGATAAATCAATGACCAGAAAATACACTTTCCCTCAATTCAAGTAGTAACACTAATTTCCGGTCTGCAACAGTGGGAAACCCAAAGAGAGAAAAATTAGAGAAGACAAACCTGAGGAGAACAGGGAAAAGGACTATTCCACCAGAGGAAGAGACTTCAGCATGAAGTTTATTAAAACTGTGAAAAAATGACAGGCCTTCACTTCTCGTGCTGGCTTCCCCTGGTGAAGAGAATTTTGTATGCGATTTAATATTGTCATCGGACTTCGTAAGCCCTGCAGGGAAATTAATAACTTATGAGGGAATTCTCTTGCAATATTTGGTCCCAGTGTTGTTTTTTAGGTAAAGTATAAGCCTGAGTATTTCCAGGGGCTTCAGGCTTCTTTCATTCTAGAGAGAGAATGAAGACTTCTCCTGGGGGCATTTCAAGTTAGAACTGAAATTTACGCAACTAACTTTGCCTTTAGCAGCTTGGCTTACCACAGTCCCTACCTTCAAATCTTTGTCATGCTACCCAAGATGAACTTTTCAACAGCTTCACGTATGGTCATCATTAAATCCAAATAATATGTAATATCTCATGTTGTTGTTGTTAGGTGCCATCTCATAGCGGTTCCGACTCATAGTGACCCTATGTACAACAGAATGAAACACTGCCCAGTCCTGTACAATCCTCACAACCATTGTTATGCCTATTTGAGCCCATTGTTGCAGCCACTGAGTCAATCCATCTCTTTGAGGGCACTCCTCTTTTTCACAGATCCTCTACTTTACCAAGCATGGTGTTCTTTTCTGGGGACTGGTTCCTCCTGATAATACGTCCAAAATCTTGCCATCCTTGCTTCCAAGAAGCACTCTTTGGTCTTCTTCTTTGGTCTACCTTATTCATTGTCCAGCTTTTGCATACATATGAGGCAATTGAAAATGTCACATATTACTTGTCAATTGGAAACCCTGGTGGCATAGTGGTTAAGAGCTACTGCTGCTAACCAAAAAGGTCTGCAGTTTGAATCCACCAGGTGCTCCTTGGAAACCCTGTGGGGCAGTTCTACTCTGTCCTGTAGGGTCACTATGAGTAGGAACTGACTCCATGGCAATGGTTTTTGTTTGTTTGTTTGTTTGTTTGGTACTGGTCAATTACACCTAGCACAAATGAAGACTGCTTTTTAGACTTGTAAAGTCTATGTAGCTGATGTATTTCAAAGGAAATTCTCTTAACTTTCATTTCTGGGGGTAAAAATTACATTTTGCATAGTCAGGAAGAATAAATAAGAATTTTCTCTGAAATATAATGTTGGGTTTAAAAGTAGGTTTTTGGTTTTTTTTTTTTGCTTTTATCATTCCCTTTTTTGAATACGAAAATATTTGGTCTTTAAAGTTTTGCTTTCTTTGCTACCTGGAAAATAAATAAAGTGTTGCCATAAAATATTAAATATAGTTTAAAAATAAGAATCTTGGCTTGTGGACCTAATAGAATAAAAAAATGAAGTGAAACATAAACTACATTTTTTTTGATGACTGACAGAAACTTCATTTTGTCAGCCACAAGAAGAATTTGTTTCTTCCTTTGCAGTAGTTGTTAGTGTTTTTGCTTATTTATTTATTTATTTTTTAATGGGCTTTATTTTTCTTTTTTCAATTTAGGCTTAAAGAAAAAATTGTGGAGAGTATGAAGTCACTACATACCCTTTCTCCCTTCTGCACACAGTTCTTCCTATTATCTGCACCTAGCGTTCATAGGATACAGCTGTTACAACTGAGGAACAAACATTTATGCATTATTGCTAACTAAAGCACATGAGTTACACAAGAATTTTCCTCTTTGTGTTATACTGTTCTGTGGGTTTTGACAAAGGCAAAAAGTCATGTGTCCTCAGTATCATACAGAATAGTTTCATTGCCCTAAAAAGGCCCTTTGGTCCATTTATTTGTTCCTGCCCCTAACCTCAAGGAAATGATTTTTTTTTTTTTATCTGTTGTAGGTTATAACATTAAATAACCTTATGTGACAAATACGTAAGAAACTTTTTCCTAAATTTAATATGTGTATTTAAATGCCATTTATAAGCTATTTCTATAATTTCCACATAGTATATATCAATTTCAAGGAGTGCTCTTTTGTCTTTAATCTCTTCCCAATTCTCATTTTAATGAGAAGAGCTATTTCCAGTCATAGTGGGCCAAGTAATTTGGATAAAATCTCTCATTGAAAAAACTGGAATAATGAGACAGAATACATTTAAATTTTTTGTTTGAAGGAATTAGATAGGGAAAAAGGTAGTGAGGTTTTTTTGTTCAACGCCCGGGATAAGATTGAAACCAGACAATGAATAAATAAATAAACCGTGTATTGGAGGTTTCTCTTTGTTTCATGGACACCTTCTCAATCTAGAAGAAGTGCCTGGAAACTGAATGCCTCTTCTGCTCAATTTATTGGGATAAAAAAATAGAAAGTGGAAGTAAAGGACCACCAGAGTTACGAGTCCGAATCGAGTGGATGGCAACGGGTTTTGAGTTTGGACAGATGAGTCTCACTTGCACACATGATGACGCAGAAAGTCTGAAAGAACATTGTTCCCAAACGACCAGAATAAAAAGCCAGATAATCCACAGTCTCTTAATTTTTCTTGAGCCCATTAGAATGCTGAGGTCTCGAAGAAACGAAATGAATGGAATTTCAAGCAGTGACAAATATCTCCCAGGAGAGATGGGCACACAAACTTTCACCTTTGTCAGAGCATGGAAAGGAGGGGGGTCACCACATCCTGGGGTGTATGCTAAGGAATGTTTAGTTTTCTGAAGCAACTGACAAACGACTTACCAGATCGGCTGTCCTGCTTTATGTTACCACCAATGATACATGAGAGATTTTCTGCATCCCTGCCAGCGTTTGGTATTGTCATTACTTTTTCTTATTTTAGCCATTCTAACATGGAAACAACAGTCAAGAAGTCAAATGATGCATTGCATTGGTAAAATTTGCACAAAAGACCTCTTTAAAGTATTAAAGAAACAAAGATGTCATTTTTATGACTAAGGTGAGTTTGACCCAAGCCTTGGTCTTTTCATTCACTTCATATGCATATGAAAACTACATTGAAAAAGGAAGACAGAAGAAAAATTGATGCACTGACAGAAGAAGAATTGACGCACTTGAATTAAGGCATTGGCAAAGAATATCGACTATACTGCAAACTGCCAGAAGAACAAAGAAATCAGTCTTAGAAGTAGAAGCTCTGTAGAAGTGAGGATGGCAAGACCTCAGCTCATTTACTTTGGGCACACCATCAAGAAAGACCAACTGCGATAGAATACCTGGGGCTGGAGCCTGACTACCATAGTTTCAGGGGGCATCTATGTCAATTGGCATAACAAAGTTTATTAAGAATATGTTCTATATCCCGCTTTGATGAGTGGCATCTGGGATGTTAAAATCTTGTAAGCAGCCATCTAAGATACATCAGTCAGTCCCATCCCAGTTGGAGCAAAGGAGAACGGAGAAAATCAAAGACATGAGGAAAGTATTAGCCTAAAGGACTAACAGACCACATGAACCAGATACTCCACCAGCCTGAGACCAGAAAAACTAGACGGTGCCTGACTACCACCAATGACTGCCCTGATAGGGAACACAACAGAGAGTCTGGACAACGGAGGTGAAAATGTAGAGCAGAACTGAAATTCACGTAGAAAGACCAGACATAATGGTCTGACAGAGATTGGAGGGACCCCAAAACTGTGGCCCCCAGACGCACTCTTAACCCAGAACTGAAACCATTCCCAAAGCCCACTCTTCAGATAAAGATTAGACAGGACTATAAAACAAAAATAGTACACGTGAGGAATGTGCTTCTTAGTTCAATCAGATATAAGAGATGAAATGGACAACTCCTGTCCAAAAGCAGGATGAGGAGGCAGGAAGGAACAGAAACTGGTCAAATGGACACAGGGAATGGGGGGGTGGAAAGGAGCAGTGTGCTGTCACATTGTGGGAATTGCAGCTAATGTCACGAAACAGTATGTGTGTAAATTTTTGTGCAAGAAATTAACTTGAGCTGTAAACGTTCACCTAAAGCGCAATTAAAAAAAAAAATCATCAAAAAAAAAAAAGAAAGACCAATTGTTAGAAAAGGATATCATGTTTGGTAAAGTAGACGGTCAGCAAAAATTAGGACAACCCTCAATGAGAGGAATTAACACAACAGGCACAACAATGCACTCAAACATACCTAGATCATGAAGATGGCACAGAACTAGTTTGGAAACATTTCCTCCTGTTATATATAAGGTGTTATACGTAAGGTCTCCATGAGTTGGAGCTGACTTGATGGCAACTAACAACATCAACTAGATGTGTAAGGATGGTGATCTAAGTTAGCATTTCACTAATGGTTAGTAAAGTTAACATCATTTTATGTGCTTATTCGCTTTATAATTCTCTTCTGTGAAATATTTTCTAAAATTATTTGACCATTTTCTTATTGGATTGCTCATTCTTTTACTGATGAGTTTGGAGAGTTCTTTATATACGGTAGGTAGGATTCCTTCCTCAGAAGTGTTGACTGTTTTTTCATTCTTTTCACATGGCTTTTGCAGAACAAACATTTTTAATTTGATGAATTCAAATGTATCAATCATTTTTCTTATGAATCTGATTTGGTGTCATGTCAAAGAATTGTTCACCAAGCCCTAGGTCACAAAGATTTATTTTCTATCCTTTCTTCTAAAGAGTTTATAGTTTTACATCTTACCTTTAAATCTTATTTATTTTGAGTTAAGTTTTGTGTAAGATTTATATTGAGGTTTATTTTTTGGCTGTAGATATCTAATTGCTTCAGCACCATTTGTGGAAAGGACTCTCAGTTCTTTGTTGAATTATGGATTAGTCATACTTGTATGAAGGTATGTCTGGGTTCTCTATCCTATTCCATTGATTTCTGTCTGTCCATCCACTGATATCACATAGTTTTGAATACTGTAACTGTGGAACAATGAATTACTTAATGTGGCCCTTCTAGCCATGGTCTTTGTGACTCACAAGCAATGATTGGTTGGGATGATGCAAATAAGGTATATGGAAACTGTGAGGGTTGGGGTTGTGTGTCAACTTGGCTAGGCCATGATTCCCAGTACTGTATTATTTTTCCTCCATTTTATGTGTTACGGATCCTGACCTCTACATGTTGATGGGGCTGGGCTGGTGTGGGATATGTCTTGCGTCCCAGTCTTGCAGAAGGAAGTGATTCAAGTTCCACCCTTTCTCAAGTTACATCCTTCCCTGGGGTGTGGCCTGCATCTAAGGTATATATATATGTGGTGTTCTGTGGCTCTAGTAATATTTCATGAAATCAGTCAGCATTAAAGGTGATGGTTGAAGTTACACAGCAAAATGAAAGTGTGGCTTGTCATTTGTGATCAGTGACTGTTACCTCAAATTAAAAAAAAAAAAAAACCAAAAGGCAGTGAGAATAAACATCTATAGGTATATTTTGTGCTGCATTGATCATAGAACATGTAGCATTGGAAGATTGGACTTTTTCGTTTTGTTTTGTATTTTTTAGAGGAATGTTGACACTTATTTATTTAAATAGGCTAACACTCCATTATTTATCCATTAATTTAATGGAAACCTATTAATAAACCAATGGAAATAGATAACAGGGGATGAGAGAAGGAACTGGAAAAGGGTGGACTAGGCATTTAATGTTTTATATAAATAGGAGAACTGGTACCTAATTTCGTATTGAACATGTGACTGGGAATTGGGAATTTGGGATGCATGGTTTAGTACTATTATTTTGGAGTAATCAACATATATGGGCTAGTAAAAACCTTGGTAAATTAGGGTAATAATGCCATTGAATATTGCCAACATTTTATTTTGCAAACAAACATTGAGAGATCTTTCAATAGATTTTGTGGATCTTCGTACATATTTACAATATGCATTCTGATATATTCAGCCAAAAATGCAATACTTTATAAAATGCACATGCACAAAATAGGAAACGTGAGGCACACAGCACGGATGAATTTATTTTTAATTGGAAAAATTATTCCGATAACTGATTAAGTGAAAATACCTACCAGTTTGAAACACACGGTCTTTAATAATAATGAAAATTAAATATTTATATCACAGGGTATGTATATATATAATAAACTCTATATGCTCAAACATATTACGAGGATAACGGTGTGCTTTTCTGATGAGCTTGTTGCCGACCAAGATGGACATGCTCTGATTGGCATTGGCTGAACTTGCTCTCCATGTCCAAAGGACCGTGTGGAAACAATGGTACAAAACCAGCTTTAGCAGGGGTGGTAGAGAATGTCCAAGTAAGATGTAATCTGTTACTTGAATGATCTGTCTACTTTCTGGAACCTGCTGCAACATTTTCCTTCTTTACAGAGTGACAAGGTGAACTACTTGACCCTGTCTTGAATAAAGTAGGAATGAGGTGCTCTTTTGAGGCGTCGTCCACCCCTCACATACGGAAAGTTTAGGATAATTATGTTTTCCTAATGTCCCTGGGTGGCACAAACGATTAAGCGCTTGGCTATTAGCTGAAAAGTTAGTGGTTGGTATCTACCCAAAGGCAGCTCAAAAGATGGGCCTGGTGATCTGCTTCTGAAAGGTCATGGCTGTGAAACCCGTAATGAGCAGTGCTACTCTGCACACATGGGGTGGCCATGAGTTGGAAGTGAAAACGACAACAACAACAACAGTTTTCTCAACAAAAGCAAAAAGATATTTACTCTTTTATTAGTATATACATGTATCAAAATCTTATTTGTAATGCTCCCCCTCTTTGGAAATTATGGTAAGTTATATATGGAATATATATGGAATCTAAAACAAGAGGATTTTTCTGTGAATGAACAAGGGCAAACAAGGCACGAGAGCATTAGGAAGGTTTTGTGTGGGCTCTCTCTGTGCACCTCCCCCTTTTCTTTCATGTAGAAATATGACCTCATCACTACAAAATGTTTGGAAACATGGAGAAGATATTTTATTTCACTTTTTTCTGATTATTAATTTGACCCATTTCATTAAATTTAGAGGAGATGCAACTGAAAAGGCGCTTGTAAGTAAAGAAAAATATATTGAACTATATTTTAAAATATAACTAATTTTTTTTACAAATAAATTTATACTATACCTCCAAACTTTTTGGACTCCCTTCACGTGTAATTTTATAAGCCACACTCTTAACTATGCATAAATATAACTTTGTATTTTTATAAATAATAAATACTCTTTTCCTCCAGTAGCCCTGGTGTCCAAGTGATTAAGAGCTCAGGCTGCTAACCAAAAGGCCGGCAGTTTAAATCTATCAGCCCCTCTTTGGAAACCCCACGGGGCAGTTCTACTCAGTCCTATAGGGTCGCTATGAGTTGGAATGGATTCCATGGCAATGGGCCTTTTTCTTTTTTTTTTTGAGGTGGGGTGGTTTAGCAAAAACTATATAGTTAACAATGTAAACTTTTTCAACTAATATTTAGGACATCGGTTTTATCATCCACAAATTTCCCATCCCCCTGCAACATCGTTCCTATGGCTGGTTCTAAGCTCTGGCTTTTACCTGGTGACAATTCCCTGGAACATACTTAACCAGTCTGAAAGGTTTCTTCAGGCTACCGTACCCCTCTCAACTCCCATATTCCTCTTGAGAATTTATGGGAAAAGTTTTAATGCTACCCTATGTATCTTTGGTGTTCTAGGAGGCTTGAGTGGCCACCATGGCTCTCTGCCAAGGTACTCCAAGCAGCGGCCTGTTTTCTAGCGCTGCCCCATTATTTCAAGGCCCTTGACGCGTCTTGGAGGAGACCCCAGGGAAACACGAAAGAGTCTCTTCTATGCTTGAATTTCTTCTGAGAGCTGTCATATCACCAGCCATACTTGGCCCTTTTTCCTTCTGAAGTTTCTTCTCTTCTCTTCTAACATTTAATTTGAGGACAGTGTAGTCTAGCTCTTCATCTCAGTTTTTCCGTTCTCTTCTTCATGGCAAATTTTCAAGGATTGGCCTTTTGATACTTTAAAAAAGAAAACAAACATGGTTTTTGAAATTAAAACCGCTTTTCAAAACCATTGCCTCATCTAACAATTTTAGGATTCTGTTTTTCAACCCAAAAGCCTAGAAGGTGGTTGTTTTTGGCAGCCTCTGTATCCTTCTGAGATGTTCAGGAGGTAACAAGGAAATGCCATAAAATATTGATATACTGTGTCACAAAAATATATCTATATGTATATAAGCATGCGTGTGTGTATATGCATACATTTGTGTGCATATGGGTAATTTTAACTGCAGTTTCTAAGCTCTTTTGTATTGACACAAATAGCAGAGAACCAATCTTGCACATACTGGCATTCAACTTAGATCTCTTTTTCTAAGCACATTCATACCTGGACAGGTGTCCAATTATCTATGTCTTAGGAGCTGAAAACAAGTTTGAAAGAGTCTTTGGACACTCTGTAGCCTGTATGTTCAATTTCCACTGAAAAAACGATGTACATTACTAAAAGGGAATTTATTTATGTTAAAATTAGTGTGTTTCATCATCCTATTTCTACCATCTTCTGGCAGCAAGACTTTTGGTAAATTGGTTAATATTCTTGAATCTCTTCTGATTCTGCATTATAAAGAGGTTGTTGAGTGTACTTGGAGTATCAGCTTGTTATAAAGATTTTATGAAGTAGCATATAAAAGACAAAAATAGAAAAACAAACCCTTACCCTATGAAGTCATTCAATTGGTAATAACTCTACTCTCATAGGGCATCAATGAAATTTTATACCCAGACAGCATTTATAAATTAAATGAAATATGTATGTATGTTGTTGTTAGGTGCCATCGATTTAGTTCTGACGCGTGGTGACCCTGTGTACAGCAGAACCCAGCCCTGCCCCGCCCTGCCCCACCCTCACAATCATTATGCTTGAGCCTATTGTTTCCGCCACTGTGTCAATCCAGCTCGTTGAGGGTCTTCCTCTTCTTCACTGACCCTCTACTTTGCCAAGCGTGATGTCCTTCTCCAGGGGCTGGTCCCTCCTGATAACATGCCCAGAGTATGTGAGATGTAGTCTCACCATCCTTGCTTCTAAGGAGCAATCTTGTACTTCTTCCAAGACAGATTTGTTTGTTCTTGTGGCAGTCCATGGTATTTTCAATATTCTTCACCAACTCCACAATTCAAAGGTACCAATTCTCCATAGTAACTGCCCAATTAATAATGATTATTTTTAGAAGTTATGGCATGGCAAATTGATGAAAAATATATGCTTTTACTAACAGCATATGCTAAGATTAAACTAGTTCAATTGTATTATCATCATCAATTTTAAGCCTCATTTTTCTTCATCTATAAGATAGTGTTAATAATATCTTATTCATAATATTCTTGTAAGGATTAAGTGAGGTAATTTATGCTAAGCACCTAGCATTCATTTCCTAGCCCACAGTAAGCACTAAATAAATTATACTTATAACTTTTGATATTTTCAATACTGCCATTAGTATTAGATTATTATTATTATGATTAAGACAAAATTAAGGGCAAGCTTTTGTTCATTATTTAGGAATCAAGAAGAGTAGCATAAATGTATCAAACAATTTAAGCATTTTAAAATAAATGTTTGCAAAAATAACCACAATTTTTTTTTTAGTGGTTTTTTTTTTGGGTTAGAGACATAAAGAAATGACATATTTCTATGAATTCAAGCATGAGCATAAAATTTCTATGTCTATTTCCCATAATTATTTATAAAAGTTCAAGAGAATAAAGAGTGCCTACAGCTTTTAAAGCAGAAATTTGATGTAAATACAGTAATTTAGACAGAAGTTCAAATGAGAAATAGCATCTTTCTTTATAATTCAAGCAAGCCATGTAACTGTTATATCTCTAATCTTTTGGTGGTATTTTATAGATTGTAGCTTTATAATTCTGTCGTTATTTCTAGTTCACTACCATTCCATTATATTTCCTACTTGGAATTCTTGAAACCATTTTTTAAATTTCTATGTCTATTTCCCATAATTATTTATAAAAGTTCAAGAGAATAAAGAGTGACTACAGCTTTTAAAGCAGAAATTTGATGTAAATACAGTAATTTAGACAGAAGTTCACATGAGAAATAATATCTTTCTTTTTAATTCAAGCAAGCCATGTAACTGTTATATCTCTAATCTTTTGGTGGTGTTTTATAGATTGTAGCTTTATAATTCTGTCATTATTTATAGCTCACTATCATTCCATTATATTTCCTACTTGGAATTCTTGGAACCATTTTTTAAGAGAGGATGCCTCTCTAAAAAATGATGAAAAGCAGTATATAATATAGTGTGTTTAGTTTCTCATTGCATTGCAAAATAAATAGTAATTCAATTACATTGGAGGACTTTTTAGAAAGACAATTCATGGAATCGTAAATGGACTAAATAATGCAGTGTTAATAAAACAATATACAGTTTATTTGGTATATATTTTAATAGTGCACACTTTAATAGTTGGAGGCAGATTACAAAGGTAAGCATATTTATAACTTTGATAGTTTACCAATGGTAAATACACACACACACAAACACACACATGCACACATATAACATTTATAAATGAATGTCAATCTTATTTCCTGTTATCAATATGAGAAATTAAACTACATGCATCATGGTCAAAACAACCTTTTGTTTTGAGGAAAGATGTGCAAATTCATAATATAAGTTCTTTCAGTTACTTTGTTTACTGAGAGATACAATCCATGTAATATTCAAAAGTAGCATTTCCTCCTTGCCCCTGACTACCAAGGCACCTGTTATCACAGAGGTTGGGAAGTAAAATTGGACAAGTGTTTGTAACCGGGAATTGCCAGAATTCATCCAGAAAAAAAGAAGCTCAGGTACACCTGGATTCAGCAGTCCCTGCGGTGTCACTGTTACGCTTGCGTCTGCTAAGCTTGTATTAGGCTTTGGTTTCACTCAGTTGATGGGACTGTTGGACTCCAGCAGCCCAGGGAAGACAGCTACCTCTGGGCAATGACCACCTCCCCGGGAGTGGATGCAATCATAAAGATCCCACATCTTCCCTGACAAAGGAAGCCATTCTCTTTGTGGATATTCAAATTCCTAATGGGAAGTATGTTGGACAGAGGAGACAGAAAACATGGGCTAAAGTGAGACCCTGAGTAAGCGGCCAAGGACAGGATTTTGGCAGTTCTCACACCAGGGAATTGGAAACCCTGGTGGCGTAGTGGTTAAGGGCTACGGCTGCCAACCAAAGGGTCGGCAGTTCTAATCCGCCAGGTGCTCCCTGGAAACTCTATGGGGCAGTTCTACTCTGTCCTTTAGGGTCACTATGAGTCGGAATCGAAGGCACTGGGTTTCTGGGACACTGGGGAATCAAGCAGGTACACTTGTTTTTGAGAAGATAGAGAGTTTTCTCTTAAGTTAAAGATAAATTAAGAATAAGACTGGCAAGGAAATTAATATTGTAGACTTAATCATCTAATTGAATTTATTTAAAAAAAAAAAAAAAAAAAAAAAGGCTGTATAAGCAGTTTGTACCTTACTCCATAGTAGTGAGTTTACTTGGAAGTTTAAACTAAGGAACTACAGTCCTCACTGCCAACTTTGTTTGATTTCTTGATTTTTTTAAATTTTTTCTTCTCATACTGTCAATGCACGAGCTGGATAGAATAAATTCAATGATTTTGTTGTTGTTTGGCCTGCTAAAAAACACTGTATCAATCTAAATTATTTATAGTAAAATCTACAGAAAACCCAGGCTACCTAGGGTGGTGGGGAAGGAATTCTTTGATTTAGGAACCAAAGTGAACAGAGGTAGAATTGACTCTAGACATGTAAATCCAGAGATCCCTATGGCCCCTCAGCTTTGTTTGTGTCTAATAGGCTTAGATTTAACACTGTCGCTATGAGTCGGAATCAACTTGACGGCACTGGGTTTGGTTTTGGTTTGGTGTCTTTACATGGCAGGGATAACTGCCAATGAATGGCAGCTTCAAACCAGCCTCCCAGCTCAAAAACATCAGGGAAATAGCACCATCTCTGACAACTTTGGCAGAAGAAGTCCAGGGAGAAGGTATCATTTGATTGCGCTGACTGGAGAATCCTGAACTAATAATTGAATGAAGCATGGGTCGCATTGTCCATCACTGTGGTTTGAGGAAGGAGCTGGGATCAACTTCGTAAGAATTTACGGTTCTGAGGTGGGTCAAGGGCTTCTATTAAAAATAATGGTGGCAAAGAAATAACAAATTTCAAAAATAGAATTTAACAAAACTTGATGGAACATTTCAACAATGCTTTACCATTGCATGGAACTTTTCGAAGCCCTTGAATAGATATCATCATGTTTGATTCTCCCAACAGTCTTATGAAAGAGAAAAATGATTATAATTCCTAGTTTAAAATGAAGTTGAATCACAGTTTAAGAGGCCAGTGGAGGATCACGCACCTACTGGAAAGGCCATTAGGATTTTTTGACATCTATTTCAGCTTTCTTTATGCAGCAACATGCTGACCTATAAAAATTCAGTGTTTGTCCCAAAACTGCTATAACATTTAAATATTTAATCAACTGAGCTCTGTTCTTCTGTTCTAGTTTTGAAGATGCCATGTAAAATGTGTTCAATGTTACCGTCTAGTCTATTTGTCTTAACTGTCACTTTCAAAGTAAAATCTAGTTGACTCTGATATTGCTTGCAGAGTTCCGTATTGATATTTCCCTGGAACCACACACACAACGTTTCCCTTTGGATTCCATTTATATACCTGAGATGTACAAAGTAATGTATTCATGTATTCAACACTCTATTAGATTTTTTTTTTTTTATTCATAGTCTATTGGCATTAGAAATTACACATACTTTAGCATAAAGCACATATTGAAGCCAGGAACTCTTTCAGTATTGAGTGGTTTTTGTTTTCAACATATAGCCCGGAAATTGACTTGTATCTTATTCAAGCTCATTTTATTCTTCCTCATCCAGACTCATTGCTCATGGTAATCAGTACAACTCAGTATTCACTGTAGTACTTTAAGCATTTTTCAAATAATTATAGATGTGTTTCCAATCGTATGTTTTCACAAGGTTTTATTATACATATATGGGAACCCTGGTGGAGTAGTGGTTAAGTGCTATGGCTGCTAACCAAAGGGTAGGCAGTTTTAATCCACCAGGTGCTCCTTGGAAACTCTATATGGCAGTTCTACTCTGTCCTACAGGGTCACTATGAGTTGCAATCAATTCGATGGCAGCAGGTTTTTAGGTATATATATATATATATATATATATATATGTATTTGATTGCACTTATTGGAGAATCCTGAACCAATAATTGAATGAATTGTGGGTCACACTGTCCATCATTTATATTTATATGTATATATGTATAAACCTTCTGAAAACATACTATTTAAAACATATCTATAATTTTTTTAATAATACATATAATTATTTTCTAAAAGTCAAACATAATTTTAGAAATAAATAAATAATAAATAAAACATGTGATTTAGAAAATTCTGTGCATTATTGTTCAATCACTTTGTCTCTCATTTTCTTAGGAGAGCAACCTCTCTGTGAGGTTGTTGCATTCTGTAGCTGAGTGTGAAGCACCGTGCTCATGTTCTATTGTCTTTTATAATACCGAGGTAGAAAACTATTTATGTTCTTTCTTGCGTACTGTGAGAGAAAGTAAGCTCCTTGAAAACGTCATATGCATTTCATACCTCTATTGAATGTCCTTCAATATCGTCTAACATGCTTATAACATAGTACACTACTCAGTGAGAGCTGGTAGAAAAGTAGAAAAGTAGTTCTGAAAATATGTTCCTTTGTTGTTGTTTAGGCAAAACCCAGTACTGTAATTTAATTTACTTTGCTCTTAAAATTGGAATAAGGCGTTTTTGAACTCTCTACTCCTGGAATATTAAGTAGCTCAAGCCATACCTCTTTTATCCCAGGAAACATGAAGCTCTCCCAGATCACACATGACCCCTTGTGCTACTGAAATGCATTGTGTAGTGATAAAGAACAAGTAAACCTGCTCTAGTCAATAGATCTTGAGAAGTAATCGAACAAGGCTTATTTAGGTGAAAGCACGGCACATTTGTATTTGAAATATTAAAAACATTCAAATGAAGACAATGTTAAATGAAAGCACTTAGTATTAAAAGTGTGGCCTCAAACTACTAGCAAACATACAGAGACAGAGAAAGGCTAAGTTGGTGCCCGGTCTGTATGAAGAAAGTCAAGTTGCTTAATCTTAGAATATTGTAAATCTGTGAAAGATAGCCGACATAGGAGAAAATACAGGAATATTTTTATATTTACGTAAACCAAACCCATTGCCACTGAGTCGATTCTGACTCATAGCGACCCTAAGGGACAAGCTGCAACTGGCCCATAGGGTTTCCAAGGAGCACCTGGTGAATTCAAACTGCCAACCTTTTGGTTAGCAACCATAGCACTTAACCACTATACCACCAGTGTGTCTTCAAATGTTTTATAGCATTCTCAGTAAGAAAAAACCTAGAAGTCCTCTGTTTCTTTCTTGTATTAACCAGTATAATATGAGAATAGTCAAAAAAAAAAAAAAAAAAAAGTGCCACATTGCAGATACTCTTGCCTCTTGACACTGCTTTTGTCCTGGAGAGTCTCATAGTTCTATGTATTAAAAAGTTCTTCATGTTAAGAAAAAGGTACATGAGGCTTTCTGTGTATAGCTGCCTACACCCATCAAAAACAAAACCCACTGCCATGGAGTCCATTCCAAATCACTATAGACAACAGGAGAATTAATCCCATTTTTTTCATCTTCAGAGTTGGGCATGATTGATTTAAGGATATTCCTAAGTCCCTTGTAAGCATTAGTTTCCTACACAAGCACATGGACCTTGAGGTAGCTTGTCAGAAGCTTCTGAGAATGTTCTTTCTTGATTTCGTGGAAAAAGTTCTGGAAACAGCTTTCTGTTTGTAGACAAAGAGTAATAAGGAAACTGTAGTCTGATCATGATTCTGAGTCATGCTGCGAACTCAAAGGAAGGCAGAATTAGGATAAGGTTGTCCATCTGGATTGTAGAGTAGAGGCATGAAATGGCCTTGGGTTGCTAGTGGCTTTGATTAACCCTGAACCTGGCTTCTGCCAGACTGATGGTTAATTTCTTTTATTATTATTGTTTAATCATGCTTAAGCCCGGTTTTTTGTTACTTGCAGCTAATAGCATTCTGTGACATACTAGCTAATAGTCATACACAAATAGTTATCTTAATAACTGCAAATTTTCATTTGCATTTTTATTGCATTCCAGAGAAGCCTTTATTTGACTAATGAAATGGAGAAAGGAAAGGAAAAGTCTTCAATTGTGCCATCCTTTAGAGATTTTTTTTTTCCCCTCTCCTTTGGATATCACTATAAATTGATGGCAGGATGTCAAAAGCTCAACCAAGCCTCAAGGATATTTTTTTTATTCCACCCTAGTTTGAACAATGGAATATAGAGACGGCTGTGTTTGATGATTGGCATTAGTGTCATGGTATGGATTCTACAAGAAGGATGATGGATTGAAAGCCTAAACCATAAATATATAGACGTTTCCCTAAAGAAGAAAAAAAGAGTATATAACATGGCTTAAATTCATTTCCCCAGCTACCCAAGAAGACGTCTCAAAACTTGTGAAAAAAATACGTAAAAAATGAAAGCAATGCTGTTCACAGTAACAGTGTATTTTTATTTGAAAAGTTAATGCCAACGTCCCAAGGAGATAATTCCATTTTAGAATCTCCATAAAACTTTACTTACCTATTGGCATTGTCTCATTATGTTCTATGAGAGAACTATATTCAGAGACCTAATCCTAGATGCTTGTGAACATAGAGTTCTGAGTCTTCCATTCTTCCCAACCCCTACTCCAAGATCATTCTTTTCAGATTACTGCCCCCTTGCAGTTTTGTAGAATCTTTCTAGTACTTCCTTTTCATGTCATCCCCAAGGGAACCATATCTCTATCTTCTTTCTGTCATGAAGGAAAGCATTTCTCTTTTTTCTTCTTCCTTAAAAAATAACCTCTCACAAAGTTTCTGTCCACGTGACTCTTCAATAAATTTCTATTGCCTCAAGTCATTCCTGCTATTTATATTTGCCAAGGTCTTTAAGAATTATCCATAATAGTTACTGTGCTCTTCACTAACCTTTTACAGAACAAATTGTAAAATGAAACAAATACAAAGGCCAACATACCATCTTAATGACTTCTGTTAGAAAGATGGTTGTATTAACACTGAAGAAGGCAGGTTTGTCAACCTCATTGCAGCAGTGCTAGATAGAGCAATCTTTGTCCAGAAGTAATGGACCGCTCTCTAACTTACAGAACGCAGTTGCAGAAGAAAGCAAGAAGAAAGCTTTCTGTGGACAAGTCACTGTCCCGGGGAGGAATTGTGCAGCTAAGCCATGCCTGCACTGTTATTCTTATCAAATGTATCAACTTGTTATCTTACTCCACATTCCAGAGGCTGGAGTTAGTGAAGGGGTAAAAGAGGCAAGTCGTATGCCTAAGTACACACACACATACACACACCATCCTTTTCTTTAGGCCTACAAATATCTAACCCACATTTAGGCCCAGCACCCACTTTCTATTCCTAGACTCAATGCTGTATTTGTTGTGAAGTGTCAGTGAAAAGGGGAAGGGAAGTCACTTTCAAACTAGTTTCAGAATTATGCACACTTGGGAAGTCGATATTACTAACACTGTTGCTTCTTGACCCTTTACTACAAATCTACACGTGTTGTTATACACTGTCTTTATTTTTAAA
This sequence comes from Elephas maximus indicus, assembly GCF_024166365.1. Taxonomy (NCBI): domain Eukaryota; kingdom Metazoa; phylum Chordata; class Mammalia; order Proboscidea; family Elephantidae; genus Elephas; species Elephas maximus. The sequence continues at coordinate 4,518,727 of NC_064830.1, read as the reverse complement.
TAATCTAGCCAACTAGCTAGCTACCTAGACAGACGGACAGAGAGACAGATGGTAGATAGATAGATGATAGATAGATAGATGGTAGATAGAGAGATGATAGATAGATAGATGATAGATAGATAGATGGTAGATAGATAGATGATAGTTGATAGACAGATAGATGGTAGATAGATAGATGATAGATAGAAGATAGACAGACAGATAGACAGATAGATAGATAGATAGATAGATAGATAGATAGATAGATAGATAGATAGATAGATAGATAGATAGATAGATAGATAGATAGATAGATAGATAGATAGATAGATGATAGATAGATAGATAGATAAAGAGCTGGAGCTAGAGATACATTTGTTAAGGTCTGCTAAACTTCACGTCATGACATTAATTAAAATACCAGGAACTATTTCTCCCATTCACCCTGTTTTATTTCCCATTTCTTCAATTCTGTTCTCAAGTCCTCTAATCCTCTAATCTCATATAAAATAGATGTGGTAAAATATATTAGAAAGCAGCTTGAACAAGAGAGTTTTCATTCCCAGGACTAACCTTGGATAATTTTGGAAAAACCACACTGCCTCCAATGGTCTAATTTATCATTTGGAAATGGAATAGTTTAGCAATCTTTAAGGACATCTCCAATTTTAACGTTGTGCAATTATTCAAAATACTCCTCATATTGTCTATAATTACCATTTATTGGTCTCTGTCCACCTCCACCAATCAAGCAATAGTCATTACATGCTGTCTTAGTCATCTGGTGGTGCTATAACAGCAATACCACAAATGGGTGGTTTTAACAAACCTAAAGTTATTTGCTCACTGTTTAGGAGGCTAGAAGTCTAAATTCAGGATTCCAGCTCTATAGGAATGCGTTCTTTCTCTGTGAAATTTGGGAAAATGTCCTTGTCTCTTCTCAGCTTCTGTTTCTCAGTTCCTTTATGTCATGTAGCATTTATCTTCCTTCATATCTGCTCTGCTTGCTGCTTGCTTAATGTGCTCTTTTACAGCTCAAAAGAGATTGATTCAATACTGCCAAATTAATTGAACAAGGAAAACCCATTCTCGAATGAGATTATAACCACAGATATAGTGGTTAGGATTAACAGCACATATTTTGGGGGCAGAATTCGATCCATAACATGTAACATTTTTTAATCAGGAAGACTGCGATGTATTTTACATGTAATGAGTTTTACCTTAATTGTGTGGTTTGATAAGTTTATAAAAATGTTTTGAGTTGTGTAATCATCAGCACATTAAAGATACAGAATATTTCCAAAAGCACAAAAAGTCCCCTAAGTCTCTGTACATCAGTCCTTTCTCCCAACCACAGCCCTTGGCAACCACAGGTTTGTTTTATGTTCGTATATAAGTGGAATCACATATTAAGTAGTATCTTGGTTTCTGCTTCTGTCACTTAAAGTATTTGTGATTCATCATGTCTTTTCATGTATCCCTAGTTCTTTTTTTTTTTAATTGAGGTATTGTATTCCATTGAGTGCTGTTGTTGTTAGGCGCCGTCGAGACAGTTCCAAATCATAGCGACTCCATGCAAAAAGCACTAGAAATACTGCCCTGTCCTACACCATACTTGCAATCATTGCTGTTTGAGCCCATTGTTGCAGCCTCTGTGTTAATCTATCTCATTAAGGATGTTCCTCTTTTTTGCCTACCCTCTACCGGGATGTCTTTCTCCAGGTACTGGTCTCTCCTAATAACATGTCTAAAGCGCTTGAGACAAAGTCTTGCCATTCTCACTTCCAAGGAGCATCCTGGCTGTGCTTCTTTCAAGACAGACTGGTTTATTTTTCTTGTAGTCCATGACATATTTGATATTCTTGGTCAACACCATAATTCAAAGTAAAATGAAATCTTTGACAACTTCAATGTTTTCTCCATTTATCATGATGTTCCTTTTTGGTGCAGTTGTGAGGATTTTTCTTTTCTTTACGTTGAGGTGTAATCCACACTGAAGGCTGTAGTTTTTGATCTCCATCAGTAAGTGCTTTAATTCCTCTTCACTTTCAGCAAGAAAAGGGTGTGCATCTGCATATTGAAGGTTTCTAACGAGTCTCCTCCAATACCGAAGCTTCATTCTTCATATAGTCCAGCTTCTTGGATTCTTTGCTCAGCGTACAGACTGAATAAATATGGTAAAAGGATACAGTCTTGACACACACATTTCCTGATCCCCTTTTGCTCTGTGTACAGGTTCCACACAAGCACAATTAAATGTTCTGGAATTCCCATTCTTCTCAATGTTATCTACAGTCGAACGCCTTTGCATAGTCAATAAAACACAGGTAAACATCTTTCTGGTATTTTCTGCTTTCAGCCAAGATCCATCTGACATCAGCAATGATATCCCTCGTTCCTTGTCCTCTTCTGAATCTGGCTTGATTTTCTGGCAGTTCCCTGTGGACAAACTGCTGCAACAGTTTTTGAATTATCTTCAGCAAAATTTTACTTGTGTGTGATATTAATGATAATATTCAAGCATGTTTGGATTTTGTTGGATCACATTTCTTTGTAATGGGCACATATATGGATCACTTCCAGTCAATTGGCCATGTAGCTGTCTTCCAAATTTCTTGGCCTAGACAAGTGAGCACCTCCAGCACCTCAGCTGTTTTTGAAACATCTCAGTTGGTATTCTGTCAATTCCTGGAGTCTTGTTTTTTGCCAGTGCCTTCCGTGCTGCTTGAAGTTCTTCCTCCAATATCATTGGTTCTTGATTGTATGCTAACTTCTGAAATGGAGTAAACAGAAAACAATTAAAGAGAATGTGGACACATTGTGATAAATGCAGTTAATGCCACTGAACAATTTGTGAGGAAATTGTCAAAAGGTAACCTAGCTTGCTGTGAAAAATTTTACCAAAAACTCAATAAAGTACTATTTAAATTAAAAAAAAAAAGTTACAGGTGCCAGATCGTATTAGAATCTTGTAGGTCATGTTAAGACATTTTTCTCTGAGTAAGAAATGAAGCAAATAAATAATTTTGAGAAGAATAACATTGCCTAGAGCAGGATGGAAAAGAAATGCTCTAGGTTTTAGAGAAAGAATTTTGTAGGAAGAAGGCAGGAAGAAGAAAGATAGCTATGAGAATGTTGCAATTATCAAGAAAAGAAATAGTGTGAGCTTGGGACAAGTTCATAGATGTGGTGGAAAGAGGTTAGATATTTGGATGTGGTTTTGAAAATAGTGCCAATTGAGCTGATAATGGATCTGACGTAGGATATGAGAGAAAGAGAAGATTTTGACAAAGGTATAATCGAGGTTTCTTGCCTAAACAACTGGAAATAAGGGATTGACACTTGCTGATAGGGGAATACCTTGAAGGCACAGGTGTGAAATGGAAACCTGGAGCTCTATTTTGTATGTTTTAACATGGAGATTATTATTAGACATCCATGTAGAGTTCTCGACGGCACTGGTTTTTTGGGTATGTAGAAATGGTAGCTAAATGAATTCAGGGGAGAGATACACAAATCACAACTGTAAGTGGAATCAAAGGCATGCTTGCACATGTGAATGTGATTATCTAACAAATGACTCTAGATAGGAAAGAGATAAATTGCAGGAACTGAGCTCTGGCACATTCCAGCATTTAGAGTTTGGGAAGATTAAGAGAAACCAGAAATACAAAATAGGAAGGAGGAGGTAACCAGTGAGACAGGGGAAATATCAAGAGAGAATGGAGTCTAGAATCAAGTGAAGATAGAGTTTCGAGAAGGAGAAAGGAATCAACTAGTTAAATGCTGTTGACAAACGAAGCAATATGATTAAAAAAAAAAAAACTTTGATCATTGTATTTAGCTTATAGTGGTCATTGGTAAGCACAATAAGTGTCGTTTTAGTCGATTGGTGAGGATAAAAGCTGAATGTGAGTGGGTAGAGGAGAGACTAGATGACATGAATTTTAAAGAAAGCATGGACAGTTATTTTGAAGTCTTTCAGCAAAGGGAAACAGAGAAATGGAGAAGTAACTTTAACATCAAGAGTTTCAGCAGAGTGAAACTTGCCTTTATCAAGGCCTGTCAGGAAAGAACACAGAAGCTTCTACAAGGCCGATGTGGTATCTTCCCTATCTAGATGCAGACTGGGATTGAGCAAAGCAGATCATTCTGGCAGCACGCTCCTCACAATATGAAGTAACCACTGAATGCGAGATGGGGTTAAGCACATAGCGTACGCAAAGAATAATCATGTTCATGAGAACTTTCTAAATTTCCTATCCTTGCTTTTGCTTCTTTTCTTTCTTTCTTTTCTTAAGAGCATACCAGATCCCAGATGGTATTACGAATATGTAAATGTATGTAAAAATAAAATATCAACTTTAATGTGTTCTATTTCAAATATGCTAATATATTTTATGTCAGTGTTTACAGAACACGGAGAATATGATAAATACTTATGTCATCTGTAAAAATATTTTACCTTGATCTTTCCAGATAAAGGCTAGAAGATTGATAAATACCTGTCATTGGTTTGCTTGTATTTTGTGAGATGATTTTTTTTTTTTACTTGATTCCAACTCATAATTGCTTTTTGAAAAATCAGACTGGACAATACTTAGATAATGAGTGTTTTTGTTTACCTAAAATGTTTTTAAAATTGGAGTTCAAAAGTAAATATGTCTTGATGGAAGTAATGATATTACTATGCTATGAAAAAAATCATTAGAAATAGGTAAAGGAAGAAAAGGAAAGCTTCCATTAGTCTGTATTCTGTATTTGATTGCCATTGTCTACTAACTAGGATTCGGTTAAGTACATGTGCTATTTCTTTGTGTTCTGTGGACCTCTCGTTTCTTCAGTGTGAATCTTCAGGGAAATTAGCACTTCTTTCTCTTTTCAGATGATTGAGAATTCAGGGATTATGATGAAGTGTACTGTTTACATTTACAAACTTTGAAAATAATTCCAAGATGCTTGAACTAAGGGGTAAAAAAATAGAAAATGGAGACACCTAAATTCATAGGCAAGTGTGTAATTAAAAAAAAAAAGGTAATTGTGAAATATAACCTGCATACAGAATAGTGTGTAAATATAGAGCACAATGAATAATTATAAACAACTGTGTGGACAAAAAATATTGCCAATATCCCCAAATACTTCAGTTTGTCTCTTTCTTGATCTTATGTTTCTCTCTGCTTAAAGTGACCATTATCCTAGATTTTATATTCACTGTTTTTTCTCTTTATAAAGATACTTTTACCACTTAGATTTATCCCTAAAAATAGAGAGCTTAATTTTACCTGCTTTTTTTTTTTTTGACCTTTAGATGAATGAGTTCATACTATATGTGTTATGGTGCATCACTTTTATTTTTTTGCTTAAAATTTGGTGTAAAATCCATTTATTTTGTTACATGTAACTGCATTTCTTTTGCTTTTATTGCTGTATATGATTTTATTCTATTTCTATTCTACTTCTTATGGATATTGGGATTGTTTCTAAGTTTTGGCTGTGACAAACTTTGCTGTAAGAACATCCTTGAATATGCATGTACTTACACAGAGGCACATGTATAGGAAATTTTGCAGGGTATAGAACCAGGGTTTTTTTTTGCCAGTCCATAGATTATAGCGGAAACCCTGGTGGTGTAGTGGTTAAGTGCTACAGCTGCTAACCAAAGGGTCGGCAGTTCTAATCCACCAGGCGCTCCTTAGAAACTCTATGGGGCAGTTCTACTCTGTCCTATAGGGTCGCTATGAGTCGGAATCGACTCGGCAGCACTGGGTTTGGTTTTGGTTTTGATTTTATATATTATAGGTATATTAAGTCCGGTGTTAAATGTAAAAATATTTTCCAAAGTGGCTGTAAACATTTACACCACCATTTTGACCCGTGGAATAAGTGAGTTTCTGTTACTCAATATCCTCGTCAATATATAGAATTGTCTGACAAAGCAAGTGTGTTTACTATCACCATTTCTATTCAATATTATTTTGGAAGTATTAGTCAGAAAAGCCAGGCAAGAAACATTAAATTGCATCCTGATTGGAAAGGAAGAAGTAAACTATTCTATTCACAGATCACATGATTTTGTATATAAAAAATTCTAAGTAATCTACAACCACAAAAAAATTATTAGAGCTAACAAACAAGTTAAGCAAAATTGTAGAACACAAAATAATATACAAAAGTCAATTTTAAGTCCATACACTAACAAGAAAATATCTACACAGGAAATTAAGCTAATGATTCCATTTATGAAACATAAAAAAGTATAATAGGAATACTTAAAAAAAAAGTAAGATGTACACTGGAAACTAAAAAAAAATCATTGAACAACATTAAAGAAGACCTAAATAAATGGAAAGACAACTTGTGTTCATGGATTAGAAGACAATATTGTTAAGATATCAACACTCCCCAAATTGGTCTATTCAAATTGGTCTATAAAATAATAGATTAAGTAAAATCTCTGTCAAAATCCCAGCTGCCTTTTCATTTTTTTCCGGAGATTGACATGTTGATTCTAAAATTCATATGGAAATCCAAGGAACCTGGAATAGCCCAAATGATCTTGAAAAAGAAAAAAACAACATTGGAAGGCTCACAATTCCTGATTTCAAAACTAACTCATACTAGAGCAATAAAGACACCATGGTACTTGGCATAAGGCAGACATATAGCTCAAAGTAATCGAATTGAGAACCCAGTGATAGTCATGGTCAATAGGTTTTTTAAAAGGGTGCCAGAAAATTCAATTTCGGGAAATGGTGCCAAGACAACTGGATATTCTCATGCAAAAGAATGTAGTTGGACTCATACCTTACAACATATAAAAACTTCCACAAAATGGATCAAAAACTAAATGTAATAGCTGGAACTACCAAAAACAACATAATTGTAACTTTTTGTGATCTTGGATTAGGCAATAGTTTCTTAGATATGACTCCTAAGGCAAAGTTATAAAAGAAAAAAAATAGGTAAATTGTACCTCATCAAAATTAAAAATTTTGTGTTTGAAAGGCCTTTATCAGAAAGTGAAAGAACAATCTCCAGGATGGGAGAAAATATTTGCAAATCATATACCTTTTATCAATAATATATAATGAATTTATAATTCAACAATAAAAAGACAAATAATTAAAAATTGGGTAAAATATTTCAGTAGATATTTCCGCAAAGAAAATATACAGATAGCCAATAAGCATTAAAAAAGAATCTCAACATCATCAGCCATAAAAGAAAACAAAAAAACAAAAATACAATAACAGCAGCAACCAAACTTATTGCCATCGAATCAATTTCAACTGATTGCAACCCTATAAGGCAGGATAGAACAATCCCATGGGGTTTACAAGAAGAGTCTGGTAGATTTCAACTGCCCACCTTTTGGTTAGCAGCTTGAGCTCTTAACCAGTGTGCTGCCAGTGCTCCTCATTAGTCATTTCCAGAAAAATCAAACCCATTGCCCTCGAGTCAATTCCGACTCATAGTGACCCTATAGAACAGAGTAGAACTGCCCTGTAAGGTTTCCAAGGAGCGGCTGGTGGATAGGAGCTGCTTTCCTTTTGGTTAGCAGCCAATCTCTTAACCACTACACCAAGAAAATGCAAATCAGTACCATAATGGGATATCACTTCACATCTCATAGGATAGCTATAATAAAAAAGACATACCATAACAAATGTTGTGAAGGTATGAAGAAAATGGAACCCTCATACATTGCTGGTGACAATGCAAAATGAAGCAGCAACTTTGAAAAAAAAATTTGGCAAAAATATAAGCATAGAATTACCATATGATTCAGCAATATTACTCCTGGGTATATACCTGAGAAAAGAAGTCCAGCTAATTAAAGTGGGGTAAAAATTTGATAGAATTTGGAAATCATCATTCTGCATCACTTTATAAAATTATTGATTCAAAGATGCATCATCTGTGGGTAATAAAGCTATTATCTGAAAAAAAAAATAGTAGAGAAAATACAGAAGTATTACCCAAGAGCTTCAAATTACATTTAAGTAGGAAAATAAATATTTTGAAACCAGCCGAGACAGACCAAGTATGCCCATCATAATGGACACTGAACAGAAAAGATCAATTTGGAATTGAAGGAGAGTCCTAGCTGTGATGGAACACAAATAAAATTCTTCAGAAAGAGAGTCACCACAAATGAAGAGCTCAGAAAAGTGACAGATAAGGTCATAAGTTACTAGAGAATCTAAAAGAATGTGAGTGAAAGCAGGTGGAAACTATGGTGGCAATTATGAGATGGGCCAAGAAAGGTAATTTAGAAGAAAGAACCTGCTGGTCATTTGATGAGGAAAGGAAAAAAAAAAAAAAAAAGCAGTATTCATTCAATTTCAGTCCAAGGAGTAAAAAAATAAAATAATGGAACGGAACTAATATAGTCTGAAAACCAGTGTTGTTAGGTGCCACCCAGTTGGTTTCAACTTATGGATACCCTATATACAACAGAAGGAAACACTGTCTGGTCCTGGCCTCCTGGCAGTCATTGCTGTTTGAGCTCACTGTTGCAGCCACCGTGTCAATCCATCTCTTGGAGGGTCTTCCTCTTTCTTGCTGATCCTACACTTTACCTAGCATGATGTCCCTCTCCAGGGAATGGTCCCTCCTGATAACACGTCCAAAGTGTATGAGATGAAGTCTCACCATCCTCATTTCAAAGGAACATTCTGGCTGTACTTCTTCCGAGACAGGTTTGCTCATTCTTTTGGCAGTCCACGGTATATTCAGTATTCTTCGCCAACACCATAATTCAAAGGAATCAGTTCTTCTTGGTCTTCCTTATTCACTGTCTGGCTTTCTCATGCATATGAGATGATTGAAAATGCCATGGCTTAGGTCAGGCACACTTTAGTCCTCAGAGTGAGATCTTTGCTTTTTAACACTTAAAGAGGTCCTGTGCAGCAGATTTGCCCAATGCAATACATCGTTTGATTTCTTGACTTCTGCTTCCCTGGGTGTTGATTGTGAATCCAAGTAAAATGAAATCCTTGGCAACTTCAATATTTTCTCCATTTACCATGATGTTCCTTTTTGGTCTAGTTGTTTTTTGTTTTCTTTATGTTGAGGTGTAATCTATACTGAAGGCTCTACTCTTTCATCTTCATCAGTGTTTCAAGTCATCTTCACTTTCAGCAAGCAAGGTTGTGTCATCTGCATATCTGAGGTTATTAATGAGTCTCCCTCAAATCCTCATGCTTCATTCTTCTTCATATTGTCCAGCTTCTCAGATAATTTGCTCAGCATACATATTGAATATGTACAGTGAAAAATACAGCCCTGAAACACTCTTCATCTGTTTTTAAACCATGAAGTATCCCCTTTTTCTGTTTGAGTGACTGTCTCTTGGTCTATACAGTTTCCACATGAGCACAATTATGTGTTTTAGAATTCCCATTCTTCATGACTTTTTAACTTGTTATGATCTATACAGTCTAATGGCTTTGAATAGACAACAAAACACAGGTGAACATCATTCCGATAGCCTCTGCTTTTGACCAAGATCCATCTAACATCAGCAATGATATCCCTTGTTCCATGTCCTCTTCTGAATCCTGTTTGAATTTCTGGCAGTTCCCTGTCAATGGACTGCTGCAGCTATTTTTGAATAATCTTCAGCAAAATTTTACTTCTGTCTGATATTAATGATATTGCTTGATAATTTCTGCATTCTGTTGTATCACATTTCTTTGGAATGGGCACAAATATGGACCTCTTCCAGTTGTTTGGCTAGGTAGCTTTATAGAAGCAGACTGCCACATCTTTTTCCTACTAAGCAGCTGATGGGTTTGAAACTCTGATCTTTGGGTTAGCAGCTGAGCACTTAGCCACTGTGCCACCAGGGCTCCTTATGTCATCCTTAAACCCCTACATACAGAAAGCTTTGAACTACCACTAGTTGGTGGTGTTATCTCAGTTGACCAGTCAAAAAATGTTTGGCATCTTGTTTGTTGGCTACTTTAAATAGTTTCCAGAGTTAAGTCCCTGTTATTTGGAGTAGACAGTAGGTGGTGAGGTCCTTCAATAGTGAGTTCCTTTAGTGGTGAGGTCCTCGATGGTGAAGTCCTTCTTAACATCATGTATGGGCAAAGGTTAGCAACTGTGAAAGAAGTATGATTACATGACAAGTGGAAAATGGAGAAGGGCACTTAGCTGATGCAAAATATCTTGTCTTACTATTATTATTTTGACAAAAGAGGAAAGTTTGATATATCAATCTATAGGTCTGTAAAATAGACATAAATATACAGGCAATATAGTAAATTCTAAACATTGCCAAGAATAGGAATTCCAGAACACTTAATTGTGCTCATGAGGAACCTTTACATAGATCAAGAGGCAGTTGTTTGGACAGAACAAGGGGATACTGACTGGTTTAAAGTCAGGAAAGGTGTGCGTCAGGGTTGTATTCTCTCACCATAGCTATTCAATCTGTATGCTGAGCAAATAATACAAGAAGCTGGACTATATGAAGAAGAACGTCGCATCAGGATTGGAGGAAGACTCATTAACAATCTGTGTTATGCAGATGACACAACCTTGCTTGGTGAAAGTGAAGAGAACTTGAAGCACTTACTAATGAAGATCAAAGACCACAGCCTTCAGTATGGATTACACCTCAACATAAAGGAAATGAAGATCCTCACAGCTGGACCAGTGAGCAACATCATGATAAACGGAGAAAAGATCGAAGTCGTCAAGGACTTCATTTTACTTGGATCCACAATCAACAGCCATGGAAGCAGCAGTCAAGAAATCAAAAAACGCATTGCATTGGGTAAATCTGCTGCAAAGGACCTCTTTAAAGTATTGAAGAGCAAAGATGTCACCTTGAAGACTAAGGTGTGCCTGACCCAAGCCATGGTATTTTCAATTGCATTATATGCATGTGAAAGCTGGACAGTGAATAAGGAAGACCAAAGAAGAATTGACACCTTTGAATTGTGGTGTTGGCGAAGAATATTGAATATACCACGGACTGCCAAAGAACAAACAAATCTGTCTTAGAAGAAGCACAACCAGAATGCTCCTTAGAAGCAAGGATGGTGATACTGCATGTTACATACTTTGGACATGTTGTCAGGAGGGATCAGTCCCTGGAGAAGGACATCATGCTTGGCAGAGTACAGAGTCAGCGGAAAAGAGGAAAACCCTCAACGAGGTGGATTGACACAGTGGCTGCAACAGTGAGCTCAAGCATAACAACGATTGTGAGGATGGCTCGGGACCAGGCAGTTTTTCGTTCTGTTGTGCATAGGGTCGCTGTGGGTTGGAACCGACTTGACGGCACCTAACAACAACATAATAAATTCTGTGCTACATAGGGAAAGCAAAACAAAGACAAGATTTCTTGACTCTATAAAGAAGAAAATATCATTATTCATCCAGATACCATCCATTAGAGTGTTACTAAGTTGTCATGAGTCAGAACTGACTCTATGGCAACCAGTATTTTTTTTTTTTTTGAATAAATTTCATGGCGTCCCTGGGTTGTACAAGCTGTTAACATGTGAGCTGCTAACTGAAAGGTTGGAGGTTTGAGGTTCAAGTCCCCCAGAAAGTGCCTCCCTCTGAAGACAGGCCTGGTGATCTACTTTGGAAAAATCAGCCGTTGAGAACCCTGTGGGTACAAGTCTACTCTAACACACATGGGGTCTCCTTGAGTTGGGATCAGTTCGATGCAACTGGTAAGTACATTTTACAAGGAATGATTGGATATTTACAGCAAGTGTGAGGCAGAGAGTAAACTGAACTTGCATAGTCTGCCTGCTACTACAGCTCCCTGTTCACTAAGCTACTGGCCATAGGATCATGGGAATGATCACTTTTACAGAAGGAACCGAAATGCAAGCCTGTAGACGCCATCCACATGGATTCCTTTGGTTGTAGTGTTATGTGTGACTTTCACTTTCTATGTAGTGGAATTTTGTAATATTTGCATCTTATAATAAGCATGGATTACTTTTATAAATATTCAAAACTAAGAAGACATGAAATACGAAAAGCTGTTTTGAGAACAGAAAATATCATCCTAGAAAGAAAACAATTCTCTATTGTTTTGAATATCAAACTGATTTATACTGAAATTCTGTTAAAGTTTGTTCCTAGGATTTAAAACTGCAGGTTCCCGTGTAATTGACCCCTGTGGTTTGGAGAGGGTTCAATGGTAAAAAAAAAATAACTAACTAACTAACAAACCTGCTTTTTATTTACAAATTCTTCTGTATTGCAGCAGAGAAGACTGTGTTTGCTGTGAAAATTGATTTTACTTGCTCAGTTCTCATTCAATTAACTAAATGTCTTATTTCTCAAACAGTTAATATATTATCTTTTCCTCCAAGCCTGAAAACTTTTTGGAAGATTGGAAAATCCCCACAGTTAATTCATTTTTCCTACAAGGTGTAGCTCTTTTTTTTATATGTTCACAATAATTTTAAATTCAACTGGATATGTGGGATCTAATTACAAAAGGCATTAGATATGGACTTGATAGCACAGTCTGGTCTGTAAAAATGATCTGGCTCCAATTATTTTTTTAAAATGTTAGAATGTAGAATAAGCTGTTGCATTTCTGTCATTGAATTTTACATTCATAGTCTCAGTCCATTGAAGATGTTTTTTTAAAAAAAAAAATCCTCTGCTCCAAATTATTTTTACCCTTCTGAATTTCATCTTTATATAAACAAAACATTGAAAATCAAATAGCTTTACCAGTTAAATAATAAAAAAGTGAACACATTTGCAAATATAAAATCTTCTCTAATTGACTGTGAGGCTAACTGTTATGTTATAGGATTGTGCTGGACTTTCCTAAAGAAATGATAAAGTGTTTGCATACTGCAAAATGAATTTCTTTTTTTTTCTTTTTTTAGTTTTTATTTTCACACTAGGTGATTAGATTCAGTAATAAGCATTAGTGAGCTAACAGCTTCTAAGTCTGCTCTAGAAGATACTCTAAAAATAAAATAAATTTATTGCCAAGTAGTTAGCCTAAGTATAGAAGTCATTAGTGGGTTCAAGCATCTAAAAAAAATCATGAAGATGGCATAGGACTGGACAATGGTTCTGTTATACAAAAAGCCGCCAACTGTGTTATGTATGAGATCAACTGGAGGGCAACTAACAACACACACATAGAATTCAACAGAAGTACAGTATGTTAACTAAAGCTATTTTGTAGTGGAAAAGGATGATTTAGTATGGTAGATTACAGAAGACTGCAAATTCTTTGCTACTTCTTCAATTAAAAGATGAAATCAAATTTTCCTCCCTTTGACTCTGGTCTGGCGTAAGTGAGCTGCTTGATCAATTGAAGTGATATTCTGGGTCTTCAAGGCCATAACACAAGAAGTCTTGTAGCTTCTGTGCGGGCTTCTCGGAACCATCTCTTGGGAACAGTTCCAGCTGATCCAGCCTTCAAATCCATTCTTACAAAGAGAGATTTGTGAATAAAGCCATTTTGGACATGGCAGACCAGGCTATCTGCCATTTGAATACCATTAAGGAGGCCTCGTTCAATGTCAAGTAGAGCAGAAATACCTAGCTGAGCTCTGTCCAAATTCCTAACCCACAAAACCAAGAGATACAATAAAATTGGTTGTTCTTTTAAATGCCAAAGCATTGCTTCTTCTCTAATTGAACATAAGACTAGCTGTTATATTGTGGGATCCTCCTGATAGTGTTTGCATATTGCAAAATAAATTTCCTTTTTTTTTTCAGTTTTTATTTTCACACTAGGTAATTAGATTCAATAGGAGCAATATACCCAGATTATTCATCTTTTTAAAGTTAGTTTTTGCCCCTACATTGCACTCGTACTATCTGACAAATGACTTTTAGTTGTATGTTGTAGAAAGTCCAATTCTTCATTTTGTCAGCATTCTGCTGACACCCAATCACTATTTCTAGTTATTTATCTGAATGACTTTTTACTAATATGTGTCATATACATCCCTTCCAAATTTTCACTGGTTACCCTGTGGCAATGCAGTTTTTCTTCACCATTGTTTTCCCCTGTCAATGATAAGGCTGGTACACATGATCACGTAACTACTTATATAAGCAACTAGAAAAAATGACTGCAAGCATTCACCAATTATATCACAGTCTACTAGAGTTGTATGCTTTGTTAAAAGGACAAGAACATGAAATACTGAAGAAATTTTATGTACGCATATTACTTAACAAATAAAGTATCACCAGAAAACTCAATCCTGTATTATACCTTGGTAACCTCCAGAGTAGGAACAGGCAAGAATCATTATTATGGTCTACATTTCTGTTGCTGTCAATTGGCTGCAAATAATTAGGGATGAGTGCCTTAGGACTGGTTTTTCAATTGCATAACCAACCTCTTTTAAATTTAATTGTAAATAGCCCTTTAGACAAACTTTATCATGCAATGACATTAATAAAGCTGTATTTATCTTCAAGCTTTAATCATCTAATGTTTAGCTCACTATCAACTTTCAATTATGTGACATGAATTATTTGCTGTGCTTCTTCTTAAGAATGAGATAACTGGATATTTGAAAAAAAAGTATATAATTGCATATGGCAGAATGGATAGCCGTGGCTTGACTTAGTTCTTCAGTGGAGCTAAATCATTTAGAGACAGCTAATACAAATGGCACTTCCTGGAATTTAGAGATTAAATGAGTGTGAGATATGGAAAGCTACCATCCAAGGATTACCAACTCAGAAAAAATGAAACAGAAACATTCATAAAGAATTATCTTGCATATACTTTATCATTTAAGCAATACACTAAAAATGTTGATCATGTTTTATTATGGAGATCTGCTTGTTGATTATGTTTTATTATGGAGAACTACATATTTCATAGAAAACTTGAAACAAAGGAAGTCTTTGTTTAAAGGTTCAAAGGTAGACAAAGGAAGTCTTGGTTTAAAAATGTGGCTGTTACTACCAGTACACAGAGTCTCCCTAAATGTCAAGAGAGGATAAGCTGTGAATATCTTGAAGGCTTCCAGGAGATCACATGGTGGGTGGTAGGAAAGCAGCACGGATTAGAGAGACATAAACAACTTGGCTTGTAGATCCACTATATTTAGAAAACGAAGGCAGGGCCAAGATGGCAGAGTAGTCAGATGGTTCCTGTGGTCTCTCTTACAACAAAGACCAGAAAAAAAAACAAGGGAATTGATTATATATGACAACCTAGGAACCCTGAACACCAAAGGCAAAGTTGAGGAATCATACTGAGCAGCAAGAGGAGGGAGAGATGGTTCAGAAGTAATGAGGAGTTGCCAGACCTGACCGGGCAGGAACCGGCACCCTGCAGGCCGGATCCGCTGATGTGAGCACCGTCAGGCATGCAGTGGCATTCGGGACTCGTTTTCCACATCAGGAGAGACCCAGCTGCTCAACCCTCCAGAACCAATATATTTAGAAAACCTAGTTGGGAAGGACTTTGGATGCCTTTCCAAGAAGAACAAACATTATTTTATAGACTAGTGAGTAGAGATTCTATCAGGATGAAGAATTAAAAAAAAAAAAAAGCTATGTAAGAGATTCTCTGAAACCTTAACTCTTACAGTTTTCTTTTGAAGACATTAAAAAGGATTAACAGCTAACTCTTATTTTCTCTAACTGGCAAAGTGGTCAGTCATTCGACTTCATGTGGTATCTTCCATCAACTTACATCTTAGTCAACAAAATTATCCAAATGTTTACTGCTAAAATAATTAGGAATTCTTTTTCTGACTCTTTGGCAAATTTCAAGCACACTAAATTTCAAGAGGGAAAAAGTGATACAGAGCTCAAATTTAAGTGTTTTGTCAGTAATAGTTGTAGATTACTTAGAAGAAGTGAGGGATAATTTCAGCATTAATCCTAAGAGATGTTTTCCAAATATAGCCCAGAATTTAGGTGACCTATTTTTTTTTTTTTATTGCAAAAAAATGAGTAACCATCTGTAATGGATTGAATTATGTCCCCCCAAAAATGTGTGCATCAACTTGGTTAGGTTAGGCCATGATTTCCAGTATTGTGTGGTTATCCTCCATTTCCTGATTATAATTTTATGCTAAAGAGGATTAGGGTAGGATTATAATAGCACCCTTACTCAGGTCATCTCCCTCATCCAATGTAGAGAGATGACCCTGGGGTGGGGCTTGCATCACCTTTTATCTCTCAAGAGATAAAAGGAAAGGGAAGCAAGCAGAAAGTTGGGGACCTCATACCACCAAGAAAGCAGCACCAGAAGCAGAGCGTGTCCTTTGGACATGGGGTCCCTGTGCCTGAGAAGCTCCTCGGTCAGGGGAAGATTAAGGACAAGGACCTTCCTCCAGAACCTACAGAGAGAGAAAGCCTTCCCCTGGGAGCCGACACCCTGAATTTGGACTTGTAATCTACTAGACTGTGAGAAAATAAATTTCTCTTTGTTAAAGCCACACACTTGTGGTATTTCCGTTATGGCAGCACTAGATGACTAAGACACCATCTCATGTATGTCCCAGTAGAGCATGAAAAGGGTTATTTAGGCCAGTATTGGAATTTTAAAAGTGATTTTTTAAAAATCATTTATTTAGACTCAGTTTTTGAGCACCCATTTGTAGACCATTGAATTTTAAAATATTGAGGAATTAAATATGATTTTTCTTGTGCTGGCTCTTGGAAGTGTTGGCAGAATTCTAATGTGATCCCTAATGAAAATATTTCCAATTATATCAGGCCCTATAGGATCACTATGAGCTGGAACCAACTCGGTGGCAAAGGGTTTAGCTTTCTTGGTTTAATATTTTCTTATAACTTGTGCCTTCCAAGATAAAATATCTTTGCCACTGTAGTAAGTTAAAGCGTATGTGACAGTAATTTCAGAATATTAAATTATAATTTATTAATCATATATCATAATAATATTAGAAGAATTAGAAAGCAGTTAACTGTAATACTGACTTTGTGGTAGGCTGTATTATGCTCCCCAGAAGATACCAACATCCGAATCCCCCAAACCTGTGAATATGTTACCTTACATGATAAAAAGGACTTTGCAGGTGTGATTAAGTGAAGGATTTTGAGATTATTCAGGATTATCCAGGCAGACCCAATGTAATCACAAGGGTCTTATAAACCTAATCAGAGGGAGATTTGACTACAGGAGGGGGTGTCAGAGAGAGATGGGGAGAGAACGACTTGAAGATGGGTGAAGGAATTATAAGCTAAGGAATGCTAGCAGTCTCTGATTAAAGCCCGAAACCAAACCTACTGCCACTGAGTTGATCCAACTCCTAGCGGCCCCTTTGGGTTTCCAAGGCCGTAAATCTTTACAGAAGTGGACTGCCACACCTTTCTCCTGCAGAGCTGCTGGTCATTTTGAACCACTAACCTTTCATTTAGCAGTCGAGTGCATTAGCCACTGCCCAACCAGAGCTCTTTCAAGCAGCCTCTAGAACCTGGAAAAATCAAGGAAACAGGTTCTCTCTGCTGCTTCTGGAGAGAACATAGCCCTGCCGACACCTCAACTTTGGACTTAGGACCTCCAGAACTCTAAGAGAACAAATTTGTGCTGTTTTAAGCCACTAAATTTGTGGTCATTTGTTACAGAAGCAATAAGAAACTAATACACATTTGAAAAAAAAAATATTAAAATGCTTAATAAATTGGAACTCTTTGGAATCATAAAATACATAAAATTATAAGGACTTTCACATAGGGTCACTGTGAGTAGGAACTGACTTGATGGCGCTGGGTTTGGGTTTTTGCCTTTATTTATTAGCATGTGTGCCATGTTTATTAATATTAATGTGATTTTATTGAACTGAACCTGTTAATATTTGTGTATATGTTCTAAACCCCTTGCCATCAAGTCGACTCAGATTCATAGTGACCCTTTGGGACAGAGTAGAACTGCTTCATTGGGTTTCCAAGGAGCCGCTGGTGGGTTTGAAGTGCTATTTGGTTAGCAGCCGTAGCGGGCCATAGCTCTTAACCCTTGCGCCACCAGGGCCCAGGTATCTTCTAGACGGATAGAATATCTTAGTGAGTATTAGTGAGGCTTTAGGCTGCCCGGATGGCAGTGGTGGTTCAGCCGTAGAATCCTTGCCTTCCGTGCAGGAGCCCCAGGTTTGAATCCCGGCCAGTTCACCTCATGTGCAGCCACCTCCCCTCTATCAGTGGAGGCTTGCGTGCTATTACAATGCTAAGCAGGTTTCAGTGGAGTTTCCAGGCTAAGTTGGACTAGGAAGAAAGGTCTGGCAACCTACCAGGCAGGGTTTCATCCCATTGGGCATGCGGTTGCCATGATTCAGGGTTGACTCGATGGCAGCTGACAACAGGCTCCAAGAGTTCAAATCCAAGAGTTCTTATTCACTGTAAGTGACTTTGGGCAAGTCACTGATTTTCTCTGTGTTTCAATTTCTTGATCTATAAAATACAATTATTATTTTTTATTGTACTTTAGATGAAGGTTTACAGAGTAAATTAGTTTCTCATTAAGCAATTAATACACATATTGTTTTGTGATACTAGTTGCCAACCCCACAACATGTTAACACTCACTTCTTCTCGACCTTGGGTTCCCCATTACCAGCTTTCCTGTCCCCTCCTGCCTTCTTGTTCTTGCCCCTGGGCTGGTGTGCCCCTTTAGTCTCATTTTTTTTATGGGCCTGTCTAATCTTCGGCTGAAAGGTGAACCTCAAGAGTGACTTCATTACTGAGCTTTAACTGTGTCTGAGGGCCATACTCTATGGGCTTCTCCAGTCTCTGTCAGACCAGGAAATTTGGTCTTTTTTTTTTTTGGTGAGTTAGAATTTTATTCTACGTTTTCTCCAGCTCTGTCTGGGGCCCTCTATTGTGATCCCTGTCAGAGCAGTCAGTAGTGGTAGTCGGGCACCATCTACTTGTGCTGGACTTAGTCTGGTGGAGGCTGTGGTACTTGTGATCCATTAGTCTTTTGGACTAATCTTTCCCTTGTGTCTTTGGTTTAACAGCTCTTAAAGCATAGGGAATTTGGACCAAAAAGATAATACATTGAAATACTTAGAACAATGTCTAGTAAGTACTAAAAAGGTTTCTATTAATATTCTAACATTTTATTTCTTTAAACTACCTAATTAAAAGAACATAGTTTTAAGTAATATACTGTGGTGTCATTGAAATAGCAAAGGGCTAAGATACAGAACACAAATTCTAACTGTTTATTTGTGGCCTTGAGTAAACCACAATCTCTGTAGGTTTTGTCTTTTTCCTCATTCATGTAAGGTCACTGAGATTTCAATTCACAAGGGCATCCTAAGGAAAAATGAAGGGAGATATGTGAAAGAGCTTAGAGCTAGGAAACACCAGGCAGGTAATCCATAACTGTAGTTTACTGTTTTATCATCTTCTTTATCACTGTTGTTGTTGTTATTAATATCATGTCTTAGGAGACAGGAAATACCAACCTGTTTGATTTCTCACACTTATTATGTCATTTAGAAAACTTAGGGGTCCTGTACAAAATTCATCTCTGGGGTTTCATGCTGGATTTTCTTCTACCCTCTGCTGAGTCTTCCTGGGTCGCTATCAAGGTGTCTCGATGAAACAAAAAAGGATTAGAAAGAAACATGAAGTTGCTCCCTGACAGTCACACAAAAGCACTGAGCTATGAAAAAAAAAAAAAAAAGAAAGAAAGAAACCAAAGGCATTCAGATTACTTCATGTGGGTTTCTTGGATAACTAGGCTGAGTAAGTAAGGAAAAATTCAGAAAGCAAAATTTATTCTCCGTACTGGAGAACGATGCTACTACCCTGATTTCTTGCCCCTGGTTTTAAAACTTTGGAGAAAGAAATGGAACGATTAATAACTACTAAATACTGCATTTCACAGATTGTGGTATATCTATTTGGCGCCCTTAAATTGACTCTAGTTCATCCTTTCCACCTCATTAAATGAATTTTTCTTTTCTCCTAAAGAAAATAAAGTCTACATAGTTGATGTGTATTTTCATCATTTTTCAAATGTAGACACCAAGACTGAGTTTTGAAAGGTCTTACCATTCGGCTGTTAACCAAAAGGTCTGCAGTTCCAATCCACCAGCTGCTCCTTGGAAACTCTATGGGGCAGTTCTACTCTGTCCTGTAGGGTCGCTATGAGTCAGAATCTACTCAGTGGCAATGGGTTTGGTTTTGGGTTTATATGATTGCACCAATAGCATGTGATAAAACTGGAATGTGAGGCACAATTAACTGACTATATTTTATTTGCATTCTATTACTACTTGTTTGTTTTATCAACATTTATACTTTTAATATGGTTAAACTTAAAAGCTACCACAGAAAAGCTGAAAGACTGAAAGATGGCTCAGAATAAATCAGTAGTTAGACCTGCAAGTAAAATGAATATTTTGTCTTTATTGCTGCTTTTGTTATTAATGCCAGAAATAGCTTATTTATTTATTTTTACAAAACCAAGGTCCTCAACTTCTTTAGAATTTAAAGCTGTGAAGCTTTGCCAGGACTTGGAATACGACATGACAAATAAGGCACTTGCCTCGTGTACTAAATTTAAGAAGGTGCTGAAAAACTCAGAAATTAAGATAAATGATATTTTAATACAATATTTTTAAAACTAAACATTAAAGCAAAACTGTACATTAAAAAATACTAAAATTTTAATGAAAGACAGGTTAAGGTTTCTCACAGAAAAATGAACATAGATGCACAAACCCACAACAAAAATTCACACAATTTTGCCCTTAATATCAAGGAATGCGAGCAAGTACTTAGCACAGCCTATTCAGGAATAGGGTTGCTATGAGCTAAAATTGACTTGATGGCAACAGGTTTGGTTTTTTTGGTTTATCCAGCAAACTTAGGGACATAAAAATCACTTTAAGAATGCTTAAATTGGGACATCCATGCTTTTGATTTATTGGTTTTGAAGTGTGTTTGTTTTTGTATCATAAAATAAACAACTTATCTCAATTTGAACTAAAGAATTTTTTGATGCTTAGACTTTATAAGTTAAATATATATATAATAACTTAAGTATATATATAAAATCTAAAGTATATATATAACTTAAGTATATATATAACATATATAATAACTTAAATATAAATAAATTATATATATATACATAAAACCTAGGTTTTAGCCCTTGGGATATTTCATTACTACAGAACAGCCAGGAACTTGTCTTCCCAAAGGGGTAACTGGCTCCCAAAGAAAAGATTTATATCCTCATTTTGAAGAAAGATTGACGTCCATGGAGATTCATGGATTGTAAATTCACATACATGTGGGCATGTACACGTGTGTGTATCTGAATGCATGAAACAGAAAGAAAAGAGGGGGAGAAAGGAGATAAATTGACAGACAGATAAAAATGTTTAAAGCATGTTACAGAGAATTGAATATTACTGGAATAATTTCTTCCCATACATTCCAGCTCACATTTGTTGTGGGAGGAAAGTTTAAGAAAATATAAAATCAACAGAGTATAGTACTCATCTGCAGTAGAGCAGGAGAATCCCAGTTGTAAAGGAAATAGGTACACTTCACTGCAATGAAATCTCGGAAGACTGTCCCTCTGAAATATGTAGAGTATAAACTTAAACTTACCCGTATGCCCTTCTTTTATTATTTTAAGAAACTCTGAGTAGAAAAGTTAAGGAGTAAATCTCGGATACTTAATTTGGAAGATGACTGTTATAGTGCCAGTACATAATGCTATACTGGTTAGAAAAAAAGAAAATCATGAAATTGGAGTTTTCTAAACCACAACCGCTTAAGAGAAGGACAGGTTAAGAGAAAGGAGCTGTCCAATTTTGAACGAAGAACATTCCTGCAGAGAGACTAAGTCAGTGCATAAGTTAAAAAAAAAAAAAAAAGTATTACACTGTAATTCCCATTTGTATTTAAATGATTTGATTAGAAATGATAGAAGTCCTAATTGGACTTTCTGAATAATAATTAGGTAAAACTGTTTTTCATTATAAGAATAGAAAAAAGAATAAGAAATTAATGAAAACACAAAGTCCCTGAACATCGCGGTCTTCTAAGGGAAAACCCAGGCTTTTCTACGAGATGGGAAAGCCAGCAAGAGATTCTGCATCTGAGGGCATCTTCGCGGTGTTGTGAGCCATGGAGTAAGGAAGGAAAAAAAAAAAAAAGGGAAGGAGAGCCCATAAATAGATGTTAAAGTGCAAGCAGACACCAGCACTTGTATGGCTATTATTATCCAGAGCACTCACTATCAATCTGATAGCTTGTGTTTCTAGTTGTGTTATAAAAATGTCAGCGTTTTAATGGAGAGCATCTTCCCTATATTGCATTCATATAAAATTACATCATTTCAAGAATTTTTTTACCTGAGATTGCTACACATCCCTTTTCAACCAGCTTGGGTTTCTTCCTCTAATTCTCACTTACCCTATTTTATTTATTACTACTTTAGAGTTTGCCTATTTTTCCCTAAAAGCTCATGGATACCTTGAGGACCTGAGCTGTTTCTTCTTTTTATTCCTAATGTCTAGAAGCCTTAAGAATGTTTTAAAAAATAAATGAAAAAAACGGACGATTTAACTCCTCTATTTTCAGCGTATTTCTCCTTCACTACAGTATTTCACACAAAGAGAACGGAAAGCCAAGTCTTAAGATTTAAAATACACCCCCCCCCCCTTTTTTTTTTTGTCCTGGTGGTTGGATTTTTTTTTTTGGTTGGAAACCACCAGTGGCTCCGTTAGAGAAGGTGGTGGCAGCCTGCTTCCCTGGAGATTTAAAGCCATGGAAACCCTGCGGGATCGCTATGACTAGGACTGGACTCCAGGGCAGTGGGTTCAGCTTTATGCTAAGTGCACAGACAGGAAACAGTTCACGAATGTAATTAAGCAGGCGACGCTCCTGCGTACAGTAGAATTCAGATGACAGATTTTCTAGGCGATGCACTCGTATTGTGAAAAGGGAATAGCCCTATTAATTCCAGCCAATAACATACGTGCTCCGTATTTTTATTTGTCAATAAATTACCGTAGGATCCCTTTGGAGCGCAGGGTGGAATACTCAGAAATGGTGCCTGCCCTAACGCATTTTCCACTGCAGCAGATGATAGAAGTGAAGTTAACAAAAAAGGATAGGACTTGGACCCTTTCAAAGAACATCTGAGCATACTTGGATATAATTCATATCTTAGTGATGGTTTTGTGTTTCACCTATTCCATGAAGGATTTGAGGTTGAATGTGTTGTTCAGTTTTATGAAAATGCAAAGTTTAAAGCCGAAGAAGAGTAGAAACTTTATTCTGCTGCTTGGTAAGAATTACAGGTGACTGTAAATATTTTTTTCTAGTAAATATATTTTGCCTACCTTATGCTAAGAAAACACTACACAATAAAAACATTCCAGTCTTTGTTAACCGTATTTCTGATGAGTATTTCCTGCCTAAAAACGAGCCTTTTTTGGAGGCACAGGATTATAAAGATTCCTAGTAAGAAAGTAAAAAAAAAAAAAACAAAAAAACCCAAATAAGAAAGTAGGAGCCTCCTAAATTTTCTCAATCACATGCCCCTTAGTTTATCTACCGGTGAACACATAATATGGGAATCGGGAGGAACACCAGACCCGTGCCCCTCAGGGAAGGAAAAGGAAGTCTGTAAAAAGATCTGAAGAGGAACAGAAAACCAAAAAATCAACCCACTGCCGTCGAGTCGATTCCAACTAATAGCGACCCTTAGGATAGAGTAGAACTGCCCCATAGAGTTTCCAAGGAGCACCTGGCAGATTCGAACTGCCAAACTCTTGGTTAGCAGCCGTAGCACTTAACCACCAGGCCACCAGGGTTTCCAAAGAAGAACAGAATGAATGTAGAATGCCCTTAGTTTTTTTCACCATTTTTTTTTTTACAAGGCATTGTTCAAGTCTGAGGTAGGAAATACAGATTGTGAATAATGAAAGGAAAGAATTAAAGCATTGCTAATTTAAAGTCACCCTAAAACCCCTAGATAAATTAATTTATATGGGTTATAATTTAGCCCACATCTCTTATCTCACCATTTCTTTCTTCCTACCCATCCTCCAGGTTAATTCTATCTATAGTCTTATTTTTAAGGACTATATTCTTCCTTTATTCACTTGGTTGAGCTCAAAAAAGAATTAAGCCATTGGTGCCAGTCTGTAACTTAGAAATTGCATATTAACATTCTTAACCACCCGTATACTGTTTTCTACAGTAAAACAATTAAAAGGCACACCTGGATAAATGCCCTCACTGCAACTCAACGTGACTGGTTATTGTAAGCATTAAATTACTTTGAACGGATTAGAAGGGCAGGCCATTCTTGTCATTACTAAATTAGCTTTAGAAGAAACGGGGGAATCAATTTGTATTGGCCATTATTGAATAAGTTAAATTTTTCTGAATTCTAATGACTTAATTAATAGCATTTTGGAGTACTAAGAAAGGCAAAGCAAAATCCATTGTTCTTGAAAAGAAGAATTAGGCCAGTTCAGTGACTTTAGTTGATTTGGAAAAGATTTTTTTTTTTTTTGGTGGAAATAATATATTAGTAAAATATACTTCATACTGAAATAATACAGTTTGAAAACAAACCTTATACATTTTTACTTTTAAATTTGTTGTCTCCTTGGGGAAATGCTGAGCCCTACTCTTACATGTATAAAATTCTTCCATCAATGGTTATGATGCCATTGTGTATTATACATGTGCACCACGTAGAATCACTCAGTAGTTATTTACTGACCACCAACCTGGTGGTCTACAGCTGTTAAGAGCTGGCTACGCAAGGAAGAGAGCAGAGAGTGTCTCTAATCACATTGTAGATAAGGGAGAAACACCAGTCAATGTAAAAATAAATGTAAAATTATAATATATGTTAAGTACTAAGAGAAAAAGACTAGTGTTGTGAAAGAGAATTCGGGGTGGGGGAGCTATTACTTTGACTCGTGGAAAAAGTCATCTTAACATAAACAATTAAATACAAGTCAAATTATTAATATTTTAGTGTGACTTCATTTGTTGAATTGGCGTTTAGGACAGCAACAACAAAAAATTCCATATATTCCAAACTCTGGACAGGATATTATATAGCCAGCTTGAGGCCAAGTCTGATCTGGTCGGGGGAACTCTAGAGTAAGTGAGGTTTGGGAAGATTTCACTGAGCCCCTAACAGAAAGCAGACACGAGGCCACATCAGGATACAAGAAAAACTAAAGACATATTTACTATCAACTACTTCCTTTTCTGGTGCCAAGGTAAGTAAATATGAAGAAAAGCCATGGTGATTTCTCGTCATTGAGGAGTGACAGCTCTGTAACCAAGCATCAGTTTCCCCTGGGCAATGTGGTGTTGATTGTGGATTCGAGTAAAATGAAACCTTTAAAAACTTCAATACGTTCACCATTTAGCATGATGTTGCTCACTGGTCCAGTTGTTTTCTTTATGTTGAGGTGTAATTCACACCGAAGGCTGTGGTCTTTGATGTTCATCAGTAAGTGTCTCAAGTCCTCTTCATTTTCAGCAAGCAAGGTTATGTCATCTGAATATCCCAGGTTGTTAATAAGCCTTCATCCAATTTTGATGACACATTCTTCTAAATATAATCCAGCTTCTCAGATCATTTGCTAAACATACAGTTTGAATTACGCTCATGGAAGTAGCAGTCAAGAAATCAAACGACGTGTTGCATTGGGCAAATCTGCTGCAGAAGACCTCTTTAAAGTTTTAAAAAACAACAATGTCACCTTGAGAACTAAGGTGTGTCTGACCCTAAGCCATGGTATTTTTAATTGCCTCATATGCATGCAAACGCTGGACAACTGATAAGGAAGACTGAAAAGAATTGATGCATTTGAATTACAGTGTTGGCAAAGAATATTCAATATACCATGGGCTGCTAGAAGATGGAACAAATCTGTCTTAGAAGTACAGTCAGGATGCTCCTCAGGAACGACAATTGCAAAACTTCATCTCAAGTACTTTGCACATGTTACCAGGAGGGTCCAGTCCCTGGAGAAGGACATCATGCTTAGTAAAGCAGAAGGTCAGCAAAAAACGAGATGGATTGACACAGTGGCTGCAACAACAAACATTGCAACAATTGTGAGAATAGAACAGGACTGGGCAGTGTTTTGTTCTGTTGTACAAAGTGTTGCTATGAGTCAGAACCAACTTGATGGCACCTACAAACAACAACAAAAAAAATGTGATATTAGATCTAGACGGTCCAGTTCAATTCACCCATTTTATAGACAAACGGAATGCAGGTTTAAAGAGGAGAGTAATTAACCCAAAGTTTTAAAGCCAGCTGGTGTCAAAGCTCATGGTTATATAGGTCTACCTGATTCTTGAGTTAAGTCATTTTCTAGATTTTGATGCCTTTGTTTTCAACTGAAATTTTTGAATAAAGTCTTAGCAAGAGGAAGGAGTATTGCTTTGTACGCTAAGCAATCTCAGGCGATTTATGAATAGCCCCTGATTATGTGAAGGAATGAATGACAATCACAATGGGGATGACGTCTATAGACCATGCAAATACTTACATTAGCCAGTTTTAGAATTGGGGTTTTTATTCATTGTCTTTCCTGTGCAGCCTTTAATCAGAGAAATACATTTGCATTTTACCACCTGCACCTACCTCACTAATGATGTATAATGACCTGTGAAAGAGCCTGAAGGTGAGGAGCTAGGCCATGAAAACAGAGTCAACAGTCTAATAATTTCAAATGTAATTAAATTGACTTTATTCAAGTGTTGTTACCTACGCACTAAAAAAAGTTCACAAGGCATATAACTGTCTAATCCACTGTAGCTACAAAAATACCTGTATTTCTTGGATTTGAATCAGATATCTAGGATAGTCTTATTTCTTCTTTGTCCGTGGAATTGAAGAATTCCGAAAACCTTACTAAAATGACGGTTTATCGCCTATGGATAGCGTTGCTAGGCAGCAGACACTTTCCCCTTCTTCCAGCCTTTGCAGGAGAGGCATTACGCTCGCATGCCTTAGTCCACACCTGGGCATCAGACAGGTGTCTGGAAGTGCCATCTGCTTAAAATTATTTGCCTCTAGGATGTTTCGGGAAAGTCAGTTTAAATCAGGGCAAATAAAATATGCCTTAGTAAGCGTGAAAGTGCAAATATTGTTTTGTGAAGCGGAGGGCTTGACAGAGCTGAATAATCTGAATGGATTGAGAATTAAATACAGAAAAAAAAAAAAAAAAAAAAAACTTTGCCGTAGAGTCGATTCTGACGGAGTAAAACTGCCCTGTAGGGTTTCCAAGGAGTGGCTGGTAGATTTCAACTGTGCTAACATTCAGTTAGCAGCCAAGCACTTAACCACTGTGTCACCAGGTCTCCAAATACAGACCAGAAGAAAGTAACTAGCAATTTCAAATGAGTAACTTCACCTATAACTTTAACATAATAGATTTTGAAATGTGGTCCTTGTGAAAAAGTTGAAGAAGCGATCCTTTAAGTAGCTGTGAGACGGAAGACAGTGTTTAAAAACAAACAAAAAACAGAAATATGCTTTTACTTAATGTGGTGCCTAAAATACAAAAATGTGTTGGTGTGCCTTTTCTTATTCAATTGTGATCCTTTATTCAAGACATCATATTAAACTTTTGGTAATTTAGCATGACCATTTTTATGCCACAACTTTAAAAGTTTAATCATATCAATGAAGAAAATGTGTGGGCTGTTTCATATTTAAAAAAAAAGAAAGGATAGCAACTTGGGGTAATCAAAAGAAATGTGATTCTTATTAAATGTGACTCTGAGGCAGGCACCATTGTTTCTTCCTTCTGTCCATTTAACAAATATAAAGATTTGAAAGCATACTAATTACATTAAAAATCACACACAAGAAACAGATTTTTAACTTGTGAAAATGTGAAAGGAAAATAATGTATAAATTAGCCTTTTTGTTCCTACTTTCAGAATGAAGATCCTTTGCATTTCTGATCATATAAAAAAAAAAATCCATCTTTTTTTTATATGTATAAAAGTATAGGAAGGAGTGAAAATCATTAGAAATTCCACCACTCTAAAAAAATGTATATTTAATATTTTGGCAATCATTGGTTTGTAATATCCCTGTAGGTATATGTCATAATACAAATGTATAATTTTAACTTACACATTTCAAAATAATGTCGATTATGGCTATAAATTAAGAGTAAACCTGTATTTAGTACATAAAAATGAAAATATAGTGCTTACAATATTTAGAACTTAACTTGAAATGTTATATTCTGAAGTATTATTGTGTGTGTGTGTCTGTGTGTGTGTTCTGACATACCTTGCAACGTGACTAGAAGAAACAAGCCAGGCATCCACGGGGTAATTCCAGGAAACTTGACTAAGATAGTCTTCCTTATTTATTTACGACCCAGTTTCTGAAAATATTCTCCTGGTAGAATTCCATAGCCTACTATAAAACTATGATAACAAGGAGGATAAAATGTACCTTGAAGGTAAAATACTTTAAACTCATTAAAGTTTGGTGACTATTAGAATAGGATTATTGAAAACATAATCCTGTATTAAATAAGCTTTCATAAGGAGAAAGCAGGAATGGCTTCTCATTTGGAAATAAAATATGCTGATTCAGGACAGATAGGAAGGACTGTGAATTGGAGGTAAAATATACTTGCTTAAAACTTTTTGCCTTGCAGGCGTTACCTGGAATACTTTCATTGGTTCAAAGTTTATTTTCCATCCACTATGGCAACACGTAGTCAAATTTAAAAATGCCTAGATTAATTATGTGTTCTTACCATTTCTTGTTTAGTGAGAGAATATTGACGAAGTTTGAAAATTTTCCTTACCCACTATTCTGCTATCCCTTTTCCCCAAACTTTAATATTTTAGCATATACGTTAATGAATAAACTTATATTTTAAAAATAGAATAGCAAAATGTTTGTCCTGAATGTTAATAAATTTGGAATACCGAGCTGAAGGAAGCTCCCTTTCTGCGCATCGATAGCCTTAAGTTGGCAGTGAACTCCTTCAGGGAGGGAGCCATATCTCCCAGGCTCAGTCAAACACACGTGTAACTATTTATCACAGTATCTCACTGTAGATCAATGCTCCTGAAATGTTTACCGTATTGTTTTGATTGGATAAAGGAGAAAAGAAAGGAACTTGTCTATTAAGTATGAAATGGTATTCAACCTTATGACATGAAAGAAGTAAGGAGAATTCTTTCACAGCTTCTACTTACGTGTGAACGTTTAAGAAATTTGTTTTTCTAGCCCTGGCGATGCAGTGGCTAAGAGCTTGGCTGCTAACTAAAGGTCAGCAGTTCGAATCCACCAGCTGTTCCTTGGAAACCTTATGGGGTAGTTCTAGTCTGTCCTGTAGGGTTGCTATGAGTCGGAATCTACTCAACAGCAATGGGTTTCCAAAACCAAACCAAACCCAGTGCAGTCGAGTCGATTCCGACTCATAGCAACCCTACAGAACAGAGTAGAACTGCCCCATAGAGTGTCCAAGGAGCGCCTGGCAGATTCGAACTGCCAACCCTTTGGTTAGCAGGCGTAGCACTTAACCACTACGCCACCAGGGTTTCCTCAATGGATTTAGCAAGGGTCGATTAATAACCAGATTAATAATCTCTCAGGTTGATTACCTTCAAATTTGCTCTAGAACTAGAAATGGTTTTACATTTATACATGAAGTATTAGGAGTGAATATCATTCCGGAAGCCGTTCTGTATACATGTAGTGTGGGGAGCTATGGATTAAAAAAATAGAGTCAGAGTCCTGCTTGCAGTCATATCTAGTAAAGCACATAGTTGTTAAAACTGAAGGCGCTAACTGGGACTCCAAACGGACTGGTTGCGGAAAGTCTCAACCACTCAGCTTAGGGCAAAGTGACTACATAGCCAGCCCTGGCTTTTAGCTTAAGTCAAGCTCTTTTCCCTAGAATACAGTAATTTTCCTGTTAAGAGAAGGAGGAGAAGAAATAAACATTTTTCAATGTTCACTATGCACGAGGCAACATCTTGTTCTTACACTAACGTAGATTTCATAGACCTTAATTTGAGTAATGAATTTATCAAGTGATCTTAAACTTATCTGTATAGCGTTGTGTAGAATTTACCATTCTATACCAGTGCCCTCCAATAGAATGGATATACATATAATTTTTTAAATTTCTAGTAGCCATTTTAATATAGAAAGAAAGGAAGTAACGTTAACTGCATATGGTATTTAACGCAATACATTCAAGATACTATAATTTCAACATGTAATCAAAATAATACTAATGAGATATTTTACATTCTTTTTTTCCATACTAAGCACTTTGTTCTTTGCATTTTTTTCTGTGTCATTCTAAGAGGTTTTTTTTGTTGTTGTTATTGTTGCTAACTGTTTTTCTATGCATGCCTAGTGGAGTATCTGTATGTGTGCATGTTGGTTTTTACCCTTTGATCTGTAGGTTTACATCTTTAATCAATGTTAGGAAGTTCTCAACTATTATCTTTTAAAATATTTCTTCTGCTCCATTTTTTTTCTCTTCTGAGAATACAATCATATTTAGATGGTCTAATACTATGTCACATCACAGATGCTATGTTTTATTATATTTTTTACTTGTTTTAGCCTTTGGATGTTTTTATTGAACTGCCTTCATTGATTTGTTCTTATGCAGTGTCAAGTGTGCAATTAAATCCATGTCATGAAAGCTTTATTTCTGATATCACATTTTTTTTTATTTCTACCATTTCCATTTTTGCATAGTGTCTGTGTCTCTGCTGAAATCTCCCATTGCTACACACATTAACCTTCTCAATTAAATCCATCAGAATATTTCTATGTTGTATTTTGAAGTTCTTCTCTGACAACTACAACACACAGCCATCTCCAAGACTGTTTGTAGTATTGTTTCATTTGTTGACTGTGAGTCTAGTCACTTGGCCCTGCTTGTAAGAGTATGAGGGTTTGGTAGTTTTTGAATACCTAACAGTGCATGCCCTTTCTTATGTCAGCCAACTAGAGTGGTGACTGAGTCAATCAGACTTGTATTTGAGCCTGGTGTGGGGTTGGTTCAGTTCACTACAGGATTCAAGGATTTGAATTTAAGATGAAAACTTTCTTTTCAATAAGACCGAGGGTCTCAGCACTTGTCATAATCTAGAGATCTACTTGTGCTTCACAGCCAAGACCACCTGCTTTTTGGTCCATGGAAGGCTTCTCATTATTTTAGAGTCTACATGTCAGGGAGAAGTCATTTTCAGCTTTCTTTCTCCCTCCACCACCCTTTTAGCATATGATGCTTAAGCACTCCGGGAAGAACTGTGGAGAAGTGTTTATGTGAGGGAAGACATTTTATGGCTAGATCTCCATGGCTGGTTTCTCTTTACCCAGTCTATGTCAGATACCTTCTTCTGTAGTTCCCGTGGTCATGACAGTAGCAATAAATCACGCCTAACTTTCTGCAGTAAATCACTTCTAACTTTTTGCAGTTTAGTTCATTGGCTTATGTTTATATCCCAAATTTTCTTTTTCTTTTTTTTTGAACTATGACTTGTAACTTCTCTGATTTTTGTTTGGTTGGTTGGTTTGGTTTGGTTTGAGGTAAGAGTGATAAGGTTTTGCAACTTCTATTTTGAATGAGAAGCGGAACTCCTCAAACATCCTCATTATAACATTGATAAAACTGAGGTTTACAGAATTAAGCAACTTTCCAACCCATTTAAATAAGGTTGAAAAAAGGGATAAAATCACAGTAGTGCTTTCTCAAGTAGTGTTTTCCTGATGACAAAAATAAAAACATAAAATAAATGGTAGATTAAAAAAATTGTACCACATATTATCTTCAGGCCAAACTGCAGAATATGTCATGAAAAATTTAGCGTTTTAAACTAATTAAACCCAATTTTGTCATTCATGATTAGTTTCTTTTTGATGGTTACTAATAGTCTACAATTGTTGGAGGTGAGAGCTATATATATATATATTCTCCCACACAATATATATTCTCCCACACAACCTATTAGCAAGTAATAAATTATAGTAAAAGCAAATCTCACACCATACGTGATCATTTTTATTAGCAGGCCAGCATACTAAAACAATCATAAGCAACCTGATCTACGAACTCAAAGAAATTCTAATATATTCTCCTTTTTGGTACTCCACAACACCCTGAATGAAACCTCGCTAGAAGCAGTCATGACATTATCCCAGCAATAGAATTCAACTACTCAAACCATTAAAAAAAAAATAATATTTTTTTTTTTTTTTAGGTAAGCTTTAAACACAGAAAAGATAAGAATCACAAGTCTAAAGTGGCACTCCAAAACCACATTCCCAGCTATGTCAGCCACTCACCCTTCTTGACTGCTGAGTGCTTGAAATGTGGCTGGTGCAAATTGAGAGATACTGTAAGTGTGAAATACACACTGGATTTCAAAGACTTAACATAAAAAAATACAAAATATTACATTAATAATTTGTATATTATTACATGTAGAATGATAACATTTTGGATATACTGAGTTAAATAAAATACATTACTCAAATTAGTATCACTTGTTTCTTTTTTCTTAATATATCCACTAGAAAAATTAAAACCACACATTTCTCAAATTGTATCTTTTATAGAGCACTTCTCTAGTTGATATCTACTTCAATAGAAATTATTGTATATAAATTCATTTTAAATTTTAAAAGGATATAATGCTTTATCCTGTTTCAAATGATTTTGCCAAATTTTTAGAGAAAATACACATTACCTTTGCTGCGTTGGCTTTACCAGCAAACGAGTCAGTATTTGCAGTCTCAGGGGAGCCTTCTTACACATTTCAAGAAGTGACTCTTCCTTGCGCAGACTGAGCCCAGGCTGTTTGGGTATTACAATTACCAAATGCAGCTCTGTTATCCCCAAAACACCTCTGAGAACACTCCAAGGACCTGCACTAACAAAATTGCTTAATTCACTCAGCTTTTCCAAACCTCAATTTCTACAACTTTAAATTGAAGATTTTTTACTAAAAAACTAATTTCCTCTGTCTAGACTCAATCTTTCAGGGTAATCACTCACTGCAACTAGTTTAATATTGTACATATTTTTTCCTACTTCCTTTCTCATCTCTAAATTTTTAAATGTACCCATCTTATGTACCATATAACAACTGATATCAAAGGAAAAAAAAAAAAAAGAGCCGTTACTAACATATAACTGTTTCGTTTAGTGTCTGGCAGTACATAGAAAAAAAAAATTTTTTTTTTAGAGCAACCATGAAATTTTTCAGACTTCGGGGCTTATTAGGAAGCTGCTGTACCACTGACAGTGTGTGCTGCCAAAAGACAGGGGCATTGAAACTGAAGAAATGGGCATTGCCACGAATTACTGTTTTTACAGGGTATTGTATGAGCCATCTGAATTTTTGGTAGGAAACATAAAAATTTATTTGTT
Organism: Elephas maximus indicus; assembly: GCF_024166365.1. NCBI lineage: Eukaryota > Metazoa > Chordata > Mammalia > Proboscidea > Elephantidae > Elephas > Elephas maximus. The sequence goes on along the minus strand of NC_064830.1, from coordinate 4,485,344 downwards.
ACATATGTTTGTTACATGACATATTGCATTAGGCAAATCTGATGCAAAAGACCTACTTAAAGTGTTAAAAAGCAAAGATGTCACTTTGAGGACTAAGATGTGCTTGACTCAAGCCATGATATTTTCAGTAGTCTCATATGCATGAGAAAGCTGGACAATGAACAGGGGAGGCCAAAGAAGAATTAATGCCTTTGAATTACGGTGTTGGGGAAGAATACTGAATATACCCTGGACTGCCAGAAAAATGAACAAATCCATCTTGGAAGATGTACAGCCAGAATGCTCCTTAGAAGTGAGGATGGTGAGACTTGGTCTCACTTACTTTGGGCATGTTACCAGGAGGGATCAGTCCTTGGAGAAGGACATCATGCTTGGTAAAATGAGGGTCATCAAAAGAGAGGAAGACCCTCAACAAGAGGCTGCAACAATGGGATCAAGCATTAACAACGATTATGAGGATGGTGCAGGACTGGGCAGTGTTTCGTTCTGTTGTTCATAGGGTCGCTATGAGTCAGAATCAACTTGATGGCACCTAACAGAAACAGCAAAGACACATATGTACCAATAGACCCCTGTGGGGATTCTGGGGCATAATTAGTGGTATCTCATATGTATCACCAAACACGTAGGGTAGGTTTGTGGGAGGGGTAAGAAAAAAAATCCATACTACCTACGTGGTATAGTGGTTAAGTGCTATGGCTGCTAACCAAAGGGTTGGCAGTTCGAATCCGCCAGGTGCTCCCTGGAAACTGTATGTGGCAGTTCTACTCTGTCCTATAGGGTCACTATGAGTCGGAATTGACTCGACTGCACTGGGTACCTACCAAAAATTCAGACACACTCAACAGTTCAGCATGCTTCCATTAATGAAGACACATGGTTATCAACAAAAAATCCAAAGCAGAGAATAATTGATTCACCAAAGTTTAAGGTAATTCCTCTCAAGTTCTTACGTTCACGCTCAACTTCTTGTTCCAGTCTCACTGCTTCTCAGACGCCTGTCTCCAGCCTGTCTACCACATCAGCTGCTCTTCTTTGGTTTTCCTCACCCACTATACGATCTCTTAGGTTTGATCAGCATAATCTGTGACTTCCCAATAGATTTTTTAATCATAGTATATACAAGATTTTTGAATTGGCCAATTACTTTCATACGAGTTTCCTTTCTTCTCCAGCCATAGCTTCATGTATCTTCGCAAGCCCAACAGACCATAGCACTATGGCTTTCTTGGCGCACATGGAGAAGTGTATTTAAATACCAAGATTTTATGTCATTGATTTTTAAGCAACTAAGTGGGTGGTAATCACAATTTTGGAAAAAAAAATGAGGAATGGATAATAACGTATATATTGACGTGGTATTTCTAAATATTCCAGGCTGCATATTTTTCACTCAGGGCTCAGTCGAAACAGCTATAACAACCCTGCTTCACACCACGGGTATAGTGTTAGCCCTTGTCCATGACCAAGAGCAGGATTTTGCTCAGTATTTTTTATTAGATGTATACTCTAGCTTTGACACTTGGCCTGCATGCTTCCTGTGTGGTATTGCCTGGGAAAAGCTGATTCATTTTAGTTATGGAAAGAATTTAAACCAAAGGGGAACCAGATTCAGCAAGTATTATACTGAACTTCGTAGCAAATCAGTTTTCTTCAAAGCTGTTTTCGGTAGACCCCTGCAGCTTTGTCATGCCGGTAGGCCTTTCTCAATGTATTCCCTCTGGAATCAATTATATCATTTTATCCTAGAAGTTTCCCATCTTTCTTCCAGAGTTGAATAGGCTACTGAAACATGCTTCATACTACTAAGAACCAGGATTATGACATACTTTTGCAGTGTGTTGCGATATTGTCGGGAGAACAACTGTATTTGTTTTTTACATTGATGAGTACAGCTTTCAATTTTTACTCCTTTTTTTATATTTGCAACATTCCTGATAACTATCGGTAAGGGGCTAGAAGATTAAATGTTAAACATAACTACTTTTGATGGGCTAAAATTCAAAGAGGTACATAGTTAATTTCCAATACCTTGGACACACAAATCCTTTTACATGATCCCAAATACCACAAAATCTAAAGTATTTAAATAATTTAGAATAGCATATGGCTAAGTATCAAACAAGTGATAAAACAAACGACTATGACATGACTAGGTTTATGCAGGTTTTTCTTTTAATAATTTATTTTCCCAGTCTCCTAGTCACATCACAACTACATAATCATTTCTTAGTGGAAGAGTGATCATTAACCTTTAAAGTATTTTCAATTATTTTAGGTGCTGAAGATAAAGACATGCATTTTAAAAATGTATTGCCATCAATGAACTTATATTCCATGGAACTGACAACAAACCAAAAAAACCAAACCTGTAGCCGTTGAGTCAATTCTGACTCATAGTGACCACACAGGACAGAGTAGAACTGCCCCACATTCCAAAGAGCACCTGGTGGCTTCAAAATGCCGACCTTTTGGTTAGCAGCCATAGCTCTTCAACACTGCACCACCAGGGTTTCTGAACTGACAACAATGTACTCAATTTTCTTGCCTATCTGTTCCTGCCTGAGTGTGAGGTGCTCCACCACGTAGGTTAAGGTCACTTCTTCCTTGCAACACTTGAGATAGACATGATCACCTGGTTTCAAAGATGAGGAAATTGAGAAGAAAGATAAATAAATGTATCTAAGCTTACATACCTAGTAAAGAGAATCCAGTTTCAACCTCAGTGTAGCAAAACTGTAGACAATGCCTTTGCCACTACGCCATGGGCCTGTCTCTGATACCTTTGTCCTTCTCTCTTAGATGAACCCAGGCAACAGTCACTGAAGCCTAAAGTAGCTCAAACTCACAACTGCATCACTGTGTAGTGCCAAGTGATCAGGCCAAAAGTGGTGTGAGTTCTTCTGATTAATACTCAAGATAGTGTTACCCAGGAAAATGTACTTTAAACCCTGAGCCGGACTTTCACTATTTCCAGATGATAGGACATAAGCGAGAATGATAGGTGAAATTATTCTTGGCTTTACATAATGCACAAAAAACACCTAACATACAAAATATGAAAAGTACAGAGCTATATAATTTGATTTGTTCAGATTCTTAAAAACAGAAATGAGTTTTTGCAATAAAAAATTGTAGACTGAGTGCTAGCACCTACAAGCTTCAGAAAGATGTGAACATTCAAGACAAAGGGGCAATCTAAGAAAGAGGAAGGTATCACCTCCAGGAAAAAACTGGATTCAAGCTAGAGGGACTGACTGTACAATAGGCACCTAACAACACTACACTAGACTCTACAGTGAGAAGTAGCACCGATTTTAATTTAATGAATAGAGTGATATGATTATGTTAGGGGGATGTGGGATTCAAAAAGTATGTTAAAGAGCTAAATTATCAGTCTCATTAAAAAGAAATTTAATATGTCTTAAAATGGATAAATCTGTAAAGAACAGTAAGTGGGCTCGTTTGTTTTTGTAAATAAATATGGAGGAAACCACAAGAAGACTCAAGTACGAGAGTCAAATTTAGTTGCTTCTGGTGATCTCGAGTGGTGCAAGAGAATGGAAAAATCTACTGTTTTATTTATTTTTTATGATAAAATATTAGTAATAATTAACTTCTTATACTAGATATGAAAACAAAATAGTATCATTTTATTTAAATAAATTGACTTATTTAAATTTATATAAAACATTGCAGCAAAAATTAGAAACAGACACATTTCTCTAGATTCTTGTTATTGAATTTTTCTTTGAGTAGTTCATTTGGAGAGGTATTTAGTAAGATCCTCTGATCCAGCCACTGTATGAGGCACTAAGGCACCAATGTCCAGTAAATTGTCATCTGTTGGCCTCTTTTATTAAAAAAAAAATTAGGGGAAGGAAATTCTGATGATTCCAAACTAAACAGATCAATCAGCATTGGCGGCCATTCAAGGTGCTGGGCTTGAGGTGAAAACAAGCAGAGACAGTTTTATGAAAGGAGGCCAGGACGATTTGAGATTATCTAGAAGGGGGAGCAAAAGAACTGGGGTGGAGAGATACGCATCCAAAAGAAGAGCCAAACCCACATGATACAAGGGTGTCTGTGGGTAAATACTCCAAGTATTTTAGAACAATGGAGAATAAGCTCGAAGGTGGTGGAGGAAAGTGGGGATAATAGAAATCATCAACCATTTTTCTGCCAATCAAGTTTAATTAAATGATAAAAAAAAAAAACAGCTATTATCTTTACAAGAACCAGTGTACATTTTACAAATGATGTTACTGGTTTATTTAATTTGATTTTTTTCCACATGGACTCATCAGCTAAAGATAACACCTAACATGTTCAGTTGCTTGTTTGAGGTAAAATGCTTAAGGCAAAACTGGTTTCTGATATGCGCTGGTTATGGTTGTGTGTCAACTTGGCTGGGCCATGATTCTGTGTTCATATGTGACCACTCCCATGATGGAATCTGTTGTGAGTAGCCAATCACTTGAAGGGGAGTGTCCTTGGGGATGTGGCCTGCATCCAAATATAAGCAGAGTTTCTGGCCTTTTGCTTGCTCTAGATACTGCAGCTGCCTGCTGTTCATCTGACTTCTGGTTCTTGGGACTTGAGCTATCAGTTTATCTGCCCATCTTGGGATTAGTCGATCTTCACAGCCTATGAGGAGAAGCCCTGCTCTCCAGCCTGCGGGACTTGGGTTCACCAGTCCCTGCAGCTACATGAATTAGGAGAAGCCTTGAAGTCTTGCCTGACAATCTCGGGATTGGTTGATCTTCACAGTCTGTGAGCAAGAGTCCTGCTCTCTGACATGCTGATCTTGGATTCACCAGCCATTGCAGCTACGTGAATCAAGGGAAGCCTCAATACTGATCCGCAAGCCTGGGACATTCCAGTGTCTACAATCTCGTGAGCTGTTTCCTTGTTATAAATCTCTCTATACATATTTATATGCTTTACTGGTTTTGCTTCTCTAGAGAACCCAGCCCTAAGACATGGTGTAAAGGAGTGGTTAAAAGTATGGGCTTTGGAACCCATGCAAATAAATTTCATAACTTTTCTGAATCTGATAGCCTTGCCTATCAAAATAAATACTAATTTTTTAGTATAATAGGATTTCAATAAGGTTTAATTGAGATAATATATGATAACTGTTTGTTGTTAGGTGTTGTCATGTGAGTTCAAACCCATAGTGACCCTATGTACAATAGAATGAAACACTGCCCAGTCCTGTGCCATCCTCATAATTGTTATACTTGAGTCCATTTTTGCAGACACTGTGTCAATCCATCTCACTAAGGGTCATCCTCTTTTTCACTGACCCTCTGCTTTACCAAGCATGATGTCCTTCTCCAGGGACTGGTCCCCCCGATAATGTGAGAGGAAGTCTCGCCATCCTTGCTTCTAAGTAGCGTTCTGGCTGTACTTCTTCCAAGACAGATTTATTCATTCTTTAACTGGTTAAAAAAACAAAAAAAAAACTATTGCTGTCAAGTTGATTCCAACTCATAGCAACCCTACAGCAGAACTGCCACATGGGGTTTCCAAGGAGTGGCCTGGGGATTCATCTGCTGACCTTTTGGTTAGCAGCCAAAGACTTAACCACTGTACCACTAGAGTTCCTTTAACTGGTTCAAAAAAACAAATAAACAAAAAAACCCTTTTGGTTAGCAGCTGAGCTCTTATCCACTATGTTACCAGGGCCCCTTTAACTGGTTAGGTGGACATTAATTAGAAATGAAGAACTCTTGAAGGAATTCGTTGTGGCTCTTCATAGATTGTGGGCATGATTAAAATCCTTCACCCTACGTCTATCTCTCACTGGCCAACAGATACAGAAAACTGGATTTGTTCATTTAAAAAAAAAGATTCCGATTTAAAAAGTAAAATATTATAATGTGAAATGTAATATATTTTTCTATATATTCTCTTGCAATATTTAATCCTATAAAACTGAAAAACAAGATGGGAAGTAAGTGAGAACGATATGTTAAATTATTCTTGGCTTTATATAATGCACAGAAACACCTATCATCAAAAATATGCTAGGTACGACAATGCTAAGAATCTATTTTTGCTAGGGAAAATTTTTTCTCTCAGGTATTATTTCAGAAGTACTATTTTAAGCTGGCTAGAAACAGTCTGACAAACTTCTTTTATAACATATATACCCTTAAGATGCCCTTACTCACTAACTCACAGATGCGTCATATTTTATGTTTTATTTGTACTGTATGTTTTTGATGCTTTAAAGAAACATATTTTCTCTTTTAGATAATATTGTGATGATAAGGATTTGTCTTTTTAATTGAATGAAGATTAAATACTAAAAAGAAACATATTCAATTATCCTAATCACTTTAGTACGATTTTGTCTTTCGAAGCCTTCTCCATACTGATGTCACAATAAGTGTAAGGAATGGATAGAGGTGAACGCTGTGATTTCTCAGTAGGACAGCCGCCTTTCGTCCATAACAACCCAGCGAGTGCATCCTTTAAAGCACCTTTCAAGACAGTTCACAGCTGGAAAATACTTTGTAGGTACAGCAAAGATAAATCTACAGCCAAGGGAATGAAGTAAGGACACAATGATCTTGACATTTTCTCAGACTTCTAAATTTTTAATGGAACAGAATGCTAAAGAGGCAGTAACCATGAGGATAAGGAGGAAAACAGAATTTTAAAATTGCAATGCTGGTGCAGTAGAGTGTAGCAGACGAGAGCACAGACGCTGGAATCACACACACACTGGTTTTCATACGGTGTTTGCCACTTAGGGACAATGAAACGCTAGACAAGTTACTCTCTCTCTGCTTTAGATTCTCCCCTCCCCCAGATCTTACATCTTAGGTAATACACATACTAGCTGGAGACCTGGTTGTGTGCTGGTTAGGAGCTCACCTACTGACCAAAAGGTGGGCAGTTTAAATCCACCAGCCACTCCTAGGAAGCCCTATGGTGCAGTTAAACTCTGTCCTATAGGGTTGCTATGAGTTGGAATCAACTTGATGGCAATGGGATTTTTATATATATTAGCTACTTATGCTCATTTTGTAGAATATTTATGATGATGATATGGTGTTATGCATTGAAATTATTCCCCAAAAACGTGTGTCAACTTGGCTAGGCCACGATTCCCAGTATTATGTGATAGTCCACCATTTACCATTTTTTAAAAAAGGGCAAATATTTGTTGTTGTTAGTTGCTGTTCAGTTGGTTCAGACTCATGGTGACCCCATGTGTGCAGAGTAGAACTGCTCCATAGGGTTTTCAAGGCTGTGACTTTTTGGAAAGCAGACCCTCAGGCCTGTGTTTCCAGGTGCTTCTGGTTAGGTTGCAATTGCCTACTTTTTGGCTTTAGTGAAGCACTTAACAGTTTGTGGCTCCCAGGGACTCTGGTCAAATTACTCAGAGATAGCAATATAAACCAAAAACAAAACAAAACAAATTCTCACTCACAGCGACCCTATAGGACAGAGTAGAACAGCCCACATAGGGTTTCCAGGAAGTGGATTCGAACTGTGACCTTTCAGTTAGCAGCCAAGCTCTTAACCACCGCACCACATACACTAGGCACTTAACATGGGTAAATTCATTTAATTCCAACAAAACAGTGGAGCAATTATTGTTATGGTCCTTGATACATCAATTGACTAAGCTAATTGTGCAACACCACGTACTATTAACTAGCAAAGCACAATTAAAACCCAGGTCTAACTATAAATTATAGTTTAATTACACATCACATTACCTGACAGTGATAAAGTATAAATTGTATTCAATCAGAGACAATATTTTTTATTTAATATATTCAGAGGCAGTTTTTAAACAAACATTGAATTTGTTGGCTAGCTCTGAATAGAACTGAAAAAGAATAAATCAGAAAACATCTTTTCAAAAGCATTCCAGGATTTGGAAAGGCTCTACCTTTCTAAAAAAAGAATTTTTACTAATATTTTCAGAATTCTACATACTATTCTTTAGAAAATAATGCTGTATAATAGCCATTTAAGACAGATTTTTAAACAGGGTATTATTTTACGTATTTTAAGTAGTTTATGCAACCTGTTTAAAGAGAACACAACTCATCTTATGTAGGGAAATCAGAACTATACACAACTAGTGTCCATAAGCATTATTCTCATTTCACACCAGACTACCATTTTGCTCCACTTTATTAAGCAGTTTTAAAATCAAGTCAAGATATTTTATGGCAGAAATTTTGTGAACATGTGGGTGTTTAACAAGAAGAGAAAAAAGTGGCAGCAAGAAGAGTTTAATTTTAAATGATGATAGTTGTGTACCACCAGATGCTTATAGTTCGTTGATTGAAACCTCAATTGACAAGGAGTAATTGCTACCTCCCTTAACAGGGATGAAACATTCTTTTGCCAGCCTCGTCACTGGTAGAAGGCCAGGTGTAGACTAGTCCAGATGTTTGACTCTAAAATATTACCTCTCCCTTTTCTTCATAATGGAAGGGGAGAGGAGGAGACAAACAGGAACTACGACTTATAAAAGTTTTATAAATTTTAATTGATTTTCTCACTTTTAAATAATATCTGGATATCTGTGTTCATGATTGTGCAGCTTATACAAACTTACTTTTTTTTCTTAGAAATAAATAATAATGTAAAGCATATAGGTTTTTTTTTTTTAATTTTAGCACCAAAAATAAAAGTAGAAATTAAAATGTCAAAATGTTGGTGGTTCAAATACACCCAGAGGCACCTGGAAAGACAGAACTGGTGATCTGCTTCTGAAAGTTCACAGCTTTGAAAACTCTGGGATTCACAGCTCTGCTCTGCACACATGGGATCACCAGCAGTCGGAATCGACTCCGGGGCAGTGAATAACACGTTTATTTCAATATAATGTTATTATTCTTATATTACTTATATTCCTTTACCTCATTATCACATGTACTAATAAAATTGACTCCTCCTATTGATGGTCAGTATTTTGATAATGATTTTCAAAAATATTCAAATTCAAATTTTGAGCTTGTATCATAGGAAAAACAGTCCAAATGTGTTTCAGTTGTAGGAGAAAATCCTTCTTGGTGACAATTCCATCACTTAGATTCCTATAAGAACAAAGGAAACATCATGAAAACCAATAGTCAACTGGCCATTTTGCATGGTTGCTTTGCACGAGGATTGACAGCATAAAGGTGTTTCCAAATGTATTTTTTTGAATCTCTAAAAGCCAGTGGTTCTCAAAGTGTTGTTCGTAGACACTTGAGAGTTCCTATAACCTTGCAGGGGGTTTTTAATTCAAAACAGTTTTCACAATTCTAAAACATGGTTTGCCTTTTTCATCTTCAATCTTTCACAAGTTTACAATGGAGTTTTCTGAAGACTATAGATCTTGTGACCACTGATTGACTGCAGAAGCAGACAGGACAAGGCAGCTGTCTTCTGTTAGGCCATATGTTAAAATGAATTGTGGAAACATAAACAGCACGATTTTGTTATTTTTTTCTGAAAAATATAGCCTTTATACAATAGTTATTATAATAAAAAATATGTTAATATATAATGAGTTAAAAATTTTTTCTTTTAAAGTTTAACTTTTCAGTATGGCAAAGGTTGATAGATATGACCACTGTAAAACTCTTTGAGGTCATCAATAGTATTTAAAAGCATAAAGGGATTCTGAGACCAAAAATTTGAGAAATGCAACTTTAATCTATTATTAAATTTATTCCTCACATTAAGGGGAAAAAAATGGCCTGTTTTCAAAACTCAAAGGTAAATTTATTTTATTAAACTGATCTTACAGTTTGCCATTTTTATTTTCCTAAGCCTTCAAAGAATTCTTTCAATCTTCTACTCACACGTTCTCATGGTGTTTATGTCTCCTCTTCCTGAAGTACTACATCCTTTTTGTTACAGAGGGCATGTAATTTTAAAATTCTCTGTTGCTCTAAAAATGTCTATATTTTACCTTGTCTTTGAATAGTAGTTTAGCTGGTTATAAAATTCTAGGTATCTAGTTATTTTTTCATAAGTACCTTGAGCATGGCATATTTTTCTTAGTGAAAAATTTGTTTTCAGCCTAGTTGTAATTTCTTTGTTAACTTTGCATATGATTTTTATTAATATTTTTTGAAATTTATACACAATAGGTTTCTGTGGATTTATGATACTGTATCAGTTTCGTATAAACGCAGATGATGAAGGGAGGAAAAGACAGAAGAGAAGCAAAATGGAAGTTATTGAATTGTAGCCTTTTACTCTGCTTCTCCTGGTCTCCTGCTTCACTCCCAGGAAGTCTCCACAGCAGATGAGGTATGAAGGGAAGAAACAAAAACAATACATAAAATCAAACCACTCTGTAAGTATGTCATCATCTTGCCCCCTCACACCATGTATATATCACCCATAAGAACTCTGAACCCAGTTTCTCCATCTGCAAAACAGGGGTAATTGTAATCTCTCATAGATTTCCGTTGCTGTAGTTACATGTCATCAAGTCAGTTCCAACTCATAGCAGCCCTATTACAATAGAATGAAACACTGCCCAGTCCTGCACTATCCTCACAATTGTTGCTGTGTTTGATCCCGTTATTGACACCACTGTGTCAATCCATCCTTCTGTGGGTCTTCCTCTTTTCACTGACCCTCTACTTTACTTAGCATGTTGTCCTTTTCCAGAAATTGGCTCCTCCTGAAAACATGTTCAAATTAAGTGAGAAGTCTCTCTATCCTTACTTATAATGAGCATTCTGGCTGCACTTCTTCTGAGACAGATTTGTTCGTCCTTCTGGCAGTCCGTGGTATATTCAATATTCTTTGCCAATACCATAATTCACAGGCATCAATTCTTCTCTGGTCTTCCTTATTCATTGTCCAGCTTTTGAAAGCCTATGAGGCAACTGAAAACACCATGGCTCGGGTCAGGCATACCTTGGTTCTGAAAGTGACATCTTCGCTTTTTAACACTTTGAAGAGATCTTTTTGCAGCAGATCTGCCCAACGCAATATGTCCTTTGATTTCTTGACCCTGCTTCCATGGGTGTTGATTGTGGGTCAAAGTAAAATGAAATCTTTGACAACTTCAATATTTTCTCCATTTATCATAATGTTACTTATTGGTCCATTTGTGAGGATTTTTGTTTTCTTCATGTTAATGTGTAATACATAGTGAAGACTGTAGTCTTTGATTTTCATCAGTAAGTGCTTCAAGTCCTCTTCACTTTTAGCAAGCAAGGTTCTGTCATCTGCATATCACAGGGTGCTAGTGAAGATTAAATGAGATCATTCACTGTCATGATAAAAAAAATTACTGCATACATATACTGTACCAGGCACTATAATAAATGTTTACATACATTACATTAGATCTTTATTTGAATGCAAAATGCCAAAAATCCCTTAACACAAAATATACATGCAATGTTTATTACCCCTAATTATTGCTATATTAGATATATAGACACTTTTGAGTCTTTATATTTCTTAGAGGAATCATTGGCTATCCGTATCTGTATTTTACAATAATTATTTCCAATATACAAAGCTAGTATCCCTAAATTATCTCCAATATCTACATCAGACACCCATATGACTCGACATGGATGAAGCAACAGTACCCTCTACTGCGATTACCTGGATTGCAGTATTAACATTCATATGGAGAAACAGTACATGAGTGAGACTGGCAAATTCAACCCGTATTTTAGGCAAACATCAAGTAAGTAAGCACAAAAGTTATGAAAATGCATACTGTTTTTGTTGTCTAGGTAATCTGTGTTCCGGTTATGCTTTCTTTTTATCATAAACAATAACAGCACATGGAAATCCCTCTTGTTTTTACAGATTTGCACAGTGTGTAAATTACAAAAAGAAAACCATATCAAAAAATTGTAGGAAGATTGCTCTCAAATATTTTAGCAGAACTTAACAAAAGGAAAATGAGAAGGCACCATGGAGGCAACCGAGATTGATTGCACCTAGTGATCAAAATCTAAGAAATCCTGGTTTGATGACAACATCAGGCATGATGAAGTAGGGAGCATGTCAGCATGTGAATCGAACTGTGCAGAAGTCTAATGAGATGAAATGTTTTAAAGTGGTTTAAAGTGATTTTTAAATTGCACAACTTAAACTTTCAGAAAAATACAACTGTTTTGTAAGAATTTGAACTCCGAAATAGGATTTATCACTTTTATTTTTCTCCAATACCATCTAGGGCTTTCTTTTAATTAAAATCCTTGATTCAAAGAAAGAATCACTGTTATTACTCAGGGATAAGCTATGATAAACACAGCTTGTTAACTAGAAATCTGGGAAAAGTAAAAATTGAGATTTGCCCTTGCATGGCCAGGGACAAATCTATCTGAAAAAATGATAGTCTTCATGAAGTTCCCAGTAGTGTGTGCCTATTATGTCACTATTAATTAGGGAATATTGTATTTAACTCATACTGGTGTACAACATACAGGAGATGTGGCTACTGCCATCCTCCCTTTACATACACAGTCAGGCATCAAGTCCCAGCAATCAAACTTCCTGAGTAACTTCAGATTCTGTGTTTTTCTTTCAATCCCTACTACCATCTCAAGATCAGACCACTATCACCTCTTATCTGTGTTATTGTAACAGTCATTGAAATTATTGTCCTTGATTGTCCTGTTTTAACCTATTTTCCAAATACAGTCAAAATGATCTTAACAAAAGTGCAATTTTTCTTCTATTAATTCTCTCTTTCATACCCTCAAAGGTTTCCCATCGTTCCTAGAACATAGTCCAAATGCCTAACAAAGGTTACATAACTGTGATTGGGATGGAATGTGGATACTTCTCTTGCCTCAACTTTCAGTGCTCATATTTTCACATCTTTCATTCAGTGGAATTTATCTTGCTGTCCCCTGACTCTTAGAATCTAAATACAGTGTTTGAACTGAACTCTCTAGAAAACTCTTCCCCAACCTCCTCTCCATCTGGTTAATTTCTACTTATTTGTAAATAGAAACACAAAAACCAACAGATAAATCTTGATCAAGCAAAGGTAAGTTTATCAAAATTAATGCAGCAAGGGGGAGTACTAAAACTGCCTTGAGAGAATCTTCACAGCATCTATGAGAAGAACTGTATGGAAGGGTGTTTACAGAAATGTTAAAGCCAGGGCTGGGTGATCTTAAGATGGATTTTAGATGTTGAACTGGCTGGGATTAGGTAGAGCTCTGGGTTGGCAGCCAGAGTAAGATGAGCTTCTTGAAGAGATCCTCTATAAACAAGTTTGGATAGATAAGCTGTTTTACTTTTGTTATTTTTTTTTTGTTTGTTTCATTTTTTTCTTTTCCATAGTCTTAACTTCCTTGATTAATTATTTTGTGGAGGAAGCAGCCAAATTCATTTTGAACAGCCTCAGTGGTATTTTTTTTTTAGTTTCGACATAGGCAAATCATGTTAACAGGGACAGGAAGTCATGCCAAGTCTCATAATTGCTGAAGTCAGAAGCAAAAATGTGTATTGTTTTCAGGTTATAACCAAAAAAACCCAAACCCACTGCCATTGAGTTGATTCTGACTCATAGCGACCCTATAGAACAGAGTAGAACTGCCCCATAGCGTTTCCAAGGAGCACCTGGCAGATTTGAACTGCCAACCTGTTGGTTAGCAGCTGTAGCACTTAACCACTACGCCACCCGGGTTTCCATTTCAGGTTATATATCCTTCAAATTTCAAATTTATCATAATTTTATCCTAAATCTCTATCATGAACTCCCTATTCTTCCCCAGAACGTCCTCTACTATGTACACGATAGTATGTATCACACTCATCTTTTTGTTTATTTGCCTGTCAGAACCTTCTAGAGCATGATCATCACCAAGAGTCTCTGAATTTATCTTATAAACCATTTTATCTCAAATACCTAGCTCGAAGTCTGAGAAATGTACATAAATACAAACATGTGACTAAATAGACAGATTTACTTCTCCTGTATAAGTGTCAAAGAGAAAATAGAAAGCATATGCAGAAAGTATCATGTGATTTATAAAATAGCATATATGTAGGAAATTATCTTTGTTTGTTTTCATAAAATATCTGGAGAAAAAAATATCTGACCCAATTGTAGAGCAACTATTTCTAGAGAGGGCATCTTATTTGAAGTGCTAAATTTTAATAATAAGGTTTAGTGGAGGAAAATGAGAAGGAAAATAGTGAGGTTAGATTATTTATTCTCCCTAAGACCAGCAAAAGGAGACCCGGTGGCTCAGTTGTTAAACACTTGGCTGTTAACTAAAAGTTTGTCGGTTTGAACCCACCAGCTGCTCCTTGGGAGAAAGATGTGACAGTCTGCTTCCTTAAAGATTTACAGCCTTGGAAACCCTAATGGGGGGGGACATTTCTACTCTGTCCTATAGGTTTGCTATGATTCTGAATTGATGGCAATGGATTTCGGTTTTTAGTTCAACAACTGCAAAGTCCTCTTAGGATGGCTGGTTCCGTGGATTAAAAGTAAATTCATACCTCAGTGAGCCCTGCACTGTATGCATGTTTACATGTAGTTTCTTGAACCCAAAGTCTCTTTCATCATGTGCAGTCTAGGTGAGATAAATCTCTCCCTTTGTTAACCTTGAATCACTAAACCATTTCTTGAACAATCGGCCACTTCCTATTCACAGCTTTTTCAATAGTTCTCTGCCCTAGCCAATTATCTTCTAGAAAGCAGAGCCTGAGGCAAGGGTTAAGGTATTAACTTAATTAGGAAATACAAGCACTGAGCAATAAGTGCCAAATTTGTGTTATTTATGTTACAGCAACACTAGGAAACTAAGACAACCTCCAAAATAACCAGGATATCTTGAAAAATTTCAAATATTAAGAAAAAGCTACATAAAATAGAGAAATTTGAATCAGACTGGCATTGAACCAAAAATTAGCAAGATACAGGGAAACAAAAATAAAATCAACACACTTGATTTAATGCATGTATGCAAAATATTACATCCTAAAAATACCAAAAATCAATATTCATAAGTTTATGGGACACCCCGGTGGCATAGTGGTTAATTACTATGGCTGCTAACCAAAAGGTTGGCAGTTCAAATCCACCAGGCACTCCTCAGAAACTCTATGGGTTAGTCCTACTCTGTCCTATAGGGCTGCTATGAGTTGGAATCGACTCGACGGCAATGGACTTGGTTTTTGGTTTTACAAGTCTGTGAAGAAGTTATAATTTTCCAAGACCTGACAGATGAAAAATTTGAAATGTGAGAAGTTACTTTTTTAAAATTAGAACTTTCATAAAAATAGAAATAAATAATGAAAAATGTCAATACATATTTAACCATGTTTAACCTTTACTCTGACTCTTGGTGCCCCGTGTGTGTCAGAGTAGAACTGTGCTCTACAGAGTTCTTGGTAGCTCATTTTTCAGAATTAAATCTCAGAGGCTACTCTGAGTGGACTTGAACCTCCAACCTTTCAGTTCGCATCCAAGGGAGTTAACCATTTACATCACCCAGGGACTCTAATAAATATTCAACTACTGTAAAATTAAGAAAGCCTTTCTTAAATATTCTCTAAAGATTAAAAAAAATCAGGCTGAATTTACAAATTGCACAGAATTCATTGAAAAATAGAAAACATTTTACTAAAATTTATAGATGTTAACCATGGATCTAGTCAAAAGACAATGCTTAGATATCAATGATTATACTGTTAAAAAAAAAAAAAGATGAAGCTTTCTCTGTCATTTTTACGGAAGTAGACCGCCACGTCTTTATTCCACGGAGCTGCTGGTGGGTTTAAACCACTGATCTTTCAGTTAGCAGTTGAGCGCTTTTACCACTGTGCCACCAGGGCTTCTCACAACAATAATCACAGCAAAAACAACAAAATGTAATTGAGGATGAGGCCGATAAAATATAATGTAACCATAGGTACAGAAGAAACGAAATATTTTAGGCTAATAGTACATGCAACTGTATTATATCATCTAATTTGGAAACTTAGATGAATTGGATAATTTCCTCACAGATTATATATTACCAAAAACAGCTCAAGATTTAATAGAAAATTTGAATAAATCACCAAGACTGCTATTGAAAATATTGGAAAAGTGATTAAAGTTATGTCATGAGTAAAAGATTAGTTTCAGGGCTAAATTATAACTTTTAAGGAACAGAAGACTGAAGAATCTTATCTGCTATTCCAAATGACAGGAAGATTGAACAGGTCCCCATTTCATTTTATGCCATCACACGGAAATAAGATAAAATATGTAAATAAACAAAACAAAACAATAACACACAAAAAAATCAAACCAAACTCAAAGAGGTAGACAGACCCAAGGAAGTTTGCCATTGTCCATCGAATTATGAGCACCTAATCTGCCAGGTGCCCTTTGCTGGACATTCACATGAGGCACAAATGTTCTTGACAAGTAGCCTCTTCACGTTTTTCTTCCCTCAGAACCCTGGGACCAAATCTATAATGCTGCTCTTTATAATCCCCCGACCATTCTATGAACTACTTCAGGTGGGGTCATTAAAGGGTCTTCCACCAAAGAGGGGCTTATCTTCTCAGACAGAAGATGAAGAGCTACTTCTGCTGGAAAGGGAGACTTGGCAAGTAATTTTGAAACTCATGTATCTGAAAATGTGTTCTTTAGAATACATCCTCATTCTAAAGCTTGGAGACCCACTGCTCAAAGAGTGTCATAATTTTTACATGAGATACTTGAGACAATGTGAATTCAATTTGCACTATAATTCTGCAAAACATACAATTAGATTTTGAGTTCTGTTTATATCCATATCTGCTCTACAGTTAAAACAAATTGTAAATCCATTTAGCTCCTCCATAGAAACTTGCTGGTTCTGATTGTGCTTTCAGCTGAGGGTTAAAATTTCTCATTTTCTGCCTATATTTCTCTAATGCAGTTGAGAATAAACTTTCCACTAAAACTAAAAAAACCAAACCTGTTGCTGTCAGGTCAATTCCAACTCATAGCAGCCCTAAAGGACACAGCAGAACTGCCTCACAGGGTTTTCAAAAAGCTCCTGGTAGATTTGAACTGCCAACCTTTTGGTTAGCAGCTGTAGCTCTTAATCGCTATGCCACCAAGGTTTCCAACTTTCCACTAGACAGTACTTAAAGTTATAAGTACTACCATAATATCGGCCTTCTAAAGTCTTCAATAAGCAACTCAAATTAAGCAACCACAACTAATAATTTATTACGAGGCTACATCGTGCCATGATTTACCATGTGTCATTTTCCCTACTGCCACTGAGGTTCAAACAAGTGAGCATCACTATCCCAGAATCCTATTTTGAAGATCAATTTCATAGGACTACTTTTGTTACAAATGACTGCATCAGGCAAGGTCTGGTCGGGATACTGGGGACCACTTTAGGCTTCAAAGAGAGGCAATTTAATTCACAGTCTTGTTGACACTGTTGGAAAGTTGTGGAATACAAATGTGAAAGAGGGAATCAGACAACAAATTTTAAGACATAGATGGGGGATAAAATATTTCTTAGACCTGAAGGATCAGATGTGGAAACAAAGAAAAAATGGAGTCCAATTACATCTACTCTCTGCTTTCAAAGAACTCTTGCTCTAGGAAAGACTGAGACAGCATTAGATCTGACAAAACTTATAATAAGCAAGGAGAAGTGTAAGGCCTGGTATATAAATAAAAGGGAGTGTGTGCAAACTGTGACTGACAGAAAAGTTTAGTTGATGACCTAATCCTATTTCCTGGGTGAAATGGAGTCAGCTTATGTTTTCACTCTCTCTCTCTCACTTCTTCCCTTGATCTCACCTTCACTCTTTCTTCAGCTCTAGTTCATTTATACCTCTCTCTGTGAACTGTTAACTAGACACAACTATAAAATTATTTTCTCAGACATGTATTAGTCTGTGAAAAAATATTACTTTTCTCTTACAGTACCATATGTATGAACAAGGTTACAGAACAACCTATTCCATCTTTTGAGTTATGAAGGTTTTCTCCTAAACACTATTATTTATAAGTCATGTGATGATATAAATCATTTGGTAGGGCAAAGAAGTTTGAGACCTAACTTTATTATCTTTACTGCTCTGATAATATATAAGCTCAGTTTGAACTCTTTTAAACTCAAATTGAATTTCTGTCAACTAACTCCTGAGAGTTTATTCTGACCTATAAATTGTCAAGTCCTAACAAGTATGAACCATAGAAATATGTAAAAAGAAAATACAGAAAATGATTTTAGTGGTAATACCAGTTATTTTGGCAATTATCACATGATGATAAAGAGTAATGCTTTTCATTAAAAATTTTAGGTGTTTATTATTTTTGTGGATAGCATATGATATTTTGCTTTGCTAAGATATCACGTTGGAAATTAAATAAAATTGACAGATAGTTAATGATTTGTGCTGTTCCATATATTTAAAAAGGAAATCTATTTCTATAAAAACGAAATATGGACCTTTTAAGATATGATGTTCAAATATGATAACTTTTGTCATGTTAACACATAAAAAAGAAACCTTATTTTAAAGGATTCATTATATGAGGTAACCTTAAACCATGATAATAATTTAGTATGCATAAAAACCTAACAGTTATTTTTTAAACTCTTGAGAGAATATCATTACATGTGCTAACATTCGTTCTTATAGAGCAACTGGTTTTTGGTGGCGTTGTATCAGTAATGCCAAGTATTTTGTGATTAATTTAATATGCAAACAGGACAATATTAAGCAAAGTGACTAACAACCACATAAGACAAATGGCCAAAGGCAGAGTAGATTCAAGAAATTACAGGACAGACCACTAGAAAGAAAATGACTCTTTTCATGTATATGATGGACTATGGCATGGAAGAGAATATATGTCTAGCCTTTATGATATACGTAGGGCTTATACACGGAAATTGCATGTGCATAAATTTAGGGTAAATATAACAACAAATTGTCAAGACTACAGATCAAACGTGGTACAATCTTTTTGAAATGACAGACTAAAACTCCATGAAATCATTTCTCCATTTGTTCCTCACACATCTCAAAAATTTTCAATACTGGAAAATACAGATCAAAATTTATGGATTTTTGAGTCAAACCCTTGACATCAAGAGATGGAAACATCCATAGGCTAGAAATAGAAAAGGATTCTACCATCAAAGCTGGGAACAAAATCAAAGTCTAAAATGACTCCTGAGTTACTGGAGCTGCAAAAAGGATGCCACGGTTGTGGGCTGGAGTTCAGACATCCACACGAGGAAGGTGTCCCAGATGGAGTCTCTGTAGTTTAAGAAGCTAAAGCCAAGTGATCTATGTGAAGCCTAAAATTACAAGGTTCTCCTTATTCTCGTGTGAAGTGTGTGGGAAACACACTAGTAAAAACAACAACAAACAAACAAAAACTCCTCCTACCAATCTTAAAAATGTAATGGCAGCTTGCCAAATGCTTAGGGTCACAAGTGGGAAAATAAATCATCAGAGACATAATGGAGTTTCATGTATCCTCCACAAGCTACTAAAATAATCCGTCCCCAGAAGAGGTAAATGGGGTATCGTTGCAGAGGAAGCCGTGTATGGCCCAGATCACTCAGAACATCCAGAAAATGCCAGTGTAGTTGCAGCTGAGTTAGCCACAGACTGCTAACTATGCAACATATCAACCATCATGAGGAAGACTAAAAAATGATTGCCCATCGCCCATTTTTTAAAATTCTGAATAAGAAATCAAATTAAGTATATTCAAATATTTTTTAATAATACACGATCAAAATAGTTTAATATTACTAGGAAGATATAAAAATTACATGGGAAATGAAAAAAATATACTCTGAAATGAATAACTTGATGGACAGTTTGAAGTGTGGACTAAAAGTTTCTATGAGAAAGCATGAGTAATTTGTAAGACAGAATAGGAAAAAGTTACGGGTGAAGAGCAATATAAAAAAATGTAAAAGTTATATAATAATGTAGAACTATAGAGCAAGGAAATCCAACATATATTTTATAAGAATTAAAGAATTGGTGGAAGTAATATTCTAAGATACGTTGCCTAGTACCTAGTACAACATGGGGAAAAAGTGCGCTTACTAAAATACATTGCTTGGGAAGGGCCAGGTTGGCAAAAAAAAAAAAAAAAGTAGAACACATGTGTTATTAATTCCTACAGAATATCAATGACAAAAACATATATTAATAACTACATGGGGAAAAAGAAACACTATCTAAAACAGAAAAGAACTAGACTAACACCAGACTTATCATTATCATCAAAGCATTATTGAAGAATAAAACTAAACCCATTGTCCTTTATTTGATTCCAACTCATAGCAACCCTGTAGGACAGAGTAGGACTGTCCCATAGGACTTCTAAGGAGTGCCTGGTGGATTTGAACTGCCAACCTTTTGGTTAACAGCTGTAGCACTTTACCACTATATCACCAGGATTTTCAGTGGAGAATACAGAGTGATAATGTGGCAGATTCTACTATTTATTTGTTCAGTATCTTTGACTCCCCTCTCTCTTTGGCCCTTCGCTTTGGGAACAGTGTACTTCTCGTCCGAAAGTAGATGTATCGGAAACAAGAAGTCTTGCTCTGCACAGACAGTGTTGGAAAGAACTACCGAAAGATCAAGTCTGACTCTAAGGAGAGAACACCTGTAAGGAAATAGTATGATAAAGAAAGCACTTTTGAACAAAGAAACAAATTGATAAACATGCTTGGCAAATGTATTTAGTTGTCGATTGAAAAAAGAAAACAAATATAAAATGGTGATATTTACAAACAAGATAAAACTATAATACCAGAAAAATGTCACAGTTGATGGCAGAGGGAAGATAAAGAAAAATAATGCATTCTTTGCATTGTTTAGGAGAAAGATAAGTTAGAGAAATATTCATGCTGAAAATGTAAAGGTTTTCACGGAATAATTAAAAACAGCACGCTTAACAGCATCAAAGCACATATGGAACATGGATAAAAGTTGCGCACGTACAGACCACAGTTAAGTCTCAGTGTACACACAATAGTCAAAGTAATATGGATACTATTCTCTGATTAAAATTCAATTAAATTTTAAAGGAACAATTACTGTCACTGTACATTTAAAAGACACATTATTTTTAGAAAGTCAAAATCGCATTTCTAAAAAAGTCGTGGGTTATTGTAATAAAGTATCTGACACTAATTTTTGAGGTTTGCTGACAGGTTTTCAACCTCACCCTTCCTTTTTCACCTTTTGCCCTCCGTTTGGAGAATCTGATAAGAAAATCTGCTGTTTCCCTTGGTGAAGGCAAGAGGTTCAAACAGTGTAGGCTGCTGTGGGAACTCCTACCTGGCCCTACCTACAGTGAAAACCCCATGCCATAAACATGCTTGGCAAATGTATTTAATTGTAGATTGAAAAAAGAGAACAAATATAAAATGGTGATATTTGCAAACAAGATAAAACTTTAATACCAGAAAAATGTCATGGTTGATGGCAGAGGGAAGAAAAAGAAAAATAATGCATTCTTTGCATTGTTTAGGAGAAAGATAAGTTAGAGGAATATTCATGCTGAAAATGAATCTCTCAAGCCATTTTCAGACCCGCTTTTGGCACTGTGTGGTTAAGAGTTCTGCTGCTAACCAAAAGGTCGGCAGTTCAAACCCACCAGCCACTCCTTGGAAACTCTATGGGGCAGTTCTGCTCTGTCCTATAGGGTCACTATGAATTGGAATCAACTCAACGGCAACAGATTTTTTTTGTTTTTGTTTTCTTCTTCTAATGTGTGGATTCAGTAGAAATATAATTATAATAGAGTGACTATTTCTATAAATACGAATCAGATAAAAATAGACTTTTAGATTAACAAAAATTACTGAAAATTACACAGATGACATAAAATACCTGAAAACAATTATTAATAAAGTTGAATAGCTAAACAAAACTCTCTACCACTTCAATAGGCATGTTGCCAAACCCTCAAGTGATAAATAATTCCTTCTTAAACAGCTACGAATGAGGAAAAACATTAGAAAAACCTACTCAACTTCTTTTATGGGCTGCGTAATCTTGTTATCATCACTACAACCCTCCCCTGCCTCGCAAAAAAGAAAATATAAGTCAAATTCAGCTAATAAGTGTACAATGTTGTTAAAATGCTATGATGCTGAATATATCAAAAAGTAAATCTACATATATTTTAAGTCATAAAATGTTGAAAAATAATTTTTACTTCAGAAATGAAAAAAATAGTTGAATATCAAAAAAAACTTAAAATGTTATTCACCGCATTAACAGAATAAAGAAAACGTCATGTTAATGTCAATTGGTGCAAAGTATTTCACATGTTAAAAGTTGAACAAAATATAACAATCTAGGAATAGACTTGAATTCCCTTAAAGTACTAAGAGAGTGTACTTAGTATAAACATGGTGGAACCTTAAAAAATTTCCATTAAAGTCAGAAAATTGAAACCATATCCATTGTCACTGTACTTTTTTCAATGCTGTGTTTAATATTTAAGTTAAAGCAATGAGCTGGTCAACAATGTAAGGTGTATATTAATTGTTATTGGCAATGCTAGTATTGTCGAAATGAAAGAAATCATAGAGAATTAAAACATAAACTTTTAAAATATTAAACTAAATTTTTAAAGGGTCAGATCATGACACATACGAATATAAAATAAACATGTGACAAAGATTTATTTAACTAGTTTATTAATCAGGGAGCCAGTACCATATAACGACTAATTCAAAGAAGAATTCAAGCACATACATAGCTGGACAATGAGGAATGCTGAAACGCACTCATATCACAGATGTAAACCAGTCTGTAGTTCATTTGCATTTCTGTGAAAAAGTGTAATTTGCATTACTATCAGTTTTGTAGAGAGTTGTAAAAACACTCAAAGACAATGAAAGGCACAGATGCTAGACAGGACATCTGGTAATCGTTTTTGACATCTTCGAAATCTTTCATAATGTTTCTTGACAAGAATAAATAAACAGGGATCAGGTGGCAGACTCCTCTCTGCCTTGTGTTTCCCTCAACTGTATACCCTCAATAAATCTATTTGCTTTAACTTAAAAAAAAAAAGTTCTTTTTTTTCCAGATAAGCATATCCAAAACAAGAGTATTTTCATACACCAGTAATAACAAATTTAAAAAATAGATTTGGAGAAACAGAGACTTCTCTCTCATAGTTTATAAGGTGCCCCAGTAGAGAGTGATGACTAACAGAAGATACGCAAAATCATTATTGAGAAAATCACAAAATTTTATTGAAATATCTGAAAATATGGTTGATAATATAGATGACATATTGGTGAGAAGATTCATTATCACACATATTCTAAGTTCTCCCCAAAATAAAAGCTCACAGACATTCCAATCATATCTAGTTAAGATAAACTGATAAAGAAATTTAGGTGGAAGACTAAAATTGAAAACTATCAAAGACGCTCCTAAAATTGAAGAACAAGCTGGGAGGAGGAGGGGCTTGTTCTAACAGATAATTGTTGGTGGTGTAGGACCGTTCCTATAGACCGCTACATTTTTAGGAAAGGGGGGATAAGATTATGTGTTCATATTTGCTTGTGATTTTGTAAAGCAATGCTTGAATGGCATACAAGAAATCTATCATCGGTTAAGGGTAACAACTTTTGGGGGAAGCAGAGTGGATAGAGATGGGAAAGAGCTTACGTCATCTCTTGTTCTATCACTTTGATTTTGGAATACTATCAATATTGCTTGAACTCTCGTAAAAAAACTCCTTTCCACACTTGTTTTTAAAGGCGGTTTCAAGATTCGTTTATTTGTTTATAAATTACAAAATGGTTACAACAATTTTTTAAACTTGACTTCCCAAGAAAATCACAGGAGAAAATGTCTAAAGACGATTAACATGCAGGGGAGGCCTATACTGTATTCCCTGGACCAAAAGCCAAGCCCGTTGCCATGGAGTCAATGCTGACTCATAGAGACCTCTTATTACAGGAGATCATTGTATCTTAGCTTTCAATGGCCTTGTCTTCCTCCCAGTGAGCATGCTGCCCTTCCATCCCTCTTCTCTTTGCTGCTCCTGAAACATCTCATCGTGATGAACCTGTGCATCCTACCCACTGAGAATAGGAATTCTTCTCTAGACCTTTCCTACAATCTTCCTCATCCACTGAACCCACTGCCGTCAACACGATCTTCCTATACCATTCAAATTAACTTTCTTTGATTTAAATACATAGAAAGCATTAAAATAGTGCTGTAGGTAGCACATGGAGCCCTGGTGGTGCAGCAGTTAAGAGATCGGCTGCTAAACAAAAAAAGTAGGCAGTTTGACTCCACCAGGCTCCTCTTGGAACACCTATGGGGCAGTTCTACTCTGTCCTACAGGGTTACTATGAGTTGGAATTGACTGTCGGGCAGTGGGTTTGGTTTTCTTGGTTTTTATATAGCACAGGCAGTAGATAAGTGTTTGCTATCACTGTTGTCATTATTAGTCCCTAGGTGAAAGAATTTTGCTCACATACCATTATAGTCCCTTTGAACTACATTTTGTTTATACATTCTAATAGTTTTTTTATGAATAAAAATAAACTTTTTTGAGTTAAAAAAAAGGAACCAAATAACAATTTTTTCTATCATGATCATGCTGAAGAACTCGTTCTTTTTTCAGATACGCTAAGAAAGCAAATGGAGGTGTAACACATGTTTTAAACCCAGACATTTGATACACGAAGCTTTAGTGTAATAATGGAGTTTTCACTTTTCCTAATCCTCTTTTATTTTAATCCAGACATGGAGACTGTAGAAAAGCGACGCTTTGCCTGTGTTGAGGCTTTACAAAGAAACTATCAAGCAAACAGGATCACGAGCCAGATGTTCTTGTTTTCCTGATTTCTGACTAAAGACTGATTTTCTTCCTCAGTAATATTCTCTGTCTTGAGAAAGGAATACTTAGAATCTGATTTAATGTGTAACTCATAAATCCTAAAACCTCCAACTTTTTAAAAAATATATTTATGATGAATCTTAATTTATTCTACTTTTAAAAATCTCATAAATGTCATATATTTCTACTTTTTAGCATTTTCAGGTAGGGAATGAAGGTACAAATACAAATTAAAAAGGTAAATTCTGCATATAAATTTAGAGATTAGAAGCAGCAAAATTCTCTAAGTGTGCTTTCCTCCTCATAATGAAAATATTTTGATGTAGCTGTATAATGACAACTCCTGAATCTTTGAAGGCTGCTTTGCCATACACTTTGAATGTGAGAACAGCAGAATGTGCGTGAGGGAACATGGGTGTGTGATTTTGGGTTCAAATGCGATACTGATTTCTCAATTTTATGTTGATTGTTCCCATTTCAGTTCTGCTTATATTGTTCCAATCTTCTCTGCATATTGTGTATTTAATCTGCTGAAGTACACCTACCAGTGAGCTGAAAGATTTAAGACTTTATGCAGGAAAGCATGGAATAGACCTTGATGAACAAAGAACAAAAATTACTGCTCTGAAATCAGTTATTCTAACCCATGGGTTTTGCTAGTGACTTGTTTCTTCTAGGAATGCACACACACACAATCTGAATTCTTACTCTTTTTGTGTATATGTTTAGAAACTATAAAGAAATGCTCCTGTGTATCTGTACCCTGTGTATTGTGAGAGACCTCAAAATTAATGACTTTTTTCTAGGAATATATCCTAGAGAAACAGGAGCCATCATATGAATAGACATACGCACACCCATGTTCGTTGCAGTTACTGTTCACAACAACAAAAAGATGGAAACGACCTAAGTGCCCCTCGACAAATGAATGGATAAAAAAATTATGGTACATACACGCAGTGGAAAACTATGCAATGATAAAGAACAGCGATGAATCCTTAAATCCTCTCACAACATGAATGAATTTGGGAGGCATTATGTTGAGTACAATAAGTCAATCGCAAAAGGACAAATATGTATGAGACCACTATTATAAAAACTCAAGAAAAGGCTTACACACAGAAAAGGTAATCTTTGATGGTTATGAGGGAGGAGAGGGGTGAGGAGGGGAAATCACTAACTAGATAGTAAAACCAAACCTGTTGCCATCAACCTGATTCCAACTCATAATGACCCTATAGGACAGAGTAGAACTGCCCTGTAGGGTTTCCAAGGAGATCCTCATAGATTTGAACTGCCAACCTTTTGGTTATCAGCCAAACTCTTAACCACTAAGCCAACAGGGTTTCCAACGAGATAGTAGACAAGTGTTAACTTTGGTGAAGGAGAAGACAATACACATAGGGAAAATCAGCACAACTTGACCAAGGCAAAGTCCTAGACATTTCCTAGACACATCCAAACACATTGAGGGACATATTTACTGGGGCTAAGGGCTGGGAACCATGGTCTCGGGGGACATATAGGTCAATTGGTATAACATACTTCACAAAGAAATACATCTTATTTTGACAAGTATAGTCTGGGGTCTTGAAAGCTTGCGAGTGGCCATCTAAGGTTCATCTATTGGTCTCAGAACATTCGGAGAAAAGGAGAATGAAGAAAACTAAAGATGCAAGGAAAACATAAACCCAAAGGAAAAATGGACCACATGAACCAGAGGCTCCACCAGCCTGATCCCAGAAGATCTGGATGGTGCTCAGCTACCACCAACAACTGCTCTGACAGGAATCACCACAGAGGGTCCAAGGCAGAGTGGGAGAGAAATGTAAAACTAAATTCAAATTCACAAAAAAAGATCAGACTTACTGGTGTGATAGAGACTGGAGGAACCGTCAGTACTATGGCCCCTGGACACCCTGCTAACTCAGAAGTGAAGCTACTCTTGAAGTCTACGTTTCAGCCAACAAGTGGAGAGGCCTATAAAACATACAATAACACACATGAGAAATTTACTTCTTAGTTCAGTCAAGTATCTGAGACCAAATGGGTAACACCTGCCCAAAAACAAAGACGAGAAGGCAGGAAAGTACAGGAAAACTGGGCAAATGGACACGGGGAAGTGGGGGTGAAAAGTGAAAGGGGGAGAGTGGCCGATACATTGTGGGAATTGCAACCAACGTCACAAAACAATTTGTGTATAAGTTTTTGAATGAAAAACTAATTTGCTCTGTAAACTTGCACTTAAAACACAATAATTTTTTAATTTAATAACTTTAATTCAATATTCAGAACTTACACTATGAGAAATACAATTTAGTTTCATATAAAATTTGAAGTGTTATTTTCAAATAAAAATAATTTGTATTTCTTATAGCTATACTTTAATGTGTTAATCTCAGATTCTGACTGAAAAGCACACACATATTTATTTTAAATATATTTCTTGGTTATTGAAATATACTATAATGTTTGGGCTAATCTATAAACTATTTGATAGATTTCCTTCATGATAAGACACTGTGTAGGTACTGAAGTAAAGAAAAAATATTCCCATGTCTAGCAGAATTTTTTTTTTCTAGTTTTCTGTTCTTAACTCAGTAACTTAAATTTTTACTTACTTTTCTTCATCTGGGACATGAGAATATTTGGCAACTTGATCATGATCTAAAAGATCCCTGACATCTATGAAATTCAATAAAAGACATACCTGGCTAGAAATTTTGGTTTCTGAGAGATGACAATTTTCTTTGCCTATCTTAGAATTTTTCCAGATGGGAATGTGTTCAAAGCTCTGAGAATTCAGAGATGAGGAGCCTGTCATCACACACCTGTTGGTGACTAAGAGTTCAGGTACAAGGCCTGATGTGACCTTTCAAGGAACCATGATCCCAATTGCACCTATGAGAAATGAGCTGTTGTCGTTAGGTGCCGTCGAGTTAGTTCTGACTCATAGTGACCCCATGTACAAGAGAACGAAACACTGCTCAGTCCTGCATCATGCTCACAATCGTTGATGTCTGAGCCCATTGTTTGAGCCACTGTGTCAGTCCTTCTCCTTGAGGGCCTTCCTCTTTTTCAATGGCCCTCTACTGATCCCTTCTGATAACATGTCAGGTAGAGTAGAATCACAAAAACACAATGTTATCTCGTTGGAAAAAAATATGCTTAACACGATTAGGGAAAATATCATGTTGGTTGATTTTTCAAAGACAAGAATTTTAAAGCCTCAAGAAATCTTTGCTTTATAGAGATATACCATCAGAAAGAGAAAAAATATCTTCTGATCCTCTCTAAACTGGATGTTGTTGTTAGATGCTCTGGGGTGGGACCTGACTCATGGTGACTCCGTGAATTACAGACTTGAACTGCTCCATAGGGTTTTCTTGGGAGCAGATCAATGGGACCAGATTACCAGGCCTATAATCTTGTACAGTATTGCTGGGTGAGTCTGAACTACCAACCCTTAGGTTAGCAGTTGAGTGCAAACCATCTGTGCCACCTAGGGACCTGGTAGACAAAAGACCAAATCAAATCCGTTGCCAACAAGTTGATTCTGGCTCATAGTGACCCTATAGGACAGAATAGAACTGCCTCATAGGGTTTCCAATGAGTGTCAAGTGGATTTCAGCTGCCGACCTTCTGGTTTGCAGCCAAACTCTTTAATCACTGTGCCACCAGGGTCCTGGTATTACTAGCTAATAAATGACCCAGCAGCTGAATTCACCCTTAGTGGAGGTAGTTTAAAAAGAAAAGTAGTGCCCCTAGAGCATGGGTATTAATATTTTAAATATGGCAAATATGGACAACATTGTAATTACTTAGGTGTTAATAAAAAAATTGAACACTCTATTTTTTTATCCATCCATCTACCCATTGACCTGTCATCCATTTGTTTTTGATAAAGAAATCAAGACCTTTTGCCTTTTAAAAGATTTGAGGACCTGGATTGGATTTTCTCTCCCTAATATGGAAAACTGCCAGCCAAAATGTCTGCAATTGGAATCTACTGGCTGCTACTCAGAAACACTATAGGGCAATTCTACTTCTTACAGGATGGCTATGATCGCTATGAGTCGGAATCCACTCCGCGACACTGGGATGAGTTGGAATCACTCAGTGGCATTTTTTTTTTTTTTAATATGAAAAAGAGCTCTGTGCCCCTGCAGAGCTCTCAGAGAGAATAGCTGATAATTTCTTCTATGGAATACAGCAGCTCACTCACTGGGGTGGGGATGGGTGGGGTGGTGGTAAGCACCCAGTAAGCAGTGTAAGCATGGGTGCATGGGTTTACTTGTGCTTACTCACTAATCGGTAGTGACAGGATCCGCCCCTGTCAGGGACTGTACGTTTGCAAAGAGGCTTTGATTCTGTAGGAAGGTACTCTGTGGTCGGGAGAGATGGATGCCGCCATATCTAGAAGCACAATCTTCGATGTGGTGAGAAAATGTGAAATTGGTCACTACAGATGACCTGGTAAGCCAGGTAAGCACGGTGCTTATCTTGTCAGTTGGATAATCCGCTTCTGCTCACAGATCAGACACCTGATGCAGGTCACAGTTGCTGCCCAGTGGGAGTAAACTTTTAGGAAAATAAAAAGATCAGCCTACCTACGTATGGAAGTTTTCTGTTAGGATGATTGTGTACAGCTGTTTGGAAAGGCTGCTGATACTTCACTATTGAACTTCAAGAATACTATAATTTATCATCTTTCGCTGTATTTCCAATTTTTTCTGGGACCCAAGAAGACATCACACTGGCTTCTCCAAACCCAGTGGCTGGTTAGCGTTCAACATTTTTGCCACTGAAAGAGATACACTAAAAAATGTAATACGTCCATATACCTTGTGTGCAAGTGTTAGTTCTGAAAAATATATTTCGTGCTTAATAAATAAATTCTTACCACATGCCAGGTCATGTCTTTAAAAGACTCCAATCTTTCTTGCACAAGCAGATTAGCAATACCAACTCTGATTCCTGACTGGACGAGACACGTAGAAATCACATAATCCCTGTAAAACTGGTTTATCAGGCATCTTTCAAAAACCTGATTCTGCTCCAGCTTCGGCAAAGCCCCACAGAACACAGTGTGGCCTTCCATTTCATCTATTTTCTAACACCAAGGTAGTCAGAAGCACAAACAGGGCCAGAAGCAAATTATCAAATATACTTTAATCTAATTATAATATGACAAAGTTGTTACCTTTAGAGTGATAACTCTTCAATTTGGCTAGCACAAAATTGACATGCCTCTGAAAGAAAATAATCTCCATTCTTAGTAATTGAGTTATCACTACAATGTAAAAGTCAATAGAACAAATATTGCTAAAAAATGTAACCTTCCAATGATTTGTTCAGGAATACACTCAACAAGTATGTACACATTACCTGGCAGAAAGCCATTCTTCGCTTTCAGAGTCAAAACATTTTAGTGGAATAGCCTAAGATTAAGCCTTAGATTTCCATTAGGAAATAGGACTTCATGAAATACGAAATAAAACAAAAATAGTAACTTTACATAAAGAAATTTGGGGAACAAATCAATGGCATGTAAGTGGCTAGAATAATAAGAAAGTGGCTAGAATAATAAGAGTCTATCACACAGGATTTCTCTGATTTTCAGCCAGTATTATACCTCCTTTGTCTTGTTACAAACAACTCATTTTCTAGATGCATCTAGATTTTTTCTTCTATTCTTCAATCCATTCAACAAATGTGTACAGAGCACCTCACTGGTAACAGGCAGCATCGTGTATGCTACTAAATTCTGTTATCATTCACCTCATTTCTTATTATCTCGAGAATTCAAGTACGTTCTTTATTTAAACGTCTCTGTTTAAAATACAATATAACTGTGAATGAGTTTTAGAGCTCTAAGTTGAGGGCAATACATACGACAATGCTCATGGAGTCAATAAGTTTTTAAATTATCATCAAACTTGATTTTTATGCCACTTCGAATGGTGGTTCCAAATGTTTTGCCCAGTAAGTAACTTGCTACACAACCACATGCGGTGACGCTGCCCAGCTGTTTTCAGTACACAAATCTAACACGTTCTTGTTCTATTTGCTGTGCTACAGGGTCACTATGAGGTGAAATTGACTCAATGATGATGGTTCCCCCCCCCCCCCCCATCTCATTTCTTATTTGGGTTATTTGCTTCCTCTCCTGTTTTTCTTTTGTCAGTTTGGCCAGTGGTTTATCAATTTTGTTGATTTTTTCAAAAAACCAGCTTTAGGTCTTGTTCGTTCAATTGTTTTTCTGTTTTCTATTTCATTTAATTCAGCTCTAATTTTTATTATTTGTTTTCTTCTGGTGCCTGTGGGTTTCTTTTGTTGCTCTCTTTCTATTTGTTCAAGTTGTAGGGATAATTCTTTGATTTTGGCCCTTTCTTTTTTTTGCATGTGTGCATTTATTGATATAAATTGGCCTCTGAGCACTGCTTTTGCTGTGTCCCAAGGGTTCTGATAGGAAGTGTTTTCATTCTCATTGGATTCTCTGAATTTCTTTATTCCATCCTTAATGTCTTCTATAATCCAGTCTTTTTGAGCAGGGCATTGTTCAGTTTCCAAGTGTTTGATTTCTTTTCTCTGCTTTTCCTGTTATTGATTTCCACTTTTATGGCCTTATTGTTAGAGGAGATGCTTTGTAACATTTCAATGTTTTGGATTCTGCTAAGGCTTGCTTTATGACCTAATACGTGGTCTATTCTAGAGAATGTTCCATGTGCACTAGAAAAGAAAGTATACTTGATTGCTGTTGGATGGAGTGTTCTTTATATTTTTATGAAATCAATTTGGTTGATTGTGGCATTTAGATCTTCCGTGTCTTTATTGAGCTTCTTTCTGGATGTCCTGTCCTTCACCCAAAGTGGTGTGTTGAAGTCTCCTACTACAGTTGTGGAGCTGTCTATCTCACTTTTCAATGCTGATAGAGTTTGTTTTATGTATCTTGCAGCCCTATCATTGGGTGTATCAATATTTAATATGGTTATATCTTCTTGGTGTATTGTTCCTTTAATCATTAGTGTCCTCCCTTATCCTTTCTGTTAGATTTAATTTTAAAGTCTATTTTGTCAGAAATTAATACTGCCACTCCTGCTGTTTTTTGATTGTTGTTTGCTTGATACATTTTTTTTCCATCCTTTTAGTTTGTTTGTGCCTCTAAGTCTAAGGTGTGTCTCTTGTAGGCAGCATATAGATGGATCTTGTTTTTTAATCCATTCTGCCACTCTGTGTCTCTTTATTGGTGCATTTAGTCCATTTACATTCAGGGTAAAAAAAGAAAAAAAATTTTTTTTTTTTATGAATTTAGTGCTATCATTTTGATGTCTTTTTTTCTGTGTTGTTGACATTTTCTTTTTTCCAGTAAATTTTATGTGCTGAGTAGATTTATGTATTGTCCTTTCCTCATATTTGTCATTGTTGATTTTGTTTCTGCTGAGTCTCTATTTTTCCCTTGTATTTTATTTTGATGAGTAGGATAGTTTGTCTCCTTTGTGGTTACCTTATTATTTACCCCTATTTTTCTAAATTTAAAACTAACTTTTGTTTCTTTGTATCGCCATATCTTCCTCTCCATATAGAAGGTGTATGATTACATTTCTTAGTCCCTCTTTATTATTTTAATGTTGTCTTCTTTTATATAATAACATTGCTGTTACCCTGTTTCAAGCTTTTTTTTTTTTTTTAATAATCTTGCTTTGTTTTTTTGGATTTCCCTGTCTGGGTTGACTTTTGTTTGCCCTGCCCAGTGTTCCAGGTTTGGGTTGATACCTGATATTATTGATTTTCTAACCAAAGAACTCCCTTTAGTATTTCTTGTAGTTTTGGTTTGGTTTTTACAAATTCCCTCAACTTGTGTTTATCTGGAAATGTCTTAATTTCATCTTCATATTTAAGAGACAGTCTTACTGGATATATGATTCTTGGCAGGCAATTTTTTTCCTTCAGTTTTTTAAATATGTCATCTCATTGCCTTCTTGCCTGCATGGTTTCTGCCGAGTAGTCCGAGCATATTCTTATTGGTTCTCCTTTGTAGGGTACTTTTCTTTTATCCCTCGCTGCTCTTATAATTCTCTATCTTCAGTTTTGGCAAGTTTGATTATAATATGTCTTGGTGACTTTCTTTTAACACCTACCTTATATGGAGTTTGATGAACATCTTGGATAGATATCTTCTCCTCTTTCACAATACCAGGGAAGCTTTCTGCCAACAATTTTCTCTGTTCTGGTACTTCAACCACTTGTAGATTATTTCTCTTGATAGAGTCCCACATGATTTTTAAGGTTTCTTCATTCTTTTTAATTCTTTTATCTGATTTTTCTTCAAATATATTAGCGTCAAGTGATTTATCTTTGAGTTCAGAAATTCTAGCTTCTACTTGCTCAATTCTGCTTCTCTGACTTTCTATTGAGCTGTCCATTTCTGTAATTTTATTGTTAATCTTCTGAATTTCTGGTTGCTGTCTGTCTATGGATTTTGCCAGCTTATCAAACTTTTCATTATGTTCCTGAATAATCTTTCTAATTTCTTCAATTCCTTTATCTATGTGTTCCTTGGCTTGTTCTGCATACTGCCTCATTTTCTTCCTGATGTCTTGAAGGGTTCTGTATATTAAACTTTTGTATTCTGCATCTGGTAATTCCAGGAATGCACTTTCATGTAGAAGATCCCTGGATTCTTTGTTTTGAGAGCCTGTTGAGGTGATCATGGCCTGTTTCTTTATGTGACTTGATATTGACTGTTGTCTCCAAATCATCTATAAGTTATTGTATTAGTTTATGCTTGCTTACTGTGTCGTAGCTGCTTGCTTTGTTTTGTTCTGATAAACCCCTATGGGTTGCTTGAGTGAGCTAGCTTGATTATTTTGGCCTTTGGGCTCTGGTGTTCTGTCCCCAGGTGGCTAGAGGTATTATCAGGTATATCAGTCTAGGATTCCATTCAGTTTTCTTGTATGAATTCAGCTCAGGTTTCCAGGTAGCTGATCATCAAGTGTGTGTTACAGGTTCTGTCTTACAGTCTTATAGGGGCAGGGGTGATTGGCATACATACCGGTATCTGATTGCAGCAGGGGGTCACACTCTGAACAAAGCATGGGGCTGAGAACCAACCCCCGAGTATCTCTGAGGAAAATGCATCTCCGTTCCCTAGAGTGTGCAGGTGGGTGGGTTCTGCAGACGGACCCAAAGTTTTTGGTTGTAAGGACTGGGAGGTACCAGTTATCTTTGGACCCCTGTCATGGGTGGTTGGGTGACCTGAGTGGAGCTACCAGTCCTTAGGTCCCTGATGTGGGTAGGTGAGGACCTTGTTTAATAGGCAAAGCAATGTCAAATGTCAAACACCCACCTCTCCTCCGCACAGCTGAAATGGTTGGGGTTTGCCGACAGGGGCCTATCCTCCTGAAATAGGCCCACTCAGGTCCATGCAGAAAGGAAAGGTGCTCAAGGTCCACAGATGGTTTATGCCTGGACAGGAGCTGCTTCTGTCCTGAGCTCCCCTGATTAATGGAGCTAGCAAATTATCTTTTCCCCCCAATTGCAAGTTTTTTTCCTTCCCCAAGGCCAAGAGGATGGCTCCAGGTGCTCACCAGGGCCTATCTCAGGCCAGGAATTCAGCCGCCGAAGCCAGTTTATGGGTGGGGGTGGGGGCACAGTAAAATATACGTAAGTACTTAGCTTTTGCTGGCAGCACCATTCTCCTCAGGTTCCAGAGGTGTGAGTGGGCTGTGTGGCTGGCTGCTTCTCCCTGAGGAAACTGCGGCTGAACGCTAGGACCGGTCAGTCGCCGCCACCACCGCTCCGGGAATGGTGCCTGAGGGCTCCCCACGATTCAGGTGGGTAAATCCTCTCCACTTCTGAACGGTCTCTTCCTCCCCTTGCCCCTCAGTTCATTGTCTGAGCTCATCTTTGATGCTCAGGGCTCCCAGCTTGTCATAGATACACTCATTTCACTTGTTTTTTCGGGTCTTTGTTGTAAAGAGGGCTCATCGGAAGCGTCTGTCTATTCCGCCATCTTGGCTCCGCCCTGATGCTCAGCTGGACGGATTTTTAAGGTAAAGTTAAACTTGCTCCAAAAACTGAAATGATATCAGATGGCAGCAGAGGAAAATGAAATTGCACATCTCGATGACTAACCAACATAACTGAAATTTCAGGAGATTTTAGGAAAGATAGTCATTAATATAGTAATGACGTGGACATCTGAGAAAGACAGATCCAATGGACAAAATTTAGTGACAATATATAAAAACTAAACAAGATAGCCAACAAAATAGATTTTGAAGATATATATCAGAGTCCCCAAAATGAGATTAAAATCTTTAAGTATAAATAATAATAAAAATAATAAACGTCATCTCTTCCCCAAAGCAAGTCTTTTATTAGATACTACTTAAAATACATATACAAAGATTTCTACGTGTTTAAAACCTGTTTCCTTTATTTAGTAAATCTTAACATAAACCCTATCACCGATAATAGAAAAACTATTAACCCAAATTAAAAAAAAAAAATATTAAAGAAATATTTTCAATTGACATGACTGTAGTTTATTAAATGTTTCCATACATATGATCTTTATTATTAAAGACAGTATTTACTATACGGTCTGTTTTTTGTAAGGATATAAATATAAATGTCTGTAAGGCTGCACACCAAATGGAAGCAGAGCGATTGCTACTACGGATTGAAATTGCAAATAGGAAGAGAAAATGGGGTTTACACATTTTAATTTACACACATTAACAGTGTTTTATCTGCTTTACAACAAGATGTATGACTAAATTAATTTTTAAATAATCTATTATATTTTAAAAGGCCCTGAAAATAAAGACGTCATAAGTTCTCTGTGCAGTTACTTACTGGGGTGGCTTTGAAATGTGCTAGCTTGGCTAGGTTAAACTTTTTCCCAGTGCTCAATGTGTTTCCTATGAGGGCGGGCCACAAGAGATATATTTTGCACCATATTTGGGGGGCATAAGTGAAACAGCACCCACTTCATTTTTGCCCTTAGGACACGTGGACAGAGGCTCTGCAGTTCACGCAGATGGTTGCCTATCTGCTGGCTGACCACCTCGTGTAGACAGCAGCCAGGTCTGAAGCTGCTCCACCTTCCCTAGGGTCCTCCCTCAAGTTGTCCAGCTTCTGGGCCTAGAGGAAGCAGCATCTACTGTAGGACTCATACTTCATCAAAGCTGGAGACGTTGAAGACTAACAAGGGTGCCCGTTCATCCTCTGGGTTCCATCG
This sequence comes from Elephas maximus indicus, assembly GCF_024166365.1. Lineage (NCBI taxonomy): Eukaryota > Metazoa > Chordata > Mammalia > Proboscidea > Elephantidae > Elephas > Elephas maximus. The sequence goes on along the minus strand of NC_064830.1, from coordinate 4,449,258 downwards.
TGGGCTTGTGGGTTCCAGTTTATACTTGTTTCCTTCCACTCTCTGTCCATTTTCCCTTCCCAGTTGCCTGCCCTGAAAACTTCAAGCTTAGCTTCAGATACAAAGAAAATTATCTTAGAGACTGCTTTTTATCCTTTGATTAAACTCTGACTGATAAAGAATTTGGTATGAAGTACGGCTCCAGAGGAATAGAGCCTTATGGATAAGTTCTCTGAATTGTTTTTAGTTATCTGGAATAGATGTTTTGAATTAAAGACACTAAAGACATAAATGACCCCTTTTCCAAGGGGCCACACTGATAGTCATTACTCAGTTTATAACTTGTAAATACCTGTAATCAAGTGCCTATAGAAGACAAAGCTCTCTATCCCAAGTATTTTCTTGCTACACCAGTGTACCAGTTGCCATTGGTTAGATCCCAACTCATGGTGACCCCGTGTGTGTCAGAGTAGAACTTTGCTACATAGTGTTTTCAACAGCACGTTTTTCAGAAGCAGATTGCCAGTCCTTCTGAGGCACCTCTGGTAAGTATTCCGAACACAATCAATTGCACAACCCAGGGACACCTATTCCTGCTATGTTGTTGTTGGTGTTGTTGTATGTCATTGAGTCAATTCCAACTCACAGAGACCCTGTAGGACAGAGCAGAATTGCCCCTATAGAATTTTCTAGTCTGTAATCTTCATGGGAGAAGATTGCCAGGTCTTTTCTCCTGAGGAGAGGCTGGTGAGTTTGAGTCACTGATCTTTCAGTTAGCAGCCAAGGCCTTGACCATTACACGACAGAGTACTTTTATTTCCTGCTAATACCAAAAAAAAAAAAAACCCCAGCAGTTGACAAGTCAATTCTGACTCATAGCAACTCTATAGGACAGAGTAGAACTGCTCCACAGGATTTCAAGGCTGTAATCTTTATGGAAGCAGACTTCCACATCTTTCCCCTGTGGAGTGGTTGGTGGGTTGAAACTACCAACTTTTCAGTTAGCAGCTGAGCACTCGACCACTGCACCACCATTGCTATAGGTGTATTTTAATAAAAACAAGGAGTAAATTGTTTAGGTTATTTGCTTCTGAGTGTGCTGGGGAACGTGAGAAAGAAAATGATGTGCTCAGGGACCTTAAATTCCCAAATCAAGGTCTGCAGGCACCTGAAAGCTTCTTTATGCCACGCAAGAAACATTCGTCACATTACCTATAGTCATAGGTCTGCGATTTCAGAAACAAATCTGTGTCTAATCCTGTGGGTTACTGAATTGCAATATAAATTGAATTCCCATGGTAACAGGGTATCATTTTTAAGATTAGGCCATTTATTGAGGAAGAGTGAACTTTGAAAATTGGAATGGATACATGTGGGCAGTTTCCAATGAAGTTGGTGATCTTAACTCCCTCAATTGTATTGATTCTTCTTTGCTGGTAGAATAAACCTTTTTTTTTTTTTATCAAGTTCACAGTGGTTAAAAATTTGGCAGCTAACCAAAAGGTCAGCAGTTCAAATCCACCAGCCACTCCTTCAAAACCCTTTGGGGCAGTTCTACTCTGTCCTATGGGGTTGCTATGAGTTGGAATTGACGCAATGGCAATTTTTTTTTTTTTTTAAATGAAGACTGAAAGTTCCTGGGTGGTACAAATAGTTTGAGCTTAATGTGAACCTAAAGGTTGGCGGTTTGAGCCCACCCAACTGCACCACAGGAGAAAGGCCTGGTAATCTGTCTACATGAAGATTACAGACAAGAAAACCCTGTGGAGCAGTTCTGCTCTGTACTACATGAGGTCACCACCATGCCTGAGTAAGTCTCCTTTGGCCTAAAAAACCGCAATGGCCTCTCTTGAGGTAACCAAAAACCAAGCTCATTGCACTGAATCCATTCTGACCATAGCGGCCCTATAAGACAGAGTAGAACTGCCCCATAGGGTTTTTTTTCCAAGGCTGTAATCTTTATGGAAGCAGACTGGCACACCTTTCTTTCATGGATTGACCGGTGGGTTGGAACCACCAATTGTTTGGTTAGCATCCAAGGGCATTAATGATTTACATCACCCAGGGACACGTGGGGTCACTTGAGTGGGAATCACCTGTACGGCAACTTGGGTTTTTTTTTTTGTTTGTTTACATGATAAGGAGGGATGACAAGCTGGGGAACTTGAAGAGGGATAAGGAAATATTGCATGGCTAGTGGAAGAAGGTAGTTAAAAATACCAGCTAGAATCCTATTGCAGAAATGCAGATTTTAATACAAATATTAATACAAATTTTATTTATATTCACAACATACTATATTGGTTTTGCATTGCTGCATAACAAATTACTGAAGCGTAATGAGCTAAACAACATGAATTTATAACGTCACATTTCTGTTGGTCAGATGTGTTCGCACCGCACTATTGGGGTCTCTGCACAGCATCTCTCAAAGCTGAAACAAAGGTGTGGCCTGGACTCAGTTCTTGTCTGGAGGCTCTGAGGAAAAATAGCTGCTTCCAGTCTCATTGCAATTGTTGGCAAAATTCAGCTTCTGGTTGTAGGATGAAGGTCAAGTGCTATCTGGATTATATCCCTTTAAAATCAACTGTGTCATAGAAGGTTATGTGGTCACAGGAGTGATTACACCATTATTTCCAAAGTTCACAGCTGTACTCAAGGGGGGAGGCAGGCAATATTGAGGCCCATCTTAGAATTCTGTCTACCACACATATACATAGGGCCAGGTGTGTGTATAGATCTGGGACAAAGGGTGTCATTTTCTACTGTGTGATTCTCGCATATCATCAAGGTTGGAAACACTGAAAACTGACAGATTCCCATTCGTAGTGGGGATCTAACTTACCCTCGCTCTCCCCCACTATAAATATGTGTTCTCTTTTAGAATGCTTGCCCTGTGTACGTAACTCCAGTGTCATATGTGAAGACAACAGAGTTAGAAACTTTTTAACCAGCTGACACAATTTTACGCGGTTAAATACCTATAATAAATGTCTCCTAGTGGTTCAACGTCTCTGATTAAGTCCCGACAGACGCTGTCCTATATTACTCTCGATAGGTATCGTCCTGTTTCACATACTGTCATTTCTCATCAAATGAGGGTAAAATACTTAAGGACAAACAGAAGACAATAATAACGACGTAGAGATGTTATTTGCTGATAAAATCCCAGAGTCTGTTTACAAATTGCCACCGTGTAGTCTTGGGCAAGTCATGTACTAAATGATCTTAACAATGTCTCCTTGCCTGATAGTATTTTCATATATATGATTTGAAATCCTCTGCAAATACACATGTTCTACGGCTGCATCTGATGATTTGAAAACATTCGTCAAATTCTAGAAAGATGCTAACAAGAAACGTTTGTGACTTTTCCAGCTCACTTGTTTCTCCACTAGTACCCTAAAGCAGTGTCATACATATAAATTCAGATAAGCAACTATATGTTGAATTTAATCATCTTACACTTTAATCATAAATCATTCTATAAAATCATTCAGGCACACACATAGAGAATTTAAAAACAGTTTTTCTTCTTCTTTTTTTTTTTTTTACTATTTCTCCTCCTCTTATCCCTCTTCTGATTCTCCTTCTCCTCCTCCTCCTTTTCCTTCCCTTATCCTTTTTCCCTACAGACGGTGGAAAGTTTCTGTAAAATGAGAGAGAACGTGACAGAATTTTTTAAAGAACAAATTGTCAGTAATTACCAGGGAGGAAGATTATGTGAAATTAGAGCTAGTGAACTTTCCTGTGCATATAAAATAGTGGTTCTCAACTGGGGTGATTTTGTTCTCTCAGGGAATATTTGGCCATGTGTGGAAATGCTTTCGATGGTAATGATGGGAATACTACTGGAAATAGTGGTAGAAGCCAAAGACGCTGCTAAACGTCCTACAATGCACAGGGCAACCCTTCAACAACGAATAATTCTTCCACTCAAAACATCAGCAGCATTGAGCCTGAGGCTGAAAATTCTACATATATGTTGTTCAGTAAATGTTGGTGATAATAAACAAGATTAAAACTACTACATATAATTAATAATAGTAATATCATTCCAACTATATTAAAATGATATTGATCAAAGAATAAGAATCAAAAACTACCAACGTTACTGAAATTAAGCAAAGCAAATTGGCTGCAACAGCCAACAGTGACCAATGTTCCTTCAGTTATATACGGCTGACAAGAATTTGTAAAAATTATAAGTCATGCTACTTAAAATTGCTTGCACTTTCGATACCAAACAGAAGTAGTGATCAGATCATCACCATGGCAATAAGAATGAAACTGTAAATGTACCTCTGTGAACGGTTTTATTATCTTTGAAGCTCCCAGTTTGAGAAAAGACTTGCACCAACTTCTATGTAACTCCTTGTTAAAAATCATGTCACGTTGCAGCAGATTAAACCACAAACTGATGAAACAACATTAGAGTATTAATGGAAAATGTATTAGACTAGAGCAAAGAAATCAAAGGATGTATTGCATTGGGCAAATCTGCTGGAAAAGACCTTTTTAAAGTGTTAAAAAGCAAATAAGTCACTTTGAGGGCTAAAGTGCACCTACCCAAATTATTGTATTTTCAAATTGCCTCATATGCATGTGAAAGCTAACAATGAAAAAGGAAGACCGAAGAACTGATGCCTTTGAATTACGGTGTTGGCAGAGAATGTTGAATACACCACGGACTGCCAAAAGAATGAACAAATCTGCCTTGGAAGAAGTACGACCAGAATGCTCATTAGAAGACAGGATGGCGAAACTACGTCTCACGTACTTTGGACATTATCAGGAGGGATCGGTCCCTGGAGAAGGACATCATGCTTGGTAAAATAGAGCGTCAGCAAAAAAGAGGAAGACCTTGAACCAGATGGATTGACACAATGGCTGCTATGATGGGCTCGAGCATAACAATGATTGTGAGGGTGGCGCAGGACAGGGCATGTTTTGTTCTGTTGTACGTAGGGTCGCTATGAGTCAGAGCTAGCCACTGCACCTAACAACAACATCTTTTTTTTAATTCAATGTACTCAGATTAAAAAAAAAATAGCAAGGAAAGAGCACACCCTACAGCTGCTTACTCGAAATCCTGACTAATTTATAACTTGTTAAAGTTGCGAGTGCATTCTGGGTCCTCCTGATGAAGTAATCTCAACAACACAAGATTGTTACCTCATGGTGAATGTTTTATTTATCTTAATTCAACTGGCTATCTCTTTAAGAAAAATTATAGAATGTCAAGCATGAAGAGAACCTTGTATGTCATCAAAAAAAGAAAAAAAATCTCGTTGCCATTGAGTCTATTCCAATTCATACCCGTTCCATAGGACAGAATAGAACTGTCCCGTAGAGTTTCCAAGGAGTGACTGGTGGATTCAAACTGCCGACCTTTATGGTTAGCAGCTGAGCTCTTCCGTTTCTTATTACAAACCTTTGTATGTACCTAAAATTTTTAATATAATAGGTTTTGGGGGGATTGGTTCATAACTACGTGTTGTACATAAGTCAGGCTTTTGTAACCTGGGGATTGCCTGTAGTTCACATTAGTTTTATGTAGTACAATTTTACTATGATGTTCATGGAAATAGATATTCTGTATTCTATTAGAAGAGATATTACCAAGTCTTTCATCTCATTGCATAGACTATATTACATTGCTCATAACATAGTGTTATGCATAAATGGAAATTCAAAGCATGACAATTTATAGACAAAGACAATTGTGGCCCCAAAGCAATATATTTCATTTTTTTAAAGATAATTTTGATGATTCATTAAAACAAAATCTTGGATTATATTTGCATTAATTTTTTTTTGCATTAATATATATCTTTACAAAATTTGGAATATCCTAAATTTTACAATACGAATTTACTAGCCTATGATAACAGAAAATAATACACTTACAAATTATTTACATGTATTTTAAAATATTTTTTGGAAATTAAAATTTCTTCAGGGTAACACAGTTCTACAGAATATTTTTTAGGATCAGGAATGAAAGCACTAAGAAGAACTCAATTTAGCAATGAAAGTTGTATTCTTGTACTTTAAAAGTTTCCCATCAAATACTGTATTTTGTTTTTGTTGTTCTGTCAATACAAAAGTAGAGTAACTTCTTCTCTTTCAACAATCACCGCAGGTGTCCAGTTTTCCAATTTTTGTGGATATGGTTTGACACGTAGTGTACATGACCTAGAGTATATATTGTGTAGGATCAATGCTAAATACTGTGAAGCTGATGAGTTCTGTGAAGTTTCATGAAGTTACTACAATCTAAATGGTGGTGACTCTGCTTGAAAGAGAAAATAACAAAAACTTGACTCCACTGGGCTTTTGGATGCGCAGCAAGCAATAACAAATGATAGTATTTTGTAACACAGTAGATTGATGATAGATAGATAGATGGATGGATAGAGAAAGAGAGAGAAGAGGTACATAGATATATACACAAAAATAGATAATATTCCATATTGCTTGAATAAAAATCACAAAGTTTCTGTCAAAAATTCACTCAGCCTATTTATTTGCAAGAAATTGAGTCAGTATTGATTACCTCAAGCCATCTAACCAACTATAGTATCTATCTATCATCTATCTGAGAGACTTATCTATATTTGATTATGTTGTATATTGTAGTTAAATATTGTCAAGGTGTTATTATGCTATACATATCTTACTGAAACTTACCTTTTTATAAACTAATGCATAACATCTTCGTATTTGTTTATATTGATATTTATGGAGTCAATTCACATTTTTAATTACTGTATAGTATTCTGCCACATGGATTTACATTTTATACATCCTCTTCTATGCTAAAGGACATTTTGATTTAAAAAAAAATTTCTCGGCTATAAAAAAATGCTTTTATGTACTGCCTCCTGCCTGTTGGGCAAACATAAAATGATTATCCTAGGCTGTGTGTTTAGACTTGAGTGTATTGAGCTGTGTGTGTGCACATTTTCAATTTAATGAGGTGCTGCCAACATCATTCCAACATGGCTATACCAACTGCCGTTCCCAAATTCAGGGTATGAGAAATCCTGTTTCTTGCCATCATTAGCATTTGATTTTTAGAGATTAAAATTTGGCCCATCTGTTGGGAGGAAATGATTTTTACTGGAAATGATGTATTTCACTGACTTCTGGCACCTCATTTTGCTGATCAGTCTGTAGTAAATATTGTATCTATATAACTTTATCTCTCAAAAGAAAAAAAATAAAAAAAGACACCATAACCACCAGTCAATTCCGACTCCTGGCAATCCCATGTGTGACAGAGTAGAACTGCTCCACTGGGTTTTCTTGGCTGTAATTTTTATGGAAGTAGATCAGCAGTCCTTTTTCCTGCAGTGCCTTCCCTGGGTGGGATCAAACCATTAAACTTTAGGTTAGTAGTCATGCACAAACAGCTTGTGCCTTCCTTGGAGATAGATATATGTATGTATGTGTGTGTGTGTGCTGTCACTGGGCACACTGGGAAGCAGCAGAGGCTGGGTGGGGGAAGAAGGATTGGGGGTGGAGAAGCATGTATCACTGGTTACCAGGTGCTCTGCCTCTTGCTAGGAGCTCAATGAAGCTGCTTTCCGGTACTCCCTGTCTGTGGGTCTCTGACAGGAGTCCAAGATGGCAAATCCGCACTGTGTTAGCTGATGGGGACCTCCACTCTTATCTCTCCGTGCTCTCTATTCTGTCAGTTTCTTATTCCGTTTGGTGCTTGTTTGAGTTATTTCTTCATTTGACCTTTAGGGTTCCGGGATTGATGTTTGTCTCTGTTTTACTTAGTTTTTTGAGTCTTTGATGGGGCGGGACCACATGGTGCTTCTTCTATAGTGCCATATTGCCTCTGCCTCTCTCGATTTCTGCCTATTCTTCAACTCACTGGTAAACCTCAGAATTCTGTTTTTTCACTTCTGAAATATTTTAATTACTTCCAGTTTTCACTACCACTGAAACACTAATGTCTAAGCCACCATTCCTTTTCAAGCCGATACATGCATATTTTCTAAGTGACTTTTCTGTATTTGCATTTGCCTATTTGTCTCCCTCCCAATCTATTCTCAACTCTGCAGCCAACATGATGTTTTAAAAATGCAAATTAATCATGAAAGCCCCTGAAAAAGCTTCCTTTTGGCTTTGGGAAAAAAACACTAAAGTTCTAATATGTTTGGAAATATCACAAGGTCTTTTGATCTTAAACCAATACATTTTAAATCCCATCTCTGTGCTTTCTCTCCTCTTTCCGTACCACCTGTGCCAAACTTCTTTAAACTTCCTCAGATGTGTCGTGATTTACCTTACCTTCAGGACATCACTCAGGTTTGTCCTCTTGAAACATGCTTCCTTTCCTCAGGCAAGCACATCTTGACCTTCTAAAGCTAGACGAGGTGTGTTGTTAACAGCTTCCACAGGATCTGACATTTTAGCTTTCATAGCAGTCACCACACGTATAGTCATATTTTAATGCCTGACTGTTGACCTGTTGCCATCAAGTTGATTCTGACTCACAGTGACCCTGTAGGTCAGAGTAGAACAGCCCCATAAGGTTTCCAATAAGTGGCTGGTGGATTCAAACTGCCAACCTTTTGGTTAGCAGCTGTAGCTTTTAAACACTGTGCCACCAGGGCTCCTTTTTAATGTCTATATATTCCAAATCTTTATGAAAGCAGAGATTGCGTTTTTTTTTTGTTTTTAAATCTCTGTATACAATTGGGAAACAATTATGTATGTCAGGGTGTCTAGATACTTGAAATGAAGTTGTTTAATGAATAAATGGATAACTGAAAATCTTTTCAAGAGTTATTTGATTGAGATAATTTATTCATGCCTGTCTAAGCCAGAAAAATGTTTAAATTACTGTAGCCTGTCAAAAGAGGCAAGATATGGAAGGCAGTCTCAAATAAGAGATACTTTAAATGAGCCATTTTCTTTGTAGAAGAATCAAACTTCTTACTCCTTAAGCATTTGAATAAATCAATGAAGCAGAAAATATGAAAGAAAATACCCAAAGCCAAATTATTGCACCTGAGGAAACTCTATGCATTTGAAACAAAAAAGTCTGTAATTTAAGACCACTTTGAAAGCTCATGAGAAGTGTTAGAACTTTGTATAATTATTAATGACTAGTCTAATACACACCAAGGAAAGGAAATATCAGCTTAAGTATAAGATCTGAGGAACCAGAAGAAAATTTAGATCAGAAAAATGAGACAGGACCTGACAATAGAATCTGCAGCATAACACAGTGACAGAGAATGGGCTTTATTTCCAAACTGTGTCCAAACATAGCTTTCCCACTTACTATGTGATAAGTTGTATAATCTCTTTAAATTGAATTTTTTATTTATAGATTTGAGATAATGGTGTGTACACCTAAGATTGTTCAGAAGATTCAATGAACTTATCTATATACTCTTTTTCCCCCACCCATCTCTCAGTTTGTATTATGGGAACTTGAGGGGGCTGTCGTGCTAGAAGCTATGCCATCTGTATTCAAATACTGGCAGGGTCACCCATGGTTTCAGCTGAGATTCCAGACTAAGACAGACGAGGAAGAAGGACTCGGTGGTCTACGTCTGAAAAGCGTTAGCCAGAGAAAACCTTGTGAACAGCAGTGAAAGATTTTCTGATATAGTGCTGGATGATGGGCTCCTCAGGTTGAACAGGTTCAAAACACAATTAAGGAGGAGCTGCCTCCTCAAAGTAGAGTTGACCCTAATGATGTAGATGGAGTCAAGCATTCAGGACCTTTATTTGCTGATGTGGTACAACTTAAAATGAGAAGAAATAGCCGCAAACATCCACTGATAACTGGAACCTGGAATGTACGAAGTATGAATCTCAGAATATTTGAAATCATCAAAAATGAAATGGAACACATAAACATTGATATCTTAGGCATTAGTGAGCTGAAATGGACTGGCATTTGCCGTTTTGAATCAGACAATCCTATGGTCTACTATGCCAGGAATGAAAATTTGAAGAGGAATGGCGTTGCTTTCATCATCAAATAGAACATTTCAAGATCTATCCTGAAGTACAACTCTGTCAGTGATAGGAAAATATCCACATGCCTACGAGGAAGACCAGTTAATACAACTATTATTCAAATTTACACACCAACTACTAAGCCCAAAGATGAAGAAACTGAAGATTGTTACCAACTTCTGCAGTCTGAAATTGATGGAACATGCAATTGGGAACTATCGATAATTACTGGTGGCTGGAATGTGAAAGTTGGAAACAAAGAAGGATTAGTAGTTGGAAAATATGCCCTTGGTGACAGAAACAATGCTGGAGATCACAATGATGGAATTTTTCTAGAACAACGATTTCACTGCAAATACCTTTTTTTCACCAACATAAACAGTGACTATACACATGGACCTTGCCAGATGGAATACACAGGAATCAAATTGACTACATCTATGGAAATCAGTCAGAACAAGGCCAGGGGCTGACTGCAGAACAGACCATCAATTGGTCATATGCAAGGTCAAATTAAAACTGAAGAAAATCAGAACAAATTCACATGAGCCAAAGTACAACCTTGAGCATATCCCACCTGAATTTAAAGATCATCTCAAGAATAGATTTGACACGGAGAACACTATAACAATCAAAGACCAGGTCGTTTGTGGAATGACATCAAGGACATCATACATGAAGAAAGCTAGAAGTCATTAAAAAGACAAGAAAGACAGAAAAGACCAAAATGGATGTCAGAAGAGACTCTGAAACTTGCTCTCGACTGTTGAGTAGCTAAAGTAAAAAGAATAAATGATGAAGTCAAAGAAGTAAACAGAAGATTTCAAAGGAATGGCTTGACAAGACACAGTAAAATAATGACATGTGGAAACACCTGGATATAGAAAAACGAAAGGGAAGGATGCACTCAACATTTTTTGAGCTGAAAGAACTAAAGAAAAAATTCAAGACTCCAGTTGCAATATTGAAGAATTCTATAGGGAAAACATTAAATAATGCAGGAAGCATGAAAAGCATATGGAAAGAATACACAGAGTCACTATGTCAAAAAGAATTGGTTGAGGTTCAGGCATTTCAGGAGGTAGCATGTGATCAGGAACCGAAGGTAGTGAAGGAAAAAGTCCAAGCTGCACTGAAGGCATTGGCAAAAAACAAGGCTTCAGGAAATTGGTGGAGTACCAATTGAGATGTTTCAATAAACGGTTACAGTGCTGGAAGTGCCCTCCTGTCTATGCCAAGAAATTTGGAAGACAGCTACCTGGCCAACCGACTGGAAGAGAGCCATATTTATGCCTATTCCTAAGAAAGGTGATCCAACCAAATGCAGACATTATCGAACAATATCATTAATGTGACACCCAAGTAAAATTTTGTTGAAGATCATTCAAAAGTGGCTGCCACAGTATACGGACAGGGAACTGCCAGAAATTCAAGCTGGATTCAGAAAAGGACATGGAACCAGTAATATCGTTGCTGATGTCGGATAATTCCTACTTGAAAGCAGAGGATACCAGAAAGATGTCTACCTGTATTTTATTGACTATGCAAAGGCATTTGACAGTGTGGATCATAACAAATTATAGGCAACATTGTGAAGAATGGGAATCCCAGAACACTTGATTGTGCTCAGGAGGAACATATACACAGATCAAGAGGCAGTCATTCAAAAAGAACAATGGGATATTGTGTGGTTTAAAGGCAGGAAAGGTGTGCAGCAGGGTTGTATCTTTACACTATACATATTCGGTCTGTATGATGAGCAAATAATATAAGAAGCTGGACTATATGAAGAAGAATGGGGCATCAGGATTGGAGGAAGACTCGTTAACAACCCTGCAATATGCAGATGATATAACCTTGTTTGCTGAAAGTGAAGAGAACTTGAAGCACTTACTGATGAAGTTGAAAGACCACAGCCTTCAGCATGGATTACACCTCAACATAAAGAAAAAAAAAAAAAATCCTCACAACTTGGTGTAGTAGTTAAGAGCTTTGGCTGCTAACCAAAAGGATGGCCGTTCAAATCCATCAGGTGCTCCTTGGAAACTCTATGGCGCAGTTCTACTCTGTCCTATAGGGTCGCTATGAGTTGGAATCAACTTGATGGCAATGCATATGGTATGGACCAATAAACAACACCATGATTAATGGAGAAAAGATTGAAGTTGTCAAGAATTTCATTTTTCTTGGATCCACAATCAATACCCATGGAAGCAGCGTTGAGAAAGCAAGGGATACATTGTATTGGACAAATCTGTTGCAAAAGATGTCTTTAAAATATTGAAAAGCAAAAATGTCATCTTGGAGACTAAGATGTACCTGACCCAAGCCATGGTGTTTCCCATCGCCTCATATGCATGAGAAAGCTGGATGATGAATAAGAAACACCAAAGAAGAACTGATGCCTTTGAATTGTGGTGGTGGTGAAGAATATTTAATACACCATAGGTTGCCAAAAAAACAGACAAATTTGTCTTGGAAGAAGTACAACCAGAATGTTTCTTAGAAGCAAGGATGGTGAGACTATGTCTCATATATTTCAAACATGTTTTTAGGAGGGATTAGTCCCTGGAGAAGGACCTCATGTTGGATTAAGTAGATGGTCATCGAAAAAGAGGAAGACTCTCAACGAGATGGATTGACACAGTGGCTACAACAATGGGTTCAAGCATAACAATGGTTGTGAGGATGGCGAAGTACCAGGCAGTGTTTTGTTTTACTGTACATGGGGCCACTATGAGTTGGAACCAACCCAAGGGCACCTATCAACAATAACAACAAATACTTTGTTTGGTACATTTATTGTTGAGAATTGTTGTTGAGTTGGTTCTGACTCAGGGTGACTACAACAGAACAAAACACTACACCCTGCACCATCTGCACCGTCTTCATCAGCGTTGGTATGCTCCATTGTTTTGACCACTGTGCACTATGAGCAGCTTCTACCCTAAGGAGTTTATCTTCCAGCACTAGATGGACAATATTCTGCTGTGATCCATAGGGTTTTCATCGACTGATTTTTCTAGGTAGGTTACCAGACCTTTCTTCCTGGTCTGTCTTAGTATGTAGGTCCACTGAAACCTGTCCGCCAACGATAATTCTGATGGTATTTGAAATATCTGTGGCATGGTTTCTGGCATTATCTCAACACACAAGTTACCACAGTACAACAAAAAGGCACATGGATGGTAGATTTGTTTCATAGTAGAAATCAAATAACTGCAGTTTGCTCCTCTTTTCATTTCTGAAAGGATTTTACTGGAAACAGAGTTGAAGGACTACCAGTTAATTTTAGACACATCTCTACTTATAAATCTGTATATTAAATACATGTGTTTAATATTTATATGATCAATTAAATGATGTTGGTTCAATTCTTCTCAACTCATTCTTTATTATTATAAGATATATTGATAAAAGAAAATGTATTTTTGTTTACCTAATCAAGATCCTTAAACCATCATTAGTGGTCACCTTTTATGGAATTGCCTCTCATTAGGGCCTCTTCTACTATGAAGCATCATCTCTTTAATTTTTTTTTGTTTTTGAGGCATCAAAAAACATGCGGCCCCTTAAAGAAAAAAAAAAAAAACTATGGAATCATCTTAGCTAAAACAACTTCCTCTCTTGACTGAGTGCATCATATGAAATATGTATTTTTTTCTTCAGTGCTATATACTTCACGATAGGGGCCCTGCTGGTGCAGTGGTTGAGCTTTTGGCTGCTAACTAAAAGGCTGGCAGTTCAAATGCACTGGCTGCTTCTTGGAAACACTTCAGGACAGTTCTACCCTGTCCTATAGGGTTCTACCAGTCAGCATCGACTCGATGGCAATTTTTTTTTTTTTTAGTACTTTGTGGTAAGTTTATCTTTCAAGTAGTGTTTACATTAAATCGATTGTATTTAAAAAACATAAAATATGCTATGCTACAAACCATTATGCTATTGAAGAAGTTTGTATTACAGAAATTCAGGTTCAAGTATACTTGAAATAACTCTTAAATAACAGGAGTCCTTCCACTTAGATGTGCCAAAGATAAATAGTCCTGGCAAGCTATTTCCGATCTAAAATAAAATATTTTAAAAGAATTTTTTTTATATATAAATAAATTATTCAGTTAGATTCATAGTGAGATAAATTGAATTTATTTTACAAGAAATTGGTTCTGGGGGAAGAATAAAAGAGGGGGATATTTTAGAATTATTTGACACTTCAGTGGTCACAGAAATGCAATAGTTATATTTAAACCCAGTTGTTAAAATGATATAAACAACATTAAAATAAAGATACGTTGCTGGTATCTGTTATTATACAAGGTAATTGATTTCTCCACTCCATATAAGCAAAACTCTGCCTTTATCATATGACACAGGTAGGTCAGGAAAATACAGCAAGTACATGTTATAACTTCCTTCTAAAGAGAGTCTTGGCTGATTGCTTTGTTCCATATAAATGGCAATAAACAATTGTTAGGTTAATCCTTCTTATGAAGTTTCTAAAGACAGAACACAAAGAAAATGTGAAAAGCTCCTCTCTCCTCACTGCTGATATTGTCCCAAAACCTGAGGAGACTTTGGCCCAGCTATGGTGGAGTTTCCAGTTTTCTAAAGGGACTCAATGCTAGCTTATGACAGCTGTTCTTTGATAAAATTAATTCATATAGGTTTGGTCTTTTTCTTTCTCTCTGAATCGATTCTTTAATTTGATAAAACAGCACCTAACTGAAGCCCTGAGGAAAGAAAAAAAAATTGAAGGAACTATAGACTACTTGTCTACCTGTAATGGTGTCCTGAACTAGTCAGTGACCTTAGATTTTTGCAAAGATAAAATAAACCCCAAAGTCTTCTCTAACAGTGAAACACAGTTAGAAAAGCCAAGTGATCTTATCTATTGTGATAGAACATGGTACCCTTCTGGAAAAATACACAGTTCTACCAAAAGGATGAGTGTAATCTAAGAAATCATTCAATCAATAAACATTTACTGAGCACATCCAAGGAATTTGACATTATGCTAATTATTTGGGGGTACAAAATGGGATAAAATATTGTCTTTTTATCTAGAATCTTATAAAAAAATGTGAGGCACGGCTGTGAAAGTTCATCTTATTTTGGACATTAAGTATTATTTAAGAGCAAGATATACTCCCTGAGGTAATAATTGCTGGAAACACAAAGAGAAGAGACTGAAGCCTTGAAGACCATGGAGACCCTACATGAGATCTTTTTCTGTATAAGAAAAAAAAAAAAAAATCCTTAAGTAGCAGGAAAAATCATAGTGAAAATAAAATCACAATGCAGTGGAAAAGAAAGATGCAGCAGATGCTATTGCCTACGGAAATAACCTACTTACATTGCTTGATAACATGCCCTTACCTGCAGATCTTCACTTCGTGGTTGCTGAAGAGTTAGTATATTTCCACCGGAAGTGTTCCACAAACTTTGGAGCCGTGGCAGCCTAGTGGTTAAGAGCCCGGCTGCTAACCAAAAGGTCGGCAGTTAGAATTCACCAGCCCTCCTTGGAGACCCTGTGGGACCATTCTACTGTGTCCTATGGGGTCACTATGAGTTGGAATTGACTCGATGGCAAAGGGTTTTTTTTTTAGTTTGGTATTCCTTTCTTCCTTGTCTCTCTTAACTTCCCACTATGCTTCCTAATAACCTCCCAAATAAAATACTGTTTTTCAGCCCTCTGTCTGAAGCATCCCAACCTAAGACAAATTTAATGATGAACTTCAATATGAAAAAAAGGTGAATTCATTTGGTCAAAGGAACTTGGGAGCAACCAGAATGAAAACTCTTTTGTCCCTTTCTTAAAACAAAGTGTCATTTGTGCATTATTCTGATTTTAAGGGTGTGGTGTGAACAGAAGTTTTTAGAGTTCTTACCTCACCCTCCTTTGTGTCCTAATTAGGTGTCCCTCTCCTACATGTTGCCATGTGTTCTTTCTCCCTCTGACTCTTCCTTCCCCTTGCATGAGTCTTGCCTGAGGAACTGGACAACTTCCTAATTACAGCACAGGTGAGATAGCTGTAATTCAAAGGCTTGTCTTATCTCTTCTCAGTCTGGGGTCTCTTCTTCCTGTATCAGGATGTTTCTAATAGTACACAGAATATTCCTCTGGGTAAATCTTTGAGGGAATAAACATGGTCTGGGATCAAATAAGCTTGAGAAAACTCCACTCTCTTTTAGAGGTTTACGACCAACGGAGAAGACAGAGAATCCACGCTGAAATCACTCCCAAGAAAGCAATCAGGAAATATGTCCCGTCTTTAGTTGTTTTTTTTTTTTTTTCAGTTGTTTAGTGAGATACAGCTGCACCTCTAACGTTGTTGCTGCATTTCTGTGTTAACGCATCACAGTTGTTTAAACTTGCATCCAAACTTTAAGCGGTTTTTATGACAGTGCTAACTCTAAGGTGCTGTCTCTGACAAATAGCATCAGTAAAATCTTTTTATGTCATAAGACAAGTGTTCTCATCATTTATATCAGACATTTCAGTCCAAGGACATTTAGTATAGTTTTTTAATAGAGAGATTTAGGTGAAATATTTCTTTTTGAAGGATGTTTCTACCCATCCAGAACATAAAACATGGCACTCAGCTAAAGGTACTGAATATTTTATTAATAACCATTTTTTAATCCCCTGTAGTTGAACAGTCTTGTTTTTTTAAGTACCATGTGGACTGATTTAAGAAGAAGATTGATTCTTGCAATAACATGAGCCTCCAGAAAGTTTTAAAGCAGTGTGATTAGCAAAAGCCCAATAATTTAATTTTGAGTGTGTAGGCAGTAAAAATGAAGGTTAAGTTAATGGTGACTGTTTAATTCAATATAATATATGAACATACCAATTACAAGAAATAAATTAAGACCACAACAATGTATAGTCTACTATGAGCAGATATCTGCTAGTTTTCACAGGGATAATTGCATGAAAATATGAAATTTCTTGTTATTAACATGACAGGAAGAGAATCTGATCTTAATTTTTTTTTTTTGCAATGAAACAGGATTTAAGGCATCAGACATTCTCCAATTTGACAAATTGCCTTTTTAAAAAATATTTTATTGATTTTTTGGTGAAAGTTTACACAGCATGTTAGGAAATGTGATAATTTCCACACAAATTGTTTAGTAGACCTTAGTTCCACTTATCATAATACGTCAACATTCTCTTTAATTGTGTTCTCTTTGCTCCACTTCCAGTACTCTAGTTTCCCTGCCCCCTTATCTTCTCTCCTTAGCTTTTGGGTAATTGTTGACTTTCTGGTCTCTTACACATAATATCTTTTATTTTGTGTGCTATCCTGCTATTTCTCTAAAAGGCGATCTCAGGGGATAGGCTCGATTCTAGGTTTAAAGAGCGCTCGGGGCAATCGTCTCTGGGAATCCTCTGTTCTCTACTGTCCCAGTTTTGACAAATTGCATTTTAATAAGAGACATCATATGAGAGAAAAATGTTGTTAATTACTTCTGATCATATGCTACCAGTTGCTAGCATCTGTGAATCCTCATTGCTAACAATCATTTCAGTTACCGAGAGACATTTCAGATTTTCTGGTACATATTCTAAGCGTATTGAAGCATTTTTGCTATGGATATTATTGTGCGGTGGATTTTTTTTTTCTTCATCGAGAAGAAGCAAATGAGCCACTTGCTACATATCCACTAAATATCTCCAAAGTGGTTATCACCTAACGTTCTATTTATAACAAATCAGTGTAAGATACTTATTGTAGCCAATCCCAAAGGGATTCTTTAAATGACAGAATTATAGAGATGGAGAATATTCACACCAGTTTCTGATTACAGGTACTCCCCAACTTATGACCGGATTCCTTTCTGATGACTCTGTGGTAAGTTGGTTCTGACGTAAGTCGAATGAATACCTCTTTTTTTTTTTTTTTTTTTTCATTATTATTGCCTTTTATCATCAGTATCTTTATAAATCTAATCCTTATTTGTGTCCGGGGGTTGGAAACATTATATCTGACAATGATAGCATCGGTAAATTATGTGTTGTGACATAACAGGTAGTACGTATTACTAGACATAAGATGTCCAAAGAAAATGGAAGGTGGTCATAAGGCTCATCCTCGCTTGAACACATTGTAAGTCGGAGACTACCTGCACTGAAAAATGCCTTCTTATCTGAAACTGTCATCATTTTTAAGGGTTAGATGCTGAGCTCAGAACATGTTTCTTTTAGTTTAGTGCTTGTACGGGTTCAAGAGCAGACCAAAGACCTTTAAAAATGGCACCATCATTGTCCATTACTGGCTCAGCGGAGGCTAGAGGACTCTCTGAGACTATCACCCTGAGATACTCTTTAAACTTTGAACTGAAACTATCCCCTGATGTCACATTTTAGCAAAATAACAGAATAGCACCCACCACAAAGATATTACCCATGACTACAGTGCTCCATTTAAAAAAAAAAAAAACTATATGAGACCAAAAGATCAACAATTACTATAAAGCAAGTATAAGGGGTCAGGGAAATTAGAACACTGAAAATGGAATAACCAGAACACACTTAAAGATAACATTGACATGTGAAAAATACAACTGATATCACTGAACAATTTGTGTAGAAAGATTCAAATGGGAACCTAGTTTGTTGTGTAAACGTTCACCAAAACCGCAATAAAATATCATTAAAAAAATAAATAACATGGCACCATCATGAAAGTAGAAAGCCTCTTGCATCTGCACTTTTCAATTTCTACTGACCTGTCTTGTGAGTTCCTATAGGATCAAGTCTTTAGCTGGCACTTGTGGGTGCCATAAGCAGCTGTGTGTTTCTCTGCTTGACTGAACATGGTTTTAGTGACTCACCTGTGCCTTCTCCAGCAAAGTTGAGTGCTGACTGCTTAAAGGAAGCCTGACACACTCAGGCACAAAATCCCCCACTCTCTTCCTTTACACTCTGTGTAAGTTTTCATCATTCCTTCCATCAAATCCATTGTCTCCAAGAAACTTTCTGTGATTAGTTTTATATAAAATTTGTTCTCACCTGACTAAATAGGAAAATATTAATAATTTGTGGCATATTTATTATTTCTTTATATTATGAACTATTTCATAAATCTAAATAGGTATGTATGTATTTGGGATGTGTGTGTTTATGGTGTGTTAGGTAAAGTAATGAGAATAAACACTCATGAACCCAGAACCAGATTAAGAAATGGAATTTTACCAATATTAACATTTTTATTGGTAGTGGTATTTTCAGTACTGTTACATCCCTGTGAGTACTATTTATCCTTAGAAACACCAAACCAAACCAAACTCGTTGCCATCAAGTCAATTCTGACCTACAGCAACCCTACAGGACAGAGTAGAACTGCCCCATAGAGTTTCCAAGGAGTGCCTGGTGGATTCAAACTGCTGACCTTTTGATTAGCAGCCATAGGGCACACTGCTTATTCTGTTTTAAGCATATATTGACCATGCCTCTCTAAGTAGTTTTTAAATTCTTAGAGGTTGTAAAATTCCCCTTTGGAAAGTTCCTAGTGCACACTGGGCAATCAAAAAAAAAAAAAAAAGCTTGTTGATTTATTTGTATGCCTGACTCATCAGCTTTATACAGCTTCCTCTGGGATTATTTGATTTATCCTTGCCTAATTTAATATTTTTTAGTTCATTTTTATGATTTTGGTGTTAACTCTCTATTTAACATTTGTAATATCATATGTGAGCCTGGGTGGTACAGTGGTTAAGTGTTTGGCTGCTAACCAAAAGGCCAGCAGTCCAAACCCACAAACTGCGCCACAGGAGAAAGATACGGCAGTCTACTACCATAAAGATTTACAGCATCGGAAACCCCATGGTGCAGTTCTGCTCCGTCAGAATGTACTCAACAGCAACAAGTTTGGTTTTTGGTTTAATGTCATGCAGAACCTGTACACAGACCAAGAGGCAGTCATTGGAAAAGAGCGAGGAGATACAGTGAGGTTTAAAATCAGAAAAGGTGTGTGTCAGGGTTGTTTCCTTTCATCATACTTATGCTTAGCAGGTCGAGCAAATAATCTGAGAAGCTGGACAATATGAAGAAGACTGGAGCAACAGGATTGGAGGAGGACTACTTAACGACTGGTTTTATGCAGATGACACAGCTTTGCTTGCTGAAAGTGAAGAGGACTTGAAACACAGATGAAGATCAAAGACCACAGCCTTCAGTATGGATTACACCTCACCATAAAACCAAAAAAAAAGAAAAAAAAACCCACTACCATTGAGTCGATTCCAACTCATAGTGACCTTTCTTTCTTTTTTTTTTTTTTAGCTTTTACAGTATCTATTATGAAAAGGAAACCCAGGTGGTGTAGTGGTTAAGAGCTATGGCTGGTAACCAAAAGGTTGGCAGTTCAAATCTACCAGGCCCTCCTTGGAAACCCTATGGGAAGTTCTACTCTCTTATAGCGTCGCTATGAGTTGGAATTGACTCAATGGCAATGGGTTGGTTGATTGGTTGATTATTATGAAAAACATTAAATTTTTTAAAAATGCGTCTTCATCAATTAGTATAACAACTGAGTTATCAGTTACGGATAGTGTTGAGCTGAAATAAAATTGAATTAAATTGAGGCTTAAAGAAATTGAGTTTGTCATGTTTTCAGGTTGTCCAGGGGCCATAGTCTTGGGGGTCCCTCCAGCCTCTGTCAGACCAGTAAGTCTGATCTTTTTTTATAAATTTGAATTTTGCTCTACATTTGCTTCCGCTCTGTCTGGGACCCTCTAGAGTCATTCCTGTCAGAGCAGTTGGTTGTGGTAGCTGGGTACCATTTAGTTCTTCTGTGCTCAGGCTGATGGAGGCTGCAGTTCATGTAGTCCATTTGTTCTTTGGACTAATATTTTCCTTTCCTTGTGTTTTGGTTTTCTTCATTCTCCTTTGCTCCCGACAGGATGGGACAAGTAGATACATCTTCGAGAGCCACTTGCAAGCTTTTAAGACTCCAGGCACTACTCTCTAAAGTAGGATGTAGCACATTTTCTTTATGAACTATGTTATGACAATTGATCTAGTTGTTCCCTGAAACCATGGTCCCCAGCCCTCAGCCCCAGTAACTTGGTACCTCAAGGTGTTTGGATACATCTAGGAAGCTTCTAAGATTTTGCCTAGGTCAAGTTGTGCTGCCTTCCCCTATATTGTGTGTTGTCTTTCTTTTCACCAAAGCTAACTTACCTACTATCTAGGTAGTAACTTCCCCTCTCCACCCCTCCCCTCACTTGTAACCATCAAAGAGTTCTTTTCTTTGTGTAAAAATTGCCTTGAGCTTTTATAATATGGTCTCATACAATATTTGTCCTTTTGAGACTGGCTTATTTCACTTAGCATAATGCCCTCCAGATTCATCCATCTTGTGAGATGTTTCCCAGCTCCACCATTGTTCTTAGTGATGTGTGGTATTCCATTGTGTGCATGTACCATAGTTTGTTTATCCACTTATCTGTTGGTGGGCACTTAGGTTGGCAAAACTTGGAGCCCTAATACATGGCATAAATACAATACAAACCATAGCTAGCAATGCACAAAGACCAGAACAGAAACCTAGATAACTAAAAAAAAAAAACTAGGAGCTCCTAAAAATTAAACATTTAAGGTCATTAAAAGACTTCATAAAAAGAGTAAAAAGAGAACCTACAGACTGGGAAAAATTTTTTGCTACAACATATCGGAAAAAAATCTAGTCTCCAAAATCTATAAAATACTTTAAAACCTCAACAACAAAAAGACAAATAATCCAATTAAAAAATGGGTAAACAGTATGAGCAGCCCATCAAAGAAGACATTCAGGGGGCTAACAGACACATGAGGAAATCTTTGTGATTATTAGCCATTAAAGAAATGTAAATCGAAACTACAGTGAGATACCATCTCATCCCAACATTAATGGCACTAATAAAAAATTCAAAAAAACAAAACAAAACAAATGTCGGAGAGGTTGCGGAAAGATTGGAACTCTTATGAACTGCTGGTGGAAATGTAAAATGTTACAATCACTATGGAAAATAATATGGTTCCTCCTTAAAAAGCTAAAAATAGAAATACCATATGATCCAGCAATTCGACTCCCAGGAACATATCCTAGAGAAATAGCAGCCACCCCACAAATAGACACCCATGTTCATTGCAGCCTTATTCACAATAGCAAGAAGGTGCAGACTCCTGATCTGGCTGTAGTTTACATCCTCTTCAGTGTTTCTGTCTTACTGTGTCACTTTGACACAGACCAGGACCTAGAAATGAAGCCTCACACATCATTTTCTCTCATGTCCATCACTATATCCTATTATTTACAAATTTATTTCAATTTTCTTTTTGAACTTTCTAATCCATTCTCTTCTCTCCATTTTGCCAGCGAACAAACTATTACTATCATCTGTCTCTGCACGACTACCAGTAGACCTCATAATTTGGTTTCCTATCAACAACTGCCATTCTTCACACCAGAATCAGTTAACCTTTCAAAATGAAAATCTTATCATATTACTTTTCCTTTTAAAGTTCCTCAATCACCCTGATAGATCACCAGATGAGTACTAAAATCTATAACATGACACACAATGCTTTAAATAGACTCCAGTGGGTCTCTGCAGCCTTATCTCAACCCACTCCCATCCCTGGCCTTGCTCTCATAATGCAACCATACCACCTTTCTCTCAGTTTCTTGAACATCCTGTACTATTTCCTAACATAGGAACTTTGTCCGTGCTGTTTTCTATTTCTGGAATGTTCTCCCACCCTCTCCTCATAATATACTCTTTGACCTAGTTAAGTATAACTAATCTTTCAAATCTCAAGTCTGTCACTTGCTGTAAGAAGATGTTCCTGAAATCACCTCATTGAGTTTAAATGAGAACAAGGTAATATTTTATTCATGTAAGGCAAAACTCAATAAATCAGGATAAACATGCATTCTTTTAAAAATAAGACATTTTTGTGAAAAAACAAAAGTACAGTGACATATGCATTGAACCACAAAAGCATATATTTTTGAAGTCAACAAGGTAGCAAGCAGTGGTGATTTTGATTGGCTTGCATTTGGAGGCAAGTCTTTTATAAATACTTAATATTCCACGTGGGCTAGACCCTTTTTCTTTGAATGAAATAAGAGTTGCTCATAGAAGTCACTGAAATGAGACTTCTAAAGTTAAAATAGGAACATATGCTAATTTTCCTACATGCTTTAAATAACAATGTCTTGCTTTCGTGGAGGTTGTCCCACTTCTTCAGAGTGCTTTTACATCTACCATTTTGTTTCTTCTTCACAAAGAGCCAAACTACTTCAAATATGAGAAATGGAACCAAAAAGCTGTAGCAATTTACAAATAAGTCTATTGGAACTTATTGATAGCAGAGCAAGCAGTGATATCAGGGCTCTTAGCTTATAACTCCAGTACTATTGCACTTGAACTTCAGTTGCAGATTCTGTGAACATTTATGTGTAACATGAACTTCCATGTACAAATCCTAGGCAGGGATTAAAATAGCCTAATAGGGTTTTCTTGGCTGTAATCTTTATGGAAGCAGATTGCCAGGTCTTTCTCCCACAATGCCACAGGGTAGATTGGAACTGCCAACCTTTTGTTCGGCAGCTGAGCACCTAAGCACCACTAACAGTACCATCTTTTTTTTTTTTTTTTAATCTAGTTTTTCCCTAATATCTATTACTTTTTATTGCTTCCCTTTCTGGTGGTCCACAGAAACACAGAAAATGTTTGAACATTTTGAGGACTCAAATACAATATCTCTCCTTACTCATAGGCAGGACGGAGCTTCATCATATTGGACATAATTTGAACCTTTTGTATACTTTTCTTAAGAGCTTTCATTCCACTTTAACCAGCCTGAGCACTCTGTAATTAGTCATTCCTCTGAGATAGATAAGAAGGTTGGAAACAATACTTCCATATTTTTACTATTTTAACTGTTTCAACAAGCATTTCTTTGGCAGTTTGTATGTGTGTGTGTGTCTGTGTGTATGAAAATCTTTTTGCTAAATGCTGCGGGAGATCAAATGGGGACATTAATATAACCTCTCACCCCTCCATTAAATTATGCTTTTTTGAGTAGATTCAATGTTTATTTTTATATCCTCAGCTTCTGATACATAAATATCCCTTCTTATAAGTTAGATGAAGAGTGTATGAATGATTGATTTGTGCCTTTAAAGTATTGGCTTATTGGTATGGGAGGTAGAATCCAAATTGCCGTGAAAGGTCAGAGGAAAAAATTATTAATTTCGATCCTGGGTGGGGCTTTGGGAAAACTTTATAGAGGAAGTGGAATTCGAGCTGGGTCTTGGAGAACAAGAAGGAAAGTAGAATGAGAAGGTAACCTGTATCTCATGCATAACCTTCAACATGTCAGACAATGTCTCTTAGTGATACTTTCTTCCTGTGTAAAAATAACATTGTAAGGATAAAAGTATGCAGGATCACTTTGAAAATGAACACAAAGTCGGAAAGTATAAAGTACTGCTGCTGTAAGATAGAGGGAATTTCAGGTGAAAGAAAAAGAATATGCAGCTAAAAAATACTCTGTGGTCTCTCTGGTTATCAAGTGTGCAGGGTGCAGGGGGTTTTAGTAAGGGGCTAAGGACAAAGATTTCACAGAGACCATGGAAGTAGTTTCTCAATTAATTATCAATAAAATGTGTTTGTTCATTCCTGAATTCATCAGGGCTTGGGTTATCCAGGCTCATGTAGGGTCACTATGAGTCGGGATGGACTTGATGGCAATTTTTTTTTTTTTTTTGTGGGTTGTCCAGTGACATACTAAAGTGATTGCATTTTAACAGGTCCCTGAACACATGCTGCTTACTACATGCAAGTAGTAAATTGGACACCCTTAAAAATCTTTCATCCGTTCTATAAAGAAAATAGAAAGAAGAGAAAAAGATACACTGGTTGTTTAGGAAAACCTTACTTGGCAACTTCTTTGTGGAAAACAGACTCTCTCACCATTTGGGAATTTCTTTTCTTTTGTGTTGATAGGTTTACAATAGAGCATCTTGGGCTATTGTCTTTCTTATATAATAAATATGCTTTTCTTATGCAATGGGCGAACCATAGTATTTCTTTGGAAGTTGTTGCAACTCCCTTTATTTATAAGAAGAAAAATAAATGTTTGTAGAAGGGAGATTTGTCCAGTGAATTGAGCTAAAGATAGAAAATTGAAGGCTTTGAGTTCTGATCCCAGTTATACCAATGTGTCAGAGAAAATCCCTTGCACTTATCTTCTTTGCTTATATCATCAGACCCAGAGAAAACAGCAAGGCTTATTTATTTCTCTGAAACACTGAATGATACTGATTGCTGGAAACTATTTTCCAATGTAGGGATAAAATACTCCATTACAATTTTACATAGTTTTCAATAATTCTTAAACTTATTTAAAAGAAGGTAGTAAATACCAAGGGCAATGAGTTTCTCATTGATATTATAAACATTAACATTTGCTATGCCATTTGGGGGAAAGAAGTATGTGTGGATAATTAGATAATGGAGACTGCTCATTTCCTGCCAGAATCAAGGCCATTCACATAAAAAATATCTCTACATTACATCCTATGTCGGGGGAGGCACAAAATAACTGTGCTAGAGAAGAAAAGATTCACAAGTTAAGTAAACACATGTCAAATGCTTTACAAGACGTAGAACTCTAACTTAAACCTGAGTTTCACTGAACACAAATCAGACTATCTGCCTAGAATCTCCTTGGGAGGTCAGTGTCTTGGGGCCTATTGCTTTTATCACTTCTTTAAAGTGTGAAAACCTTGGAGGAGTCATAGCTTTCTTGACTTTCTGTAGAACTGTCAGAATTGACTGGACAACTAACAACAGCATGTTATCTAACCTGGGAGAAGGCAGGGGACCGGATTAGATGATCCCTTATAGCCTTCGCCAATATTAAGACTTGTGAACAATTTAAAAATGACAATATTTCATCACTAGAGAGAGCTCTTTAACCTTCCTACCTCACGTGGGAGGTGTGTGTGTATACGTGTGTGTGTATGTGTGTATATGTGTGTACATGTGTACCTGTGTATATGTGTGTATATACGTGTATGTATGCATGTGTGTATATGTGTGTGTATGTGTGCATGTACATGTGTGTACGTGTGTACCTGTGTACGTGTGTGTATACATGTGTATATGTGTGTGTGTGTAAGTGTGTATATGTGCGTGTACATGTGTGGGTGGGTGTGCAGGTGCGTTATTGTTGCTTCCATGATCTGGAATATTTTAGCTGACATTTTTACCTCAAATTTTTAAAATAAAAGTAACTTAGTAATTTGTCTAAGGAGCCCTGATGATGCAATGGTTACTAACTTGGCCGCTAACACAAAGGTTGGGGGTTCAAACCCACCAGAAACTCCATGGGAAAAAGACCTGGCAATCTGCTCCTATAAGGATTATAGCCTAGGGAACTTATGGGACCAATTTTGTCACATGGGGATACCTATGAGTCAAAAACCGAGTAAAAAAAAAGAAAAAAAAAGTCGAGTTGACCTCACCTAACAACAGCAGTAATTTGTCTAGATGCAGAGTGACTTAGTGATAGGACTTATGCTAGCACTGAGTTTTTTAGGATGTCTACCTAAATTTTTTTTTTACCTAACGAAGTAGATGTGTTTTAAGAGGCTCGATAGTCGTAAAGGATAAACATCCTATTCTGAGTGTACGTAGGATTCTGAAGATTGCATTTAAAACTCACAGCACAACTCCATGTGTCTGTACACACTTGACAAGAGAAGCAGTGTGTGTTCTTGAGAAAGCTGTCTGGCCACTGGGAATCGATAGGTCGATACATCACTCTTTAGGGCTTGAATTAAAACGGAATCTTTACTTGTAGAAACAGCACTATTCTTCTCGCTGAAGATTTCATGGGCTGTATCTCACTGTAATCCTGTTTATTCCTATTTCATCACTGAATAGTCCACACAGGAGTTATGTTTCTCTTACACGACAGTCATCTTAAAAAGCAGCATTAGAAAAGGATGTACCAAAACATTGAGGTGTCTACATCAGAAGACAAGACTTTCAGTTTGTTAAGATTGTGCATCACAGCAAATGGAAACTTTCATCAAGTGTTAGGAATTTGAGTAGTGGGGAATGTGCTATTGAGCTATGGTCTTAAGACAACATATGAAAGTTTATACCTAAAATCCTGAAAACTATCAGAATTCTCTTTTAGCTTTGTTCTGTTTTGCTATTTTCAGATCCACCCAATAGAAAATTTTATAATACCAAATTAAATAAATAAGAACTTAACCTGACACTGTAACTATCTTGTATTCCCTAATATTTCAACAAGATAGAGGAAAGAGATGTATAAAAGTGTTAATTTTTAGCTGTTAAATGTGGTGGGTAGCTGAGATTCAAAGAGAAATATGTGTTTACAGTTTGAAATTTTGACAGGAGACAACGCTGGTTCCCACCATATTACTGCATTGAAAATCACGTAATGATAATGAATCATATCACTAGCACTTTAACGACAAGACATGATTAAATAATGGAAAGACAGTTCCCCAGTTGAAAGGAGAAAGTGTTAAGACTTAGTTGCAGCTGGAGAGAGTTTGCGGCCTCTGCTATCTGAAGATGTTTAACAAATAAGATTGGGAAAAGGGGTTTCAGAGGTTAGTTGCCAGCTTCAGGAAATTACTTTTTCTCCCACTTCTTATACACTAATAAGATGGAATGAAAAGACCTTTTTAAAATAAGGAGAAAATAAAAGCTAAATGACACCTTAAAGTGGATGTTAAGGAGTTGCTATTAACATGGGTATCAAGTTGCTTAATTATGCATATGAAAGCAGATATGGAGTATAATTATCAGAGCCACTCAGTCTTCTCCGTTTTGATGGTGTTGGACTCACAAGGAATTCACTCAGCAGATTAACTGAGCACATATTTTACCTGGCATTGGAAAAACAAAGACTCATGGGACAGGGTTTCTGGTTCGAGGAAATTTACTGGCAGAAGAAGAACCTGTAAGATAGAACAGTAAATTTACAACAGCGGGATGAGCACTTTAATAAAGATTATTCAACAGGAAAATATAAACACTGGCTAGTAAAAAAACACTCTTCAGAAATGGTGACACCTAATGCTGAAGGTTAACGTAAATGAAAAAGTGCATGAGACATCGCTGGTTCAGAGAACAAACGCAATGGCTTGGGCTTGTGAAACAATACGGGAGGTTCAGAGAATGGAAAATAATTCATATGGATCCTATGAAGGTGAATAGTGAAGCCGAAGAGGTAGGAATGAATAGACCATGAAGGACTAGTTTTGGTAGTAACTAGAGCTTGAACTCTCTCCCGAAAGCTGTGGGGAACAAGGTTTTAGAAAAGTGACCAGAATCATTATTTTGAATTTGTGTTGCTGGCAAATATCAGCTTACAAAATATTCCTCAGAAAAATTTAATGAAAAAAAAAAAAAACAGTGAGTGGTGCAAAAATGGAAATAAGTATGAATAAATTATCAAATCTAAATTACTGATTGAGTGAATTTGGTGGAACACGGATTAAAAAAAAATCAAACCCCTTCCCAGGGAGTCGATTCTGATTCATAGCTACCCTGTAGAAGTGCCCCATAGGGTTTCCAAGGAGCAGCTGGTGGATTTGAACTGAGCAGTTATTGCTGTTGTTGTTGTTAGGTGCCATGGAGTCGGTTCCAACTCATAGCGACCCCAGGTACAACGGAACCAAACACTGCCCGTCCCTGTGCCATCATCACAATTGGTGCTATGCTTGAGCCCATTGTTGCAGCCACCGTGTCAGTCCCTCTCATTGAGGGTCTTCCTCTTTTTTGCTGACCCTCTACTTTACCAAGCATGATATCCTTCTCCAGGAACTGATCCCTCCTGATAACATGTCCAAAGTATGTGAGGGGTAGTCTTGCCATCCTCCCTTCCAAGGAGCACTCTGGCTCTTACAACTGGTGGTTGTTAGATTGACAAAAGTGAGAGGTGTTAAGGTAGTAACAGCCCTTGGTACTCAAAAGACTAAAATTATGCCCTTTATTTCAATGGTAAGTCTATGTTGGACTACCCAGGCCTTTTTATCTCAAGAATTAGATTGCAATATGCTCTTCAAGTAACTATGGAAACCTAGAGTCTTGTGGAGAATAAAGAAGAGAAAGATTTTGGGGCCTACTGTCACTTCCCTCTGTCCTTGGCCACCACCATAGCTTGTACCGTGTATATTCAATGGGACAAAGTTTGCAGAAGAAATAATTGGGCAAGTGGTAGGCAAATGGTTCATCTTACTGGGATTCAGTAAGCACCCAGCTAAGAATGCAAGGAAAAAGAAAATAATAATAAAAAAAAAATCCTAAGCCTCTGAAGGCAAAGAAGAATGAACGTTGTAGCCACCAATGACCATTCTTAGAAAACAACTTATTGTTAAAAAATACCTTGTTTAAGCATATGCTTAAATGATCACTTAAGAATTTTTCTTCTATGATCTATCACATATGGTGAAAATATTTTTTAGGGAACTGTCAGAACTTTTAAGGGATCAATTTTTCCACACTTTGCAGAGCATGTTTCTTTCTTTCTTCCCTTTTTTTTTTTAAGGGTAGACATTGTAGCACTGGATAAGATGGTAAATATGATCTTAGAGTTTTGTTTAAAAAGCAAAGAAAACTGAACTGAAACCAGTTGTAAATTGTAGGCTCTGCATAACTTAGTCCAGTGGCAATTCACTATATATTTTACTATACTTCTATATATATTTTTTAAAGTTCTGTTTTCTGTTAAGTTGTGGTTAATGGAATAAAATATTTTATTATTTCCAAATTTGTTACTCAAGGGGGTGGGAAACAGTTCAAGTAACTTCAGAATATCTATCAGAAACCCTGGTGACATAGGGGTTAAGTGCTATGGCTGCTAACCAAGGGTTGGCAGTTTGAATCCACCAGGTGTTCCTTGGAAACTCTGTGGGGCAGTTCTATTCTGTCCTATAGGGTCGCTATGAGTCGGAACCAACTTGGCAGCACTGGGTTTGGTTTTTGGGTTTAGCTAGCTATCTATTCTCTCCAATGCATCTGACTGAGGTGGCGGTTTATGTTATCAAAGACATGTGAATGGTTTAACTTCATAGATGTTTTATTTACATGTTACATATTTTGGAAACAAAGTACTAATGTAAAAGTTTAAACTTTTTAAGTCATTAAACTTATTTGGTTTTGTCAATTGCTTTTTATTTAATGACTTTATCTGCCTTATAACTTCTATGAAAATTAACAAATCATCTTAGTAATATGATTACTTATTATTTAAACTATGTTAATTAGCATAGGCTGGTTCAATAATGTTATATAAGTTATTATAGTAAACGAATGCAAAACCTGAGCAATTGTATAATACCATTTTTTTAATTTTATGAGTGTCTACTGAAATTTAATTCTGTACACAATATCTTGAGAAGTATGTTCACTTGAAATTAAATATTTTTTTGGTAATTTCTTGACTAGACAAAGGGTCTTTTTGCTATGTTCAACATAATGATAATTCTAAATAATTAAATAACGTTTGGATCCACTATTTAAAAAAATTAAATGGAAATCTATTTGAATTATGTAATTTAAAGACTTTTTTTTTTTGACTATGTGATCTTTTCCCTTTAACAAATAACCCTTGATTAACAGCATGTAACCAAAGTTAAACCTACTTTATAGAAATCACATTTGCTAAGTGAAACATTTATACGTTGTTGTATGATAGTAACCTTATGAAAGAATAGCAGGCAAATTAGCCAGAAAAAAAAACTGACTCAATATTTGAGGTCTTAACAGGTAAAATACAAACCAATTTCAAAATGTTCCAAGATAAAAAGATACACACATTTTGTTTTTTAACAGATACAGTGCAGAATATTTCTAGATCTTAATAATTTGCAGCAAACAGGACAGCTAAGACAACTAAATATACATTTAAGCAATATAATTTAATGATTTTATTGTATCTAAAAGAAGACTAAGGTGCACCTGACCCAAGCCGTGGTATTTTCAATCGCATCATATGCATGCGAAAGCTGGACAATGAATAAGGAAGATCAAAGAAGAATTGATGCCTTTGTAGTGTGGTGCTGGTGAAAAATATTGAATATACCATGGACTGCCAGTAGAATGACCCAGTCTGTCTTGGAAGAAGTACAACCAGAATGCTCCTTAGAAGCAAGGATGGCGAGACTGGTCTTACATACTTTGGACATGTCAGGAGGGATCAGTTCCTCGAGAAGGACATCATGCTTGGTAAAGTCATCGAAAAAGAGGAAGACCTTCAATGAGATGGATTGACACAGTGGCTGCAACAATGGGCTCAAGCATAACAAGGACTGTAAGGATGACCCAGGACCGGGCAGTGTTTCATTCTGTGGTATACAAGGTCGCTATGAGTTGGAACAGACTCGACGGCACCTAACAACAACAACAAAACAGGTTTCATGTCCATAATCTCTAAAAAGTTTGCTTTCTTTTCATGGTCTATTGGTAGATAACTAAAAGACTTTAAAAATAAAACGAACATGTCAAAATGTCTCCTCTTGCTATGAAAATTTCCCCACAGCAAGTTAGCAGGCTGACTGGAGACAAGAAAAGCATTTTTGTTTCATTCATGTCCTTTGGAAACAATGCCTTAAACTTAGCTAGTAGCAAATATAAGTCAATATT
Organism: Elephas maximus indicus; assembly: GCF_024166365.1. Lineage (NCBI taxonomy): Eukaryota > Metazoa > Chordata > Mammalia > Proboscidea > Elephantidae > Elephas > Elephas maximus. The sequence continues at coordinate 4,417,593 of NC_064830.1, read as the reverse complement.
GTGGGCACAAAAATGACTTTCACATTTATTAAACTGTTATTTTAATCACAAAGGTCACTGAGGAGCTTAACTTTTGTGTTATGACTTTGCTGCTTATTCTTCTACGTAGCCCTGTAAGCACCACTGAACCTTCATGAGCATCACTTTCTTCATTTGTAATAGCAGAGGCATATATTTTTTGACTTCTCACAAACTTCTATGAATATCAAATTAGATATTTAAAAAAGTTTTCTAAGAGTTATATTCTTTACAAATATTATGTAGTTACTATGATTGTGGGTTATTTGTGGGATTGAAAATTGAAAGATTTCACTGATGTTAAGAAAATATATTATGGTATTTATAGAAAATGTCAAAATGAAGTAATCAAATCTAGGAACTAGACCTTTTTAAAAATCAAATACTATAACAAATGAAAGTTGAATGACATGAAAAACACCTCATAAACCTAAGCTTGGAAAAAAAGGATAAATTCCTTGATTTTGAAATGTAAAAAAATATAAAGGGAAAGGATCCCTATGTTGCTGCTCAATGTTGAAATAAAGGTGAAGTTGTTAAAAATGCCCTGAAAATACATTTTCTTACTTTAAAGAGATAGCATTCTTGCCTAGTCATCAGTAAGGTACAAAAAAAGCAACCAAACTGGCTGACCAAAGAGGAGGAGTTCTATTATACATGTAGGTACCATCAGCAGCAATATGTTGAAAATTAATTTAGAGCATGATTTTGTATGAAATAGTCACAAGAAGTTCCCATATTTGGGAGATAACCACATAGATTTCCAGATACTTGGTGTTTTAATCTTATCCCATCTCAACTTTTAAACTTCAAGGATATAGTTTATAGGGTTTCTGAAACTGGAAGAAAAAAAAATGACTAAGTTTTACATTCCATCTTCAATTATATGAAATAAAAATGAGGCCCAGTATCCTTTGAGATCTTTTTGAATGTTTAATGAAAAATAAGCTTGTTTGTAAATGACAGAAAACACTTTCAAAATAAAAGTTCATGATTTAGATAGATTGAAGTAAGGAAATCATGTCATGAATATTCATTGTAACATTAATGTTTGCAAAACTTCATGAAGTGAAAAATGGCTATAATTCTAAATTCAAGTGATCAGTCTGGGTATAAAATACACAGCAAAATATACAGCTCAAATTCAAAGAACCATTCTGATTCACATAAGCTGAATATTTTTATTTAATTGAATTAACATAATGGATTAAAAGAGACTATCTTAAACAACTAGAAAAGTAAACAAAATAATGTGAAACACCTTTTACAGAACACTGGAAAACAGATAACCCACAGCTGTGATCCCTGAGAGAGAAGACACAAATGATATGAGCCCTACAATAACTCCACTTTTCTCCCTGGAAGCACATTCCAGACTGTGAAACAGAGAGGCAGATCTCAATCTGAGCACCACAAATTACTGAGTTTAGGAGACAGAGTTCACAGTTCAAGAATTCTGAAGTAGCTCATGTTGCAAGGCAGAGTTCTGGGGTGAAGGGAGCTATGCAGAAAAAGAGCCCCAGAAATCTGCATAGAGTTCTTCTTGAATTTTTGCTGAATATGAGTATACACTCACTTGTGTAGAGTGAAAACTTATAGTTCAAGCAAAGACCAACTGTGCAGCTGTGAGAGGGACAGTTCCAAGTTCACCCAGGACTGAGAATCATTCAGTTTTCTCCTCTCTAGACTGGAAAGTCTGTGTTGGAGCATTCAGGAGAAACCTTAGAAGAAGGGCCATTCATCTGTAGTCTAGAATCTTAAAAACATTACTAATGTTTGAAAGCTCAACACGGCCTGCAAGTTACTTAACTGTCTACCAGATCAAAGTTCCACACACCCTTTCATAGGTGATAATAAAATCCAGATATACAACAGCACAATATTGGCAATGTTCCAAATTCAAGAATATATTATTTAGAAACGTCATGAATCAGACAAATTTGATCCATAACAAGGAGAAGAATGATAAAAGTAATGTATTAGAAAAATAATGATGATGCTAATATAGCAATTAAAACCCAGTACAATTATTTAAAGGAAAACATGAACATATGTAGAATGAAGGGAAATGAATTTTTAAAATGTAATTTATACAGATAACAATGGCTTGAATAAAATGTTGCTGGGTAAGATTAACGGCAGATTAGACACTGCAGAATGAAAGATTTGTGAACCTGAAGACACAGCAGTAAAAATTAATTAAAATAAAGCACTGAGAGACAAGAGGCCGGGAAAAAAAAAAAAAAAAAACTGACTCAGAACTGGTAGAATGATATCAAATGGTTAAACAGGTATAATTGGAGAAAAGAAATAGGGGAGAAGTAGGATAGAAGAAAGGTTGGAGAATATTCAATTGAGCCAGAAAGGTATATATTATGTACAAAAGATACAAAGCACAAATTTTATCATTAACTATGCAAGTCAGGTGTGGTAGATTTGCATTTAACTGTCAACCTAGAATTCTATAGTCAATTAAAAAAAAAAAATACCTGTCAAATTGAATAAAGAGATTTTGTCAACCATCAGCGGAGAAATTTGTTTCCAACAGATTTTCACTATGGAAAATGTAGATGAAAGCTGCTCAAGAAAAAGGAAAATTATATCAGATAGAAACTTGAATCTACATAAATAAATGAAGAGTGCCAGTAATGGCAATTATATTTAGATGGAAAAAACACTGAAGTTGTCAAGGATTTCATTTTGCTCGGATCCACAATCAAAGCCCATGGAAGCAGTAGTCAATAAATCAAACAACGTATTGCATTGGGGAGATCTGCTGCAAAAGACCTCTTTAATTTTTGAAAACCATAGATGCCACTTTGAGGACTAATGTACCTGACCCAAGCCATGGTATTTTCAATCATCTCACATGCATAGAAAAGATGGACAATGAATAAGGAAGACTGAAGAAGAATTGGCATCTTTGAATTATGGTGTTGGTGAAGAATATTGAACTGCCAGAAAAAAAAAAAAAAACGAACAAATCTGTCTTGGAAGAAGTATAGCCAGGATGCTTCTTAGAAGCGAGGATGGTGAGACTTTGTCTCATGTGTTTTGGACTTGTTATCAGGAGGGACCAGTCCCTGGAGAAGGACAACATGCTTGGTAAAGTAGAGGGTCATCGAAAAAGAGGAAGACCTCAACCAGGTGGATTGACACAGTGGTTGCAACAAGGGGCTCAAGCATAACTTGATGGCACCTAACAAAAACAACATCACTTCAGCTTACTGAGTCTCACCTTTTTCCATGATTAAACATGAATAGTAATAATATTGTGTTTAGTAATAATAACCATCTTCCTATTCAAGGCAATTGATACGATGTTCAGAATAATATTTTACATGGTTAACCTATTTGTAAAGCTCTCACAATACAAAGTTATTTTGTTTTATTTTAAAAGAGAAGTGTGCATCTATAGAAAGCATGTTGGATATCTAGTCCAATTACAAATTTTGAAAAACTTTGTACATGCTGATATTTTCCAAATAAACAAACCTTTTTTGTTATTGTCTCTCATTTGACTTAAAGAAGCTATTGCAACAAAGCATGAAAGCAGAGGTAGATCGTTAGTATAATAACACAAAAAATATCTCATATGACTCATATACAACCAAGGGCTCAGAATAGTCCTAACTAGATTCTATTACAAGTAGTGCTTGTGGCATTTTCTTTCACTGTTGACAACAGCAATAGAATTGTTTATACACTCTGGGTTACAACGATACAAGACAGGCTTTATATGCTGTAACAAAGTCCCAGGCAATTCCAAAATATGTTGAAATATCAAAACTACCTTTATTTTTAAAATGAATAACAAGGATAATACATTACTTTCTTCTGGTTCCTCAAAATGCATTGTGAGGTAGGTAAATAACGCAATGTTTAAGGAAGACTTTTCAACTGTATAATGCATTCCTCATCCTACCAAAGAATCTTGGATAATAAGCAACATATGTTCAAATAAAAAGGGGGAAGTATTGACTGCATTTAATAAAACTTGGCAAAAATCTTTCATGGTTGGAGATGGCATGGGGAAAATGGAAAATGAAACAACATAAAGCTACTTGTGGATAAAAGCCAAAATATGATTTTAAATAATTCTTAAATCAATAATTAATGACTTGAGAGTTTTTTTAAATAAATGAATTTTTATAAAATAAAATTAATGTCATTTAAAAATAGTAACATAACATTAAACCAAGAATTTCAAAATCAGTGGTCTCTATAAGGGGATATTATTATCCAAGAAAGGATTAAGGCAAATTAAAAAAAAAAAAAATCTTTATCATTTCATAATTAACACATAAGTTATGACTGATGTCACAAATACAGAGGATTAAGTATCAATAATTTCATTTTCTAGATAAATACATATATTGAATTTTGTGTTATAAGGGAAGTTAAAGCATGTTTGGGATAAATATGCTTAACAACAGAATAACTCTGTGACCTTGAGCAAGTTAATTATTAAAAATATTTTTTGTTGTCATTGTTGTTAGGTGTCTTCGAGTCCTTCCAACTCATAGTGACCCTATACACAACAGATCAAAACACTGCCATGTCCTGCTCCATCTTCACGATCATTGTTATGCTCGAGCCCATTGTTGCAGCCACCATGTCAATCCATCTCGTTAAGGGTCTTCCTCTTTTTCACTGAACCTCTCCTTCACCAAGCACGATGTCCTTCTCCAGGGACTGAGTCCTCCTGATAAATGTCCAAAATATGTAAGATGATGTCTCGCCCTCTTTGGTTCTAAGGAGCATTCTGGCTGTACTTCTTCCAAGAGAGATTTGTCTGTTCTGGCAGTTCACGGTATATTCAATGTTCTTCACCAACACCCTAATTCAAAGGCACCAGTTCTTTTCAGTCTTCCTTATTCATTGCCCATCTTTCACTTATTTAAATGGTATGGGGAAAAAATAAAATACCATTGTGAAGATTATTTACTAAGTGTTGAATAAATGTTAGCTATTACGATCTTGGTCATAAGGCACCACTGAAACCTGTCCTCCATGGTTGACATCGTTGATCTTTGAAAATACCAGTGACATAGCTTCCAGTATCATAGCATATATACAATAGGCTCCTTATATACTCATAGAATATACTCAGGGAATATGCTGAGTCCACAATGCCACATCCACATAGGTCAGCTACTTCAGACCCATTCTAGGCTTGTCTATAAAATGTACTCTGTCCTCACGTAATTTCTAATCACAAGATGAAAGTACAATGTAATTACAAAAGAAAATCTCTGTTGAAAGTCTGTTAAAAACCATGTTCCTCAAAGCAGATGAGCAATATAGCTGTATTACTGGGCAACAATTTGTTCTGCTGTATGTAAGTTTGCCGTGAGTCGGAGCTGACTTGAAGGTGACTAACAACAACACAATCATTTTGTATCTGATTTTCTTAAATCTCTTATTTATTCTGTCACTTAATAGAACATCTAGGTATTCTAGACATTAAAAAAAATAGTTTAAAAGACAGTTTTATTTCCTTATGGACGCTAATTAATTTATATATTGATTCATATATTCAGTTATAGTCATAGTAGAAAACATTCATATATTTTATTTTAATTTTTTAAATATGTCATATATATTAAAATATACACGTTTTATGCACACACACATACAAACGTAGCAAAACACATACAAATACAGGTGACTTAAAAAATTAATATACGACAAATACCAAAAAAAATCAGCTTAAGAAAAATAATTATCAATATATTTGAGGCCCCTAAATGCTTTCTTCTGAACTGATCCCCATATGTAACTACTATCCTTTTCCTTTTTAGCATTCCTTGCTTCTGTTTACATTATAATGACCTGTGGTGAGATCTCAATAATATACTCTTTCAGATGTTTTTTACCTTACACATATTCTCCCGTGACTTAATTTTTCACTGGACATTATATTCTAGATATGACTTGTTGTTATTAGGTGCCATCCAGTCAGTTCTGACTCATAGCAACCCTATGAAAAACAGAACAAACCTCTGCCCAGTCTTGCACCTTTCTCACAATCATGGCTATATTTGAGCGCATTGTTGCAGCCGCTGTGTCAATCCATCTTGTTGAGGGACTTCCTCTTTTTTGCTGACCCTCTACTTTATCAAGCATGATGTCCTTCTCCGGGAGCTGGTCCCTCCTGATAACTTGTCCAAAGTACACGAGACAAACTCTTACCATTCTTACTTTCAAGGAGCCAAGGAGCGCCCTAACTATACTTTTCCAAGACTGACTTGTTTGCTCTTCTGGCAGTCCATGGTATATAGAATTTCTTCACCAAGACTGAAAAATTGCATAGTTGATAGTATCCACGTTTACATAATAAAAAACAAAACTCACGATGATAACTTTGAAAATAAAATCATTTCCAGAAAGCATGTTTTTCTTAAAATGTATGTTGACAATATGAGAATATTTACTTATTAAAATATAACATTAAAAAAACCTTTTTATTTGTGCTAATTAATACTAACAATGGCAGCATTTCTCTGTATGATGTAGTATACTTTGAGAGGTATTCAAGGAAAGTTTTAAACATGTGTATTTAAAAAAATATAGGTCACTCCAACGTGCTATAGCACAACAACAAATTATTGATGAGTAAATTTTTTTTTTTTTTGCCTTCAATTTAGTGGAGATTTTCATTTTTGAAAGTCTCTAAGAATCTCAAATTAAGTTGCTGTAGGTATTGAAGTTCCATAATTTTCAGTAAATCATAATAGTAAAAAAATGATTGCACACACGATTGATTTTATGGCAGCTACCATTTTTCTCTCAGAAAAGTTTTTCTGAGTGCCAATACATTTTACTGTACACAAACATATGGTAGTTTTATACTCTTTAAGTCAAAATGTATTTTTATCAACCTTTTCAATATCATTTCTCTCAAAATAAATTTTTTTGGACAAACAATACACAAAACCCTTTGAATAGATATGGTTAAAATGAAAATAAGGTATTTTGACTGCCAGTATTTAAAAATCTACCATATTCATTAAAACCAATACATGTAGATGCAAAAGTATTTATTTTTTATGAATCAATCATATTTAGAGAAAAATAAAATTCCCTGGAAGTATATGAATTGGAAATATATTTTGCAAAAGCTATGAATTAAAAGATCTATTTATCTGACAGCCGAACAAAGACTAAGGAAGAGTGAAGAAGAATTTATGTCTTTGAATTATAATGCTAGTGAAGAATACTAAAATATACCACAGACTGCCAGAAGAACAAACAAATCTGTCTTGGAAGAAGTATAACCACAATGCTCCTTAGAAGCGAGAATGGTAAGACTTTGTCTCCCGTACTTTGGACAGGTTATCAGGAGGGACTAATCCCTGGAGAAAGACATCATGCTTGCTAAAGTGTCAGTGAAAGACAGGAAGACCCTCAAGGAGATGGACTGACACAGGGACTACAATAATGGGCTCAAGCATAGCAACGATTGTGAGGTTGAGGCCGAGCTGGACACTGTTCTGTTCTGTTGTACATAGAGTCGCTATGAGTCAGAACAAACTTGATAGCACCTAACAACAAGAACAACATTTATTTGATGTGGTATTACTTTTAACAAGTTTTTTGTTCATATTCTTTTAGAGGTTCAATTTCTGTAAAAACGTTTACTCCGTTGATGTCTGTTCCCAATCTGTTATTTCAACACTATTATAAATTAATAGAATTGTATAAAAACGCTATGCATATAAGGATAAGTAAGTATTATGTGTACTTTGCAAAACACTGGTTTTAAGAAGGAGAACTAACATATTAAAAGGAGAACATCCTACAAAATTCGGAGGCGATATAGAGTAGTGTTAGGGTCATGGGCTCCAGAACCAGACACTGTGGATTCAAAATCCATCACTGGCAGTCACTGTCTATATGATCTTTGGAAAAATAAATCATCTTTCCATGACTCAGTTTATTTGTAAAATGGAAATAGTAATATTATACCACTTGTTCTGAAAGTTAATAAAAGTAACAAATGTGAAAGTACCTGCAGTGTAAAGCTCAATAGGTGTTAGTGATTCTACCTCAAGATGAGCCTTTACGCAGTTCCATTCTATAGAAAGCTGCTCTTACATATCAATATATGTCACCTAGTAATTATAATGTGATGTGCTTTAAAAAAATAATTGATTCTTCAAGAGTTAAATAAGGGCCATTTAGAATGCTGAAACCATATGTGGAAATATATGCAAGGGAATTCCCCCCTGCCCTCTCTTTCATTATTCTAACTTAGGACCAGACAGTCCTTTCTTTATGTTATTAACTTGGGTGTGTTTGTTCTTATTCTTCCTTTTTTTAAGAATTTCCTATCTATTCTATTTGTTCAAGGATGAAACTATACATATCATTCACAGACTTCTCATTTTAGATAGCAGGTCACTGTGAGTCGGGATTGACTTGATGGCAACGGGTTTGGTAGCTTCACACAATGGCTGAACGTTCATGAGATTTCATGAGTCGAGGACAAAAAGGCTGAATGGGAGAAAAAAGAGAGTTCCTTGTAATTTTAGAGGTGCCTTGGATCCTTTGTTTATCAATAAAAAATTATAATTTTACATTAAGAAGTAATAATTTTTCTGATTTTTTGAGTTTTTTTTTTTTTTTTACTACCACACATCCTTTCTTAATTAATATAGACCTTCTTTAGGTTTATATATCTTCAGCAGAGGACTTTCAGAGCCAAACACAAATAATACCAAGACGTATTTGGGGTCTTGCGATAAACATTACATGTTCTTGAGCCACAAAATAGTGTCAGAGGCTTGAGGTCCAGGCTTTTTCATTTGCTACAGCTTAGGTGCTAGTGAGCACTTGAGAGGGGCCTGTGACCTACCCCTTCTTTGGCAGGGTCACTTTGTGGCACAGAGTCAGCTAGATTTTAAGATGTCTAGATAAATGTGGGGCCAAATGTAGAGAAGGCTTGCATATTACTCTGTAGGTGAAGCCTGGTGTCATGGATTGAATTCTGTCCCCCAAAAATACATGTCAACTTGGTTAGGCCATGATTACCAGTGTTGTGTTGTAGCTGTCTTCCATTTTGTGATTGCAATTTTAAGTTAAAGAAGATTAGGGTGGGATTGTAACACCCTTACCCAGGTCACATCCATGATCCAATGTAAACGGAGTTTTGTAGACAGAAATCTTTCCACATGAGATCAGTGTGTTTGCCAGGGAAAGTTTGAGACGGCCTCCTCGAGTGGTATATGTAGGTTGAAGAGGTATTGAAATTTCATTGGTCAGCAAAAAGGTCAGAAAAAGTGGCTGTGATGAAGCCAGACAACGCAAAGAAGCTTGATATTTGGGGCAAACAGAAAGAAGTTAGGCTTGCCTGTTCCCCAGGACCACAGACAGATGGGTAATTTGGACACCTCTCCAGATACCAGGAGGGATGGACATCGGTGGTCAACACAAATCAGAAAAATCCATTTCAGAGCATGGCAGTGGAAGAGAAGAGTCAGTTATGTATGTTCCAATTACCTCTTCTTCAATGGCACTAAAAAGTACCATTAGAACAAATAGGCATCTTTGGAGAGAAAGTAGAAAAGACGGAACTATGAAGAGACTGAATGTAAACCTAAAATAACCAAGATAACACTAAATTCATTGAATTTATTGGGAATTGACTACATAAAACATGTAAACAGACCAAACAAATCTTGAAATAGAAATAAATTGGTAGAGAAAAGTAAATTTACATTTTGATTACCTGACTATACAGCTTTAAAATATACCTACTGCCCTCCTTAGAAACCAGTTACTGATGTGTAAGAAATTTTTTATTCATTTTGACTCATGACTGTGATTTAAAAAAAAAATGTTTTTGGCATATGTTACTGTAAAAAGCAGAGCTGGGAAGACTGAAGATATTGCATATTCAAATTTTCTTTTATGCTTACACCAAATTCGTTCTCATTACACTGTGTAGAGTGGCCTGACTTCGTCTCCCTTTACAGAGTCTATGCTAGTTTTCTTCAATGTAGAAATTATTAGTGTTCTATGGCCTTATTTGTTTTTTTTTGTCAAAAATTTTCTAATTGTTTGGAGCTTGTCCCAAATCATATTATGACATTTGAGTATTACCTCTGTCTTTTCATCTAAGTATTACAAAGGTCAGTAAAATTCTCTTAATATCAGATTATCTCTTGAAATGTATCTACAGATGAGAATTACATCAGCACACATTGCCCCTATTCAGGCATAGAAAAGATCTATTAAAAAAAAAAAAAAAACTAGGCAAAAGTTCTATAATTTCACTGCTGTGGGTTTTCCTAACTTTTAAATAACTCCCATCCAGCTGTGTAGAAATGTTATTTTCATGTTCTGTTTTTTTTCCTCCAGTATATTCCCCTAAACTCTGTTGAGAAGCATAATATTAAGACACGGCTAATTTTAGGTTAAATATAAAGTTGGCTTATTATAAACTGGTAGTTAGCAGAAGGCAGTAGGGTGTCTGTAGAGCAAAATGCTGACTTTACTGCCTTTGGAAGTCACAATGTGTGTTTTGGCTTCTTCAAAAGTCAGGAAAAAGCAATGAATAAATCCTATACGATGGTAAAAAAAAAAAAATTTTTTTTGAGAAAATTTTGTTTTAAACCAATAGCAAAGAATGAACGAATACAATGCAAACAGTTAAAATGTTAAAGTCTTATATAAAAATAAACTTTATTTTCTCCAACCTTAAATAGCAAAGCAATTTGGGAGTCTACTGTGCAATTCTCATCTTTATTTTATAGATTATAAACTAAGACTCAATTCCAGGTTAATCATTCCAGATTTAAACGTGCATGTCTTTATTTAGAAAAATATTGTATTTGGTTATTTTCGTTTGGATGTTTTTCACATGTAAACATTTTACCCATTTGTGAAGAATGCAAAGAGTTTCTAACTTCCCTATATAAGATGTAAGGTTGAAGGACACCTAATTTTTGAGTTATTATGTACAAGTTCTCATTTACTCCTCAAGACAGTTTGTAATGGATATTCTTGATAATCTAATATTGATGAAACTTAATACCAGTGAATTACCCCAAATGGCAAGAAATAATGTCCACACACTAGTGACATCATCTAATTCATTCATCTGCCAAACTACTGCTTACTTCACTTTCTAAATTTAGTTCAAATGAAGCTATCAGAATTCCTTTCATTGTAACTATTGCATTCTGAAACTACTATTGGCAGAAATTTGGGATACATTAAGTTGTTTTAAAACATAGATATACAGTGTTAGTCCCAGCAAATTAAAAAAGACAAGACATAGAGACAGAAGACGATTATGTAGAATGTCAATAATATAATAATGTCAAAATTTAAGGATTAAAATTAAAGAACACAGGAGTTAGATAGTATTAAGCTATGAAATCACCCAGAAAATAAAAAAGAAGAGAAGAAAAATATAAACAAATAAATAAATAAAGGAATTGGAGGAGAGGTATAAGAGGTATATAAGGCTAATGTTTTAAAAGTTACTAAAATTGTAGTTCACTGATAGGAGAAAAGGAAAAATCTTTGATCACAGAAAATCTTAATCAGAAACATAATTCTGTAGATACAAAAAAAATTACTGAGTTGGAGCCCTGGTGGTGAAGTGGTTAAGCATTTGGCTGCTAACCAAAAGGATGGCAGCTCTTGGAAACCCCATGGGGCAGTTCTTCTCTATCCCACAGGGTTATTGTGGGTTGGAATCGACTCCATGGCACAGTATAATAGCAAAAGGAGACATGATTTCACAAGTATTTAAAGAGAAAATTATAAATCCAGAAATATTCTTCAAATTTAAATATTTTCATACAGATTATTCAAAAAATGGAATGAATCATATTCAAGTCCTAGGGCACAAAAATATAACAGTATTCATAAGGCTGAATGATAGATGAGAAATTCTCAGGAAAAAAAATAACGTATTAAAAGAAATGCAGTACGAGCTGGAAACTCATCAACCTGTGGCATTTTTCTCACAGGAGAAAAGTGAGATGATTACAGAAAATAGCAGCCTTCCAGGTTGGAACCCAGTAAACAGTAGGGCCCTGAGAAGGGCGAGAGTGGTAAACATGATGAATAGTGATAAACAGCTGGATTACAGGAGGACTCTGCTAAATGGCAGCTGAATGGGGAGCGTGAGGGGCTCCAGGCAGTGAAAGGGGCGACAGTCAAAGGGCAATCAATGGAATAAAATAGCAAGGAATCGGGAAGAACCACTAGGCAATCAGCTGTAGTCAAACAGCAAATGAGTTGGCAATCAAAAGGTTAACAAAAGGTAATAACTAGGCAACCAGCAAGGCAATCAGCTGCGGAAATTCAAATCAGGTTAGGTAAGTGAGGGGGATGTCCAGTGTCCTAGTATAAGGAGCAGGTTCAAGGGTGAAGAATCGTGAAACAGCAGGGCCAGCGGCGGAGTGTTTGTAAAGGCCACCTTGACATCAGTCCTTTTAGTGGTGAATGAAGACTGAAGAAACACTTTGGTATTTAATCAGAAAGGACATGAAAAAAAAAAAAAAATGGTTTTCAAGATCCTAAGCCTTCTTTCTATTGATATGGCACATTTTTAAGCACAAAAAAAGGATCATTTTGCATATTATGCTCTGGTCAATAACAACATCTACCACCACAACAAATATTTACTGAAATATTTATAACTGTGAAGCACAACGTTAAGCACTTTGTAAGGCTTTTTTCTCTTATTGCTCAATAAACTTATCAAGTGGATACTATTATTATTTCCACTTTTTATTTGCGGAAATTGGAACACAGAGTGTTTAAGTCAGGCATGAAAAACTCATACAGCATATGTGTAAAGGGCTATTTCGCTTTCCAAATGAAAGAAATATTTAAAAAAAATGAAACCATAGAAGTATTAAAATATCATGTTTTTACATGTTTTTGGATTGATATGGTTAATGTTTTAGTTTGAGTCATTTCTAAATATGACTTAGAACCAGAAACCATATATTTATACATGTATTTATAAAATATCATTTTGAGAAAAAAAAGGAAAACAATTCAAAAATCTATTATATAGGACAAAAACCTTATACAAAAATATGTTATACATTAATAAGAATATTTGGAAAAATAATAAGCAAAATGTAGAAAAACAGGTTAAGGAGAAATGAAAATAACGATGGAGTTGATATTTGGCAAAAAAACAGTGATGTGATTTGCTATGCCCAATGCTCATGACAGTGTAAAGACACTAATGATTTTTTGAGTGGGACTTTCAATTCCTAGTGGAGAGCACATTGCCAGTACTGCCTTTTTTTTTTTTTTTTTTAATAAAGCAGTTTATTATGAAATATTTGTAGAATCACATGCAGTTGTAAGAAATGAAACTGATATTCTGTGTCTCCTTTACCCACTTTCTCCCTGATGGTAACATCTTACAAATCCGCGGGACAATATCTCAGCCAGGATACTGACGTCGGTACAGCTAGGACACACATCAGATCCATCACTGCAAGGGCTCTTCACACGCAGCTTTTATACCCCGTTCCCTTCCCTTCCTCCCCCTAGTCTTCCTTCTTAACTCCCGGCAACCACTAAAACCGTTCTCTGTTTTATAATTTTGTTATTCAAGAATATTATATAAATGGAATCATAGGATATGTGACATTTGTTGGATTTTTTTACTCAGCATAACTCTATGGAGATTTGTCCAGGTTGTTGCACGTGCCAAGAGTACTCATTTTCACTGCTGAGTAGTATTCCGTGAAATGGAGGCACCACAGTTTGTCCATTCATTTACCTGTTGAAGGACAACCGGGTTGCTTCCAGTTGGTTATCGTGAATAAAGCTGCCATAAAATATTGCAGGCAAGTTTTTCTGAGAAACTGTCTTTACATATCTGTGATAAATACCCTTTAGTGAAAGTGCCAGGTCATATGGTAGTTACATGTACAGTTTTTTAAGAAACTGCAAAAATGTTTTCTGGAGTGGCTGTAGCATATTACTTTCAGCAATAGCTGGGTGATAGAAATCCAGAAAGCAGACATCAGCATCTGGTGTTACTGTTATTTTTTATTGCAGCCGTTCAGACAGGTGTGTAGTGATATTTAATCGTGGTTTTAATTTAAATTTTTGTAATGGCTAGTGGTTAACACTTTCAGCTGCTAACAAAAGGTTGGCAGAGTCCACCCCATGTACCTTGAAAGAAAGGCCTGACAAGTACTTCCAAAAGAAATGAGCTGTTGAAAACCCTCTGATACACAGTTCCACACTGACAGTCATGGGGTCAACCTGAGTAGGAATCCACAGCACTGCTGTTTGTTTTCTTTTTTTTAATAGTTTTGAACATTTTTTTTCATGTGCTGGTTAGCCATCTAAATATACTCTTCAGTGAAATATCTCTTCAGGCCTTTTGCTCTTCTTCTAATTGGATTTTTTGTTTAGCTTTGAGAGTTCTTTATATATTATTTTAGATACTAGTTCTTTGTCAGGTATGTGTTTGTAAACATTTTCTCCCACTCTGTCACTTCTCTTTTCCTTCTACCCACAGGGTGTTCTGCAGAGCCAAAGTTTCAATTTTGATAGAGGACAATTTATCCATGTTACAGATTATGTTTGCGGTGGCAAGTGTAAGAACCCTTTGTCTAGCCCTAGATCCTGAAGATTTTCTCTTTTCTCCCCCCTAAAAGCTTTATAATTTTATGCTTTACATTGAAGTCTGCAACCCATTTTGAGTTAAACTTTGTATGAGGTGTAAGACTGAGATCAAGGTCGTTTTGGTTCTGTATGTTCAATTGCTGGGCATCATTTGTTGAATTTGAATCTTTGCCAAAAATCAGTTGGGCATATTTGTTTGGGGCCTATATCTGAGTTAACTTCTCTCTTAATTGATCTCTACGTCTCTGTCTCCACCAATACCATATAGTTTTCATTACTGTAGCCGTATAATAAGCTTTGAAATTGGCTAGACTGATTCCTCCATTTTTATTCTTCCTATTCAATGTTATTTTAGCTATTCTATTCCCATTGCCTTTCCAGGTAAATACAGTCATGTGTCACATAATCACGGTTAGGGCAAGGTCAGACTGGCATGTATGTGTGTGATCCCATACCATTTTGCTAGGCATATACAGTTGTCTGGACCCAGGAAGAAAGAGGCAAAGGGAGGAGCACGGGAAAAGGGAGACAGGGCAGGGAATCCTACGCAGATGCAGTGACAAGCCTTTGGTGGTCATTGAGCCTTAACAAGTCAGGCTGAGTGGCTGGGCTGAGTGGTTGAATGGCTGCTGTGGTGGGCAGACCTGCTCGTGGCACACAGGGAGCTCTCCCTAACTGGCTTAGTGCAGCCAGACTCCAGAGGCAGGGGCCGCGGGAGGGCTTAGGAAAGGGCATGGAGTGGGGAATTTGGAGCCAGGAAAGAGGAATCTGAGAGGCATCCTGGAGAAGCCAGTGAATTGGGGAACTGAAGAAGCGGACGGAGGCTGGGATATTGTATGTATGTACTTTGCTAAGTAATATGGTGTTTGCACAACATCCAATCCTCAAAAAATCCTATTTCACAGAAGTATTGTGAAATACAGACCGAAGAAGATTTGATTTTGTTTTTCAGCATACAATCCCTGTAGATTATGTTTTGCTAGGTTTACACCTAAATATTTCTCTCTTTTTTAGTGATTTAAAATAATGTTAGATTTTTAATTGCAATGTCTATGTGTTTACTGCTAGCATAGAGAAATGTGATTGATTTTGTTTATTTGTATTTTGCCCCACAAACTTGTTGTACTTATTTATTGGTCTCAGTAGGTTTCGTTCATTTGTAGATTCCCTGGGATTGTCTATGTAGACAATCATGTCATCTGCAAATGGAGGCAGTTTTGTTGCTTCTTTCATGATCTGTATAGGTTTTTTTTTTTTTTTTTCTTGCTTTATTGCACTGGCTAGACCTTCTAGCACTATGTTGAATAACAGTGGTGAGAGCAGACCTTGTTGATTTCTGACCTGAAGGAGAACATGTTCAATCTTTAACCTTTATGTATAAAGTTAGTTGCAAGTGTTTTTAGAAGCTCTGTATCAAGGTGAAGAAATTCTGTTCTTTTTTTTCCCTGAAAGTTTTTAACGTGAATAAATGTTGGATTTTGTCATATTTTTTTTACTGAGTTAATTAATATGATCTAATGACTTTTCTTATCTTCTTATTGTAGCCTGTGGATTATATTGAATGTTTAGAAAATAGATGTATCCTTGGAGCCCTAGAATAAAAACCTCCCTTGAATGTGGTGTGTAATTATTTCTTACATATTGCTGAATTTTATTTGTTAACATTTTGTTAAGAACATTGTATCTGTATCTATAAAGAATATTAGTCTGTAGTTTTCTTTTTTTATGATTTGGTTTTGATATTGGGGTAAGTCTATCTTCATAAAATGAAATGGAAAATGATTACCTACTTTTTTATTATTTGGAACATAGTGTGTAAAATTGGTGTTGTTTCCTCTTGATAGCGTTTTCCAGTGAAATCATCTGGACCTGGAGATTTTTTTGCAGCTTTTAAATTAAAAATTACATTTGTCTAGTAGTTACAGGGCTATTCAAATTATCTATTCCATATTGGGTGAGTTGTGGCAGTTCGTGGTTTTCAAGGAAGTGGTCCATTTCTTTTAAGTTGGCAAGTGTATGTGCGTAGGAGTGATCGGGGCACTCCCTTAGGATCCTTTTGATGGCTGCAGGGTCTGTACTGATACTGTTTCATTCCTGATACTGGTAATTTGATTCTCTTATTTTTTCAGTCAATCTTGCTAGAGGTTTCTCCATTTTATTAATTTCCTCAAAGAACCAGCTTTTTTTTTTTCCATCAATTTTTTCTCTATTGTGTTTATGTTTTAAATTTCATTGACTCTGCTTTTATTTTCATCATTTTATTCTTTCTGCCTGCTTCGGGTTTATTTTATATTTCTTTTTGTAGGTTTCTGAGGCAGGAGCTTGATTCGACTTTTTTTCCTTTCTAATGTATGCGTTTAGTGCTGCATTTAATGGTACAAAATTTCTTCTCAGCACTGCTTTAGACGCGTTCTTCAAATATTGATATGTTATGCCTTCATTGTCATTCACTTCATGTGTTTTTATTTCCTTTGAGATTTACTCTGTAACCCACGGATTGTTTAGAAATGTGTTCTTTGGTTTCCAAATGTTCATATATGTTTCTGTTACCTTTCTCTTATTAATTTCTGGTTTAATTCTTTTGCAGTCAGAAACATACTCTGCATGATTTCAATTCCTTTAATTTGTTGGGGTTTGTTTTATGGTCAGGATTTGGTCTATGTTGGTATATGCCCAATGGGCACTTGAAAAGGATGTGATTTCTGCTGTTATTGAGTGTAATGTCCTATAAACATCAGTAGGATCTTCTTGGTTGATCCTGTTTTTGAGTTCATCTCTACTCTTGCTTATTTTCTGTCTAGTTCTATCAATTACTGAGAATTAGGCGTTAAATTCTCCAACTACATTTGTGAATTTTTCTATTACTCCTTTCTGGGTTTTTTTTTTTTTTTCAGTTTTTGCTTCAATTTTTTATAGCTCTGCCATTTGGTGTATACACATTTAGGATTACTGTGTCTCTTTAGAATGAGTTTGGGAGTATCCCATCCTTTTCTATACTCTGAAACACCTTTTTTTGTAGTGGTGTTAACTCTTCTCTGAAAGTTTGATAGAACTCTCCAGTGAAGCCATCCAAGCCAGGGCTTGTTGTTGTTGTTCGGAGTTTTTTAATTACCTTTTCAATCTCTTCTTTTATTATGGGTTTATTTAGTTGTTCTGCCTCTGTTTGTGTTAGTTTAGGTAGGTAGTATGTTTCTAGAAATTTGTCCATTTCTTCTAGGTTTTCAAATTTGTTAGAGTACAATTTTTCATATTCTTTTAATTTCAGTTGGGTCTGTTGTGACATTGCCTATCTCATTTTTATTTGGGTTATTTCTTTCCTCTCTGTTTTTATTTTATCAGTTTGGCCAATGGTTTATCAATTTTGTTAATTTTTCAAAGAATCAGCTTTTGGTCTTGTTAAATCTTTCAATTGTTTTTCGTTTCTCTATTTCATTTAATTCTGCTCTAATTTTTATTATTGCTTTCTCCTAGT
Organism: Elephas maximus indicus; assembly: GCF_024166365.1. NCBI lineage: Eukaryota > Metazoa > Chordata > Mammalia > Proboscidea > Elephantidae > Elephas > Elephas maximus. The sequence continues at coordinate 4,399,478 of NC_064830.1, read as the reverse complement.
GCCTGAGGATTTCTTTTGTTGCTCTCTTTCTATTTGTTCAAATTGTAGGGATAATTCTTTGCTTTTGGCCCTTTCTTCTTTTTGTATGTGTGCATTTATAGATATAAATTGACCTCTGAGCACTGCTTTAGCAGTTTCCCAAAGGTCCTGATAGAAAGTGTTTTCATTCTCATTGGATTCTATGAATTTATTCCTTCCTTAATTTCTTCCATAACCTAGTCGTTTTTGTGCAGGGTATTGTTCAGTTTCTTAGTGTTTGATTTCTTTTCCCTGCTTTTTAGGTTATTGATTTCTACTTTTATGGCTTTATGGTCACAGAAGATGCTTTGTAATATTTCAATGTTTTGGATTCTGCTAAGGCTTGCTTTATGACCTAATATGTGGTCTATTCTAGAGAATGTTCCATGTCCACTAGAAAAGAAAGTATACTTGGCTGCTGTTGAGTGGAGTGTTCTGTACATGTCTATGAGGTCAAGTTGGTTGATTGTGGCATTTAGATCTTCCATGTCTTTAGTGAGCTTCTTTCTGGTTGTTCTGTCCTTCACCAAAAGTGGTGTGTTGAAGTCTCCTACTACTATTGTGGAGCTATCTCACTGTTCAATGCTGATAGAGTTTGTTTTATGTATCTTGAAGCCTTGTCATTGGGTGCATAAATATTTAATATGGTTGTATCCTCCTGGTATATTGCCTTTTTAATTATTATATAGTGTCCTTCCTTATTCTTTGTGGTGGATTTAACTTTAAAGTCTGTTTTGTTAGAAATTAATATTGCTACTCCTGCTTTTTTTCGATTGTTGTTTGCTTGATATATTTTTTTCCATTCTTTGAGTTTTAGTTTGTTTGTATCTTTAAGTCTAAGGTGTGTTTCTTGTAGGCATCATGTAGACGGATAGTGTTTCTTTATCCATTCTGCCACTGTCTGTCTCTTTATTGGTGCATTTAGTCTATTTACATTCAGCATAATTATGAATAGGTAGTGCTGTCATTTTGATGTCTTTTTTTGTATGTTGTTGACAGTTTGGCAAGTACTTACTTAAAAACGGAAGTATGAAGATACTGTGACTCAGTAATGCCCTTTCTTGAAATGCATTTTGAGGAAAAAATCTGACATATTCACAAAAGTGGTCACAGGTAGTTCATTATTTATGTATTTATTTATGTAAAGAGACCCTTCTTAATCTGGTTTCTACCATTCTGCACCTACATCTGAGCAGATACGCTTATTTGGAGCAAAACATAAAGAGCCCTGGTGGTCCTGTGTTTAAGCACTTGGCTGCTAACTAAAAGGTTAGTGGTTCAAACCCACCAGCTGCTCTGCAGGAGAAAGATGAGGCAGTTGGCATCTGTAAAGTTTACAGCCTTGCAAACCCCATGGGACAGTTTTGCCCTGTTCTGTAGGGTTGCTAGGAGTCAGAATTGACTTGAAGACAACTGGTTTTTTTTTTTTTTTTTGTAGGATTGCTGAAACCAAAACCCATTGCTGTCGAGTTGATTCCAACTAATAGAGACTTTATAAGACAGAGTAAACTGTCCCATAGGGCTTCCAAGGAGTGGCTGGTGGATTGGAACTGCCAGCTTTTTGGTTAATAGTCAACCTCTTAACCACCACACCACCAGGGCTCCATAGGGTTGTGATGAGTTGGAATCGAATTGATGGCAATGGGTTTGTTTTTCTTTTGTTTATTTTGGAGCAAAACAAAAGTGTTCTTGGTATATATAGTGAGCATATATGATGATTATATACACAAGATAGGGTACTACATGCCTCATTTGGGCTCATAGTACTGCCTGGCTATCTCACTACTTTTGACTAGTCAATTTGGCCTTACCCTTCTATTAATTCACACATTCTGGTCGTGGGAATTTTTCGCACTGTTTCTTCTTCACTCTCAGCTGTTGACTTTGCTTCTGAGTTTACTCAGAAAAGAGAACTTTCCCAAGTTCTCATCAATTGTACCAATCAACCCACATTATCTTACCCTTTGTTACAATTTCTACCTAAGGTCATTTTCCCACAGGATCCTATGCTGTCTCAACTACATACTTTTCCAGAAAACCCTCCTGTTTCCTCACATCTTTAGTTTTCTATACTCTACTAGAACATTCCCTTTCACAAATTAATATGCTCAAATTGATCCTTTTGCCTCCAAAAATCTTAATTCTGCAGAAATCGTCTATTGAGTTACCTAAATCTTTACTTCATCTCTTTTCGTTTAGTCTTGAAGCTATTCCAATCATACTTCCAGCCCCACCACACCAACCAAACATCTAAACTTCTTTAGCCAATGTTGTAAATAATCTCTGTTATCACATCAATAAGTTGCAAATAATCAATTTGCTTTATCTTATTTCACCTTTCACTCACATTTACATCAGCATTTGATTAATTCCAAAACTCTTCTTTCCTCATACTCTTTCTAACCTTGGCTTCCAGAAAAGTATGCTTACCTGGTTTTCCTCGTCCCTAGCTGACTGATTCTTCTCAGTTGGGTTTTGAGGATTCAACTCCTTTTCTCAATTTCTAGATAAATATCCCAGGGATTATTCTTCAGAACTTATTCTATCTCAACTCAGTTCCTGGAAGATTTCATCTAAGCCAAGAGACTTTCTTCTGAACCCAAGGATCTAGATTATTAGTCGAAGAAATGTTCCAGTTATGTGCTCAGAGATGTACAGTTGCGCTGTACCAACCATTGGTTTGTGACATCCGTTTCTACTGAAGCAAGCACGTAAGGGGAGCACATTTCTGTTCTTCCCCAAACCTTTTCTGTTCATGGAGATTCTTCTCCTGGGTGGCTTTCAACAGAGCTATAGAAATTAAAACACATGTGTGCCAGGTCCCCAAACCAACTCTTATTTGCAATCAGAAGTTAAAATTATTTGATAAACTTCTGAGCTAGAAAGCCCAGGCACAGCGTGAAGTTTTATTTCAGACAATAACATTAGCTGCAATACAAATCCACTTTCTTCTTTTTTCATTTCAAATCTTTAACTATTGCAAGTCAGACTGAATTATTCATAATTCTTAAAACAACTTAATGTTTTGAAGTGTTTGTTATAATTTAAAACAGGTATTTATGCTGAAAGAAAACACTTCTCTTTATTCTTCATTTTAGCATGTAAGTAAGCAATTAATCTCAGTTTGAGTTTCTATGGCTGTTTAGTAGTAATGTTTTCCATCCATTTACACCTTTAACTCAACATGTATTCTATAATTTTTGTTTTTACTTTTTTTTTTTTCCTAAGTTAGAAATATAGCCCTTGGGCAAAATAAAAGAAGTAATTACTTTTTGTCAAAGTTTTGCAAGACTGCAGCTCAGAGGTTATAAAGTAAACTTCATTAAGCCTGCATACATTCTATTTCTGCCATTATTTTCCTTACCCCGAGAGACCTTGGGAGATGAAGCTTATTGCTAATGGACTCACAATTACACTTCTCACTTTAACAGAGGTCTTGGATATGTGGAATTATAAATGAGATATATTATTTAAAAACACATACCTGCAAATGAAAAGGTGTATAAATGCTCTTCTTTGATATATTGTCATGTAAATGGCTAATTTTCTTAAAGGCCAAAGGGACTCTGTCTGTGCATGTCTGAACATTAGTAACAGTACCTTTAAATAAAATTCTTTGGAAATAAAAATCCTAACTTTGGTAAGAAAACCGCCTTTTAGAGAATCTCTGCAGAAAGGAGTTCAAAGTGAGCTCATAGTTTTAGATTTCTCTGTGGATATAAATTTGTACATTCTGGAGGCGTCTTATTTCCATCCTCTTCTTTCTCACCATAGTTGATTTGCTACTAAAGAGTTTTGGACAAAGACTTTGGTAATGGATTTTTACAAAGTAACTTCTCATATGCTTATATTATAGCAAAAATTGGCCGCCCCTACACAAAAATGATTCAGAACTCAAATGAATGCCTATGAAGCTTTTTTTTTTCAATGAAGAAGGATGGCAAAGATGAAAAGTAATATATTATTAATGTCCATATTGATATTAAATAAGAGTCCACCTTGGTAAAAATCCTCTATGACCCTACCTGAAGCAAAAATAGGTTAAAACAGGCTGCAATCTGAAACAAGGAACTGCATTTAACTACTTTTCTTTATTCTAGTAGAATCTTTCTCTTCATTTTGACGTAGTATCTTTATTAGAAAAAGAACAAGTAAATTTTTTTTTTTCATATATCTGATGTTGAGGTCCTTAGGAATCAGCCTCTGAGAGGTTATTGCACAAAATGTTTATTCCTATGTGCTTTGAGATCAATGCATGTGGAGCAGATGGGGAGACGAGCTGCTATGGAGGTGGACAACTCCAAAGAGCTCTGGCGACAGAATGGCTCTCCAGAGTTGGCCCAAACTGAACCAAAGTGGCCAGTTCTTTTACATTTACATTTATCATTTATTGCTTGTAGGTTCCCAAGGAGAGGCAGTCCCCCTTCCCAGGCAATACCTAAAGGGTCTGACAGCTGAGGGTTGTCTAAAAGACGGCACCTCCAGCAACTGGTGCAACAAATCTTCCATCAAAGGAGGCCTGGAGAAACTTTTTCACCAAGCTCTGCCTGGATTTCAGTGAGCATCTCTTCCTGGGGGAAACTCAGAGGGGGAGTTCTCTGCCACACACTGCAGCCCCTAACACTGCAGATGTTTTGGGGGCTACAACTGATTTTCTTCATCTCTTATTTCCACCACCCATATGGTTCCATCATTTTTAGCTAGAACCTCTGCTGGTCATATGGGCTTATTTTGCAGCATCCCTGAGGGGTGTGAGCTTCGATCGTCATCCCCATCCTAGGCTGATGTTGCTGTACTTATCCATGTACCATCAAATTTTAGAAATGGAATGTGAAGAGATATAAAAATGCCTCACCTGAGTGCTACTCTGTGACTACACCCTGCCTTCTTTTCTTAGTTATCTAGTGCTGCTGTAACAGAAACACCACAGATGGGTGGCTTTAACAGACAAAAATTTATTTTCTCACAGTTTAGGAGGCTAGAAATCCAAATTCAGGGTATTGACTCTCGGGAAGGCTTTCTCTCTCTGCAGGCTCTGGAGGAAGGTTCTTGTCTCTTCAATTTCTGCTTCTGGGTGATCTCCATGTGGCTTGCCATGTGCCTTCCCTTCATCTCTGCTCACTTGTTTAAACTCTTCTATATCTCAAAAGAGATTGACTCAAGATATACCCACACTAATCCTGCCTCACTGACGTGACAAAGACAACCCATTCTTAAATGGAATTATAACTGCAGGCATAGAGATTAGGATTTACAACACACATTTTGGGGGGACACAATTCGATCCATAACACTGTTCATGCTGACCGGAGTTAATTATTACCCCCACCAGGATAGGGTTCTTTCCCACTAGTTCTTTGACGCAGTTTCTGCAGTGAAATTTCTGCACATAATTTAATGTGTCCCTAAAATAAGGTTTCTACCTTTTGGGAACCTACAAAGCCCAGGGTTACAGAGACATGAAACAGAAATCCCCCAACCGGTCACTTAGATGACAATACAACTTGAGTCCCAGTCTTGTGAATTCTTCCTATTAGAAAAAGCACCATATAAGGGTATATGATTCAAAGGTTGTACTGCATCTTGTAGGATGGTGCCCCATGTCCTTGCTGCACAGCACCTGTGCCTTTAATAGTTCGTTCCAATGTTCTAACAGGTTCTCTGTGCCTGAGTGGCAGAGTTTGTGATGAGAGCTGTGGATCCCACAGCACTGGACATACTACCACATCTCCTTGGCCATAAAGTGTGCCCTCATTCTGCAGTGATGTTTTGTGAGGTCTTCTGTTTGTGGGTCAAATGCTCCATAAGCCCTCAGATACTGGAGATGGCTGAGTTCCTGACGAAAGGTAAATACACATTAAGAACATGGGTCAATTCCAATCAAGGATGAATCACTGCCCTTTCTAATATAGAAAGGGTGCTGTTATAGTTAGCTCAACATAAAGTGGTTGAGCAGTTTCCACAGGAAATGATGCATAGGGTTGGTCTCTGCTCTGGCAGATAGGGCATTCGAAAGTGGCAGTAGCTATACGATTCATGGTAAGTAGGTGCTCATGCTATTGAGCCGATGCAGAGCTTCCTTTCCTGCCAGTACGCTCACTTCATTCACATACCCATCATGTCAACATTGTCTTGGCCAATGAGAGAAAACCAAAACCAAACCCACTGCTGTCGAATCAATCCTGACACACAGCAACCCTATAGGACAGAGTAGAACTGTCCCACAGGGTTCCCAAGGCTGTAATCTTTATGGAAGCACACTGCCACATCTTTCTTCCATTAGGTGGCTGGTGTGCTCGAACTGTCAACCTTTTGGTCAGCAGCAGAGCACTTTAATCACTGCACAACCAGGACTCCCACAAGGAGAGAGGCCAAGTGATTTTGTCCACCTCATTATCTAGTGTTTTTTCCTTCAGTGGAAAGTTTCTGTGATGAGTAACATACAATACAAAGAACTCTATCTTCAGTGTTTATCCCATATGCCCATCCTCGTGACTATACCAAGGCTCTCTGTCCCCGATCTTCCGATCCTTCTCTTTCCAATCCCCTGTTCAGTCAAGCCACTCAACATTTTCAATGTGTCTATGCATAGTCTTACTTTGAGCTACTTCTGTTTTCATCCAAAGTAGACGAATAGGTGCATTGCCTAAAGCTCCATCCATTAGGAATATTTTTCCTTGTCACTGTCTTATAAGGCCATCCCTGGATCAGGCTGTACTGTGGCTGTCATTCATTCGTAAGTTGAATCTACACATTGAGGTGACCCAGCCATGAACCAAGCCAAGCCTTTTTCTTCCTCTGTCAGCTTATCGTAAAGGATCACCCATGTAGGTGTGAGCTGAGGGGAACGTTGAGTGCGATAGTGGAGGATGATATGAGTACTTGGGTTACCTGCTTGTGAAATGTGCTAGTGGCCTTTGCTCCTACTGGTGCTCAACCCTAAGTGCCGTATTTCTATCTTGCAATGGATTCTTGTGGGGCCTATCTGAACTTATGACTCTGGGTGCTTTAGAACTCGGTTTTCACAGGATAGTTGTGGCCACATGGGCACTGGTCAAGCGTTCAGCCCAAGACCCATTAGCTCATCAGAAGTTTTACAAAAGACATAATTCTTCACCACAGATGGTATGACCTTGCTTCAGAACCCTAAGGTCACAGCCTGGAAACTCACTCCAGACATTTAGTAGGTCAACCATAGGGCACACCTGATTCGTTTCCCATTGGTCAGGGATCACTTCTCTGTGTTGACTGATGTCCAGAGTCTTGAAAACTTTCACTTTATATATCTTAATTGTTACCCTATCTTGGCTGATCTGATTTTTATTTGGGGCAGTTGCCATTAGCCTCCTGATTATCCATGTTAAATTTTTTTTCGGTGGTATAAATTTAATGTTACCCACATCAGCTGCCCATTTGTTTTGCCCCTAGAGATATGTTTTATTAACTACCCCCATTAATCCTATGGCGTCCTGGTGGTGTACTGGTTAAGAGCTATGCTGCTAACCAAATAGTCGGTAGTTCGAACCTACAGCTGCTTCTCGGAAACCCTATGGGGCAGTTCTACCTTGTCCTATAAGGTGGCTATGAGTCAGAATTGACTCAACAGCAATGGGTTTGGTTTTTGTTTTGGTATTATTCCTTGTGGCTTAAGGCACCCTAGCTGCAGAAAAAGAAATTGAGCTGTGATTCAGGTCCGATGGCAGCCTGAGCCAAACCCATGGGAGATTCTGGAAATGTAATGCCCTTTCAGAATTCCCATGTCTTCTGGGATAGCCAGACACTTGTAATTCCATATTAATCAATAGAAAATGTGAACAACTCTGGGAAGGGGCAAGATCTTGAGAAAGGTGACTCTCACCAACTAAGGCAATATCTGAAGGGACTGACAGCTAAAAAGCTGTCTGCTGCCAGTATTCCCAGCATCAAGGGTATCAAGTCCTTCAAGGAAGGGAACCCAGATGGAATATCACCACATTCTGCCCTTTAAGGAAAAGTTTAAGGATTTAGAGATGTTTTCCCCTCAGAAGACACTGAAGAAGGAGTAAGAAACATTTTCAAAATGTTTCCTTTTCAAAAATTTGGCAATCAGTGATAAAGCACAAGATTTACATTTTTTCTGTTAATGAGTAAATCTATCTCAAGTTTTAGATCAAGAAAATATAGCATAAATTAAAGGGAAGAAGTGACAATAATAAAAAAAAAGTAGTCATTTGACAACATCTATTATATGAAAAGCTAACATTCAGTAGAAAATTGCAGTTCATGATTTTGAGTCCAATTGCAGCCATAATGTCCAGTCTTCTGATTTCAGTTTCCCATATCCTCCATCCTCCATTCTGCATTTTTTCTGGGATCTTACACCCTTTACATGGAAATGTAAATAAATTTACATAAGCAAATGAAATGTGCCCACTTGTTACTACACTCAACTGTAGTAAAAGAGGGCTGTGGATCTTTTATTGTTCTTTAACCAGTATCAAATATTTGTTACCCAAGTCTTAATACTCTTATTGCAAACATGCCTGGGGGCATTGATAAATCCCCTACAATTAAACATTTCTTTCTGTGTATTATTTTCCTTCCATCTGCTTTGTTTTGACGTTTATTTCCCTTTTGGAGCTATATTCAAGAAAAAATAGAAAATCCTAGGTTAAAAAAAAATATTGCCTTAGTCCACTCTCTAAAATGGCACTTGCTTTTTGCTCTATATCCAAAGGTAAATTTGTAATATGTCTAATGATTTTCACTGGGCTCTGGTATTCTTTAAAGAAAGCTTTGAGGCATAAATCTAAAATACAATGCATTTTTCTGTGTCTAAAGGAGATGACCCTATCCAGAGTCTGAGTTGAATAACATGTGGCCAGTTTTTCTTCATTTGTGTCTATGGAAATAACTGGAGGTGCTCTACAAATTGACGTGAAGTATTACCAGGAAAAACTTAGATTTAACAGTGTATATGAGAATATTTTAATAATGCAAGGACTCTTGACAATTTTGCTTCCTAGTGCTGATGGTGCAGTGGTTAAGAGGTAGGGCAAGCTAAGGCTGCTAACCAAAAGGTCGGCAGTTCAAATCCACCAGCCAGTCCTTGGAAACTCTATGGGGCAGTTCCACTCTTTCCTATAGGGTCGCTATGAGTTGCAATCAACTCCACAGCAATGGATTTGGTTTGGGGTTTAATCCATGTATGTAGTCCTGGTGGCACCATGGATAAGAACTCTGCTGCTAACCAAAAGGTTGGCAGTTCCAATCCACCAGCCGCTCCTTGGAAGCTCTATAGGGCAATTCTGCTCTGCCCCGTAGGGTCGCCATGAGTCAGAAATGAGTCGACAGCAATGGGAATCCATGTGCAGAAGTCCCTGGGTGGCATGAACGGTTAAACTCTCCACTACTAGCTGCCCAGGGGCACTTGGGAAGAAAAGCCTGGTAACGTGCTTCCAAAAGGTCACACCCTTGAAAACCGTAAGGAGCACAGTCCTGCTAGGAAATGCATAGGGCTGCAGGGAGTTTTAAGCACCTGCACAGCAACCGTTTTTTTTTTTTTTGGGGGGGGGAGGGGGTTGTTTGTTTTGTTTTGTTTTAATCCACATACAAAATAAATATTATTTTGAATGTCTCCATATAAACCTTTTCCATTGAAAACTGCTGAATTATAGCCTTATTCCATGAAATAGCTTTGTTTCTGAATCTATCGGGAAAGTCTGAAGCAGAAATTCCTAATGTGGACTCCTTCATTAAACTTGGCACCTTGGAATAATAATAGCAAACAGGATGAGTTATGAAGATTTGTATTATAAAGTACAAAATCACTTCCCAAAAGAGTGGTGAAAAGGTTTCCCAGGTTTTACAAACTCAGTGTGGTTTTGGAGATGTAGTTTGAGGACATCTTTATGGATTATTGGCTTTCATTTCATCCCTCAAACATAGTCTTCCCAAAAGTAATATATTTTGCATTTTTGTTGATTTATTTGTTAGGGGACATATATACTAGTTCCTGAGAAGAATGATATACAAATGTGTGCATGTTTAGAGTTGAATTCTCCACACTATAGAACAATTTCCTAGAGAACTTAATGCAGACGGACTATGTAGCTGATAATTTTTTTTATTATATCCTCGGAAATTCAAAGAACAAGCATTTAATGTTTTTATCTAGCTAGAAAAAATAAATGCTTTCACCTTAAATATTCCATGATTTTTTAAATCATTTGCTCTTTTATTTAGAGGAAGATTTGTGTCTTTCTCAAGTTGACATTCTTGTTAAATGCATCCCAGTCAACGTTTAAGCTCTTCGGATATCACACATTTGTTAAACGCATTCTATGTGATGCATGTGCACTAATCTAGCTGCAAGACAGAGTTCAATTAAAACTCAGATTACTTACAGAGAGTTTTAGAGACGTAAGAAATCTCACCATTTACTCATTCTAATTTTTCTTGGTGGTGAAACTAAGGCTATATATTATAAGTATGTAGGATATAAGATTAAAACCATGTCTTGAAGAATAAAGAAGATTTGTATAGACAAACTTTATTAGTTCAGATGATAAGAACGTAATTAAGGATTCTAAGAAAAAAATAAACACAACAAGTTTGAGGTCATATCAAGACAAGGAAAGAAGTCTTAACAGAACAGGTGTGCTGCACATAAAAAAATGAAAATTGAGCAGGTAGAATAAAACCTTTTACAAAATTACTTGAAAATCTAGGCTGGGTAGTTGAAATTTCCTGAAAAAATAAGACCTTTAGAAGTATTTTGAGTAGGGAAATTATTTGATCAGTGAAGGGATTAAGAAAGATTAATTTGATTCAAACTATTATTTGGAAGAAAACACAACTTGAATCTCAGAAAAGGCCAGAAAGGTAAAATATGACTCAGCTACACAGTGTCAAAGTAAGTAAGTTTAGGAGAGAAGAGCTTGATTTAAAACATGATCAAGACCGTTGTTTCTTTGTTTCTAAATAACAAGGCACACATGAAAAAAAAAAAGGATACAATGAAAAGACAATGAAGGATTCCAAAAAGAACAGAAAATCCAGTCTAGTGGAAAACATAAACACAAGAAAAAGAAAAATAATAAATATCTCTCTGATTGATTTATTCTAGGGAATACCTTAAAAGAATTTCATTTAATAAAACAAGAGCTACAAGATTAAAAAAAATAATAATAATAGAATACACTTATTCCACTTTTTGACTATCTCCCTATCCGACATCTCTCATTTGAAACAATAGTAAAAATCCTACTATCCTATTACTTTGCACACTAATGATGTACATCTGGCCGTAATGAATGCCTAAATGTGAATCAAGAGTAACGCTGGCTGTGATGGCTAAGGTTATGTGTCAGCTTGGCTGAGCCATGATTCTCAGTGTCTGGGCAGTTATACAATGATGTAATTTGACAGTTATGTAATAACGTAATTTGGCAGTAACGTAATGATGTAGACATCCTCCATTTTGTGATCTTACGTGATTATCCTCCATGCTGCGTAACTCTGATTTTCATGTAACGACCTGGTCTTTGGAAACTAACCACGTCCACAAGCGAGGAATGGGTGTATACAATTTTGTAATGAAAGAATACAAAGCTAAGGAAGCAAAGAAGATCAAAGCAGCATCATTACAGAATCAATAAGTAAATTTGAAAGAAACATATAGCATAACAAACACCACTGAAGATTGAATTATTAATATACAGGAAAAATTGGAGACGATCACAGTGAATGTAGGGGAAAGCCAAATAAACTACAGCAAGTACAGACAAAATCCAAACTTGATTCATATAAGATGATACAAAATAAGGCAAATGATTGTCCTTGAAAAAAAGTACCAAATAAAGAATTCAGTTTGGGTATTCAAAGATTAAAATTAAAAAGAAACGATGATCTATGAAAAACCAATACAGAATCATTGATACATCTTATCGTTTCAAGAATAAAGACATTTTCAGGAATACAAAAAATGGGTGGGTGAAAGGGGGAGGAAATAACCACATTTCTGAGGGATGGGAGATCAGTTAGCAATCAGATTTCTACAATGTCACTTTCAATGTGATTAAAAATTGGGTACTGACAAACACGCTCGGAAGTGTCTTTAAAGGCAGTTGGCATACCACCCACTGCAACGCCCCCTCCGCACAGGAGCCGACTGGAACCAAGAAGTAGAAACCATGCTTGTTGGCACAATAAAGTAAAAGAACTCAAAAGGAGCCTGTTCCCAGACATCATGAGTACTCTATCTGTCCTAGATCACCCACTTCCAGGTATTTACAGGGGAAAAGAAAACCAAAATCCTTCCTTGGGTAATCTCCTGTTATTCTGGGTCCCAACTAAACTAAATCCATACTGATAATCTGTTATCATGTGTAACATGACCTAAAAGAGGGGTCACATTGCTTTAGGGTAAGCAGGGAGACATGAAGGCTCAACGTTTGCAGACTCACTGTCTCCTCTAATACTTTGAAAGGTTGACCATTTGTGATTGAGACAGTAGTATTTGGGAAAATTCTAGGGAAAACTCCGGATGTTGGTAGGTGTTAGCTTTCTTATTTCTGTTTTTTTTTTTTTTTTTGGTTAATGTATCAAATCCCACAAAAGAGTGATGAAGTCAGGCTGGAACTCGGTATCTGAAAACAGAAACGGAAAGAAAAGTGGTTCAGGTATGAAAGGAATTATCTGCTGGCGGCCTGAAATCTAAACTGACAGAGATTCCAACACTTTAGAATCTTGCAGAACTGAAAAACCAGCTGCATCCTGACTCTGGACACATTCACACTAAATACTATAATTTTAAGCCACTAGATTTTAAATTTCTAATGAGGCCATTTTAAGCAGCAGCTTAGTAGTGGCAGCTTTACCGGGAGATAAGACAGCCAGTGCTTTGCAAAAGCCAGGAGCCTGCTGGCAGAGAGAGGATTAAGAGTTTTGATTTCTTACCCAAACTGGGAGTTGGGAGAGAGCTGATGGGCTGAGTACAGAGGCAAGTAAGCAAAAGACCAGAGCTTGAAACTAGTCTAGAAAGTCTCTCACTATAGTGATTTCCACATGAACCGAACAATTTAGCAAAAGATAAGAAACTTAATGAATTATGAGAGAATTTGTTTTACAAAAGAAACCACAAGCCTGGCTTGCTAAAGCCTGTGATTAGCCAACCCCAAGCCTGTACCAGCTGGAAACAAGTTATGAAGTTTGTGTAGCCCCCTAGAAGGGCATTTCTGAAAAGCCTATGTCAGATGTTAATAAGGATATAATATCTTCCACTTAGAATAATGCAAAAAAAAAAAAAAAAAAAAGTCTTCCATAAAGCAGAAGGGGTTCCCAGATGAACTTTAAGAATTAGCCATCTAGAGAAAGCAGTCTTTGCTTTTTTATTCTTCAGTGAGAATTGATAATTCCTGGGGACAAATGACTGCTGTGTGTTTCCTAGTTTCCAATTTCAAAATAGGCGGTTTAATTGTAGTGATCTTACTCACATACCACTATTGAAGATATTTAAAAAAAAAAAAAAAAGCTAACGTTTAGATTTTAGAACATAGGTAGCCACAACTAGATATGAGGAGACCATACATGCACATCACCAAGCCTCCAGACTTGATCTGAATGCAATAATCTGATGTGGCTTTGAGGAGGTCTTCTTTGGAAAAACGCGTGTTCTTACTGTGGGCAGAATGGCTGACACAAGCGTTTGGGTAGCCAAAGTGTGGGGACTAGGTACCAGATGTTCCCCAATATTCACTCTCCTCTTCTTCTGTAGTAAAAGAATTCCCAGTTTTTTGCCAGGCACATGGCTATTCCCGATAAATGCTACATTTTTAAGCCATCTTTCTGGCTGTTTCAGTCCGTGTGACCAAGCTCTGGCGTTGGGACGCAATTGGAAGTGATAGATCTACTTTGGGAAATGTCTTTAAAGGGAGAGGGCGTTTCCTGCAGGCTTCCTTTCTGTTTTTCCTGCTTCCTGGATGTGAAGGTGATGGTCGTTCCTGTAGCACACGTCTGGAGCCGGTAAGCTACCTTGATAACAAGGGAAATCATATATGACGGCCAGATGCAAATGGCCTGGATCCTCGACCTCGCGATGCCTTATTCATCCTAGGCAAGCAGCTGCAGAATTTGAAAAGAAAATGAAATCTTACATTATTTTAGATTTTTATTTATATGATTAATCAAATCGTAATCAATACACCAAGTAAAGTCATTTGTGCTTTTTTTTTTCCAGGCAATAGAGAGACACTGAATAGTTTTACTTAGAGAAATGCCACGGATATATGTGTGTTTTAGATAAATCACTTTGAACTAGGTGAATGGGCTGCTGTTATTGTTGAATCGATTCTAGCCTTTCGGTTAGCAACTGAGCACTTTACCCACTGTGCCACGAGGGCTTCTTAGGTCAAAGATAGTGAAGAGAAAATTAAAGAGCTCAATTATGAAAATACTAATGGGTGTGTCCAGCATGTATTTGTAGCTGCTTATCAGCCTCTGAGCCTAGAGACCAGAATATTGGTGAATAAAGGATAAAGAGAGGTGGTAACAAGTACTTAAAACTGGATATCATTGAGATATTAAAAGAAGCTTGCAGGTTGTAAATGATGCACCAGGTACTGTATGCTGGGAAACAGTAATTTCAAGGATGAGTAAAGAAGCTTACAGAAAGAGAAGAGGACTTGAAGGACTTACTGATGAAGATCAAAGACTACAGCCTTCAGTATGGATTACATCTCAACATCAAGAAACAAAAATCCTCACAACTGGACCAATAAGTACATTCATGCTAAATGGAGAAAATATTGAAGTTGTCAAAGATTTCATCTTACTTGGATCCACAATCAACACCCATGGAAGCAGCAGTCAAGAAATCAAATGACGTACTGCATTGAGCAAATGTGCTGCAGAAAAGCTCTTTAAAGTGTTAAAAAAATAAAGATGTCACTTTGAGGACTAAGACACACCTGATCCAAGCCACGATGTTTTCAGTTGTCTCATATGCATGTGAAGTCTGGACAATGAATAAGGAAGACAGAAGAAGAATTGATGCCTTTGAATTATGGTGTTCGTGAAGAATATCGAATACACCATGAACTGCCAGAAGAAAGAATAAATCTGTCTTTGAAGAGGTACAGCCAGAATGCTCCTTAGAAAGGAAGATGGTGAGACTTTGTCTCTTGTGCTTTGGACATGTTATGAGGTGGAACCGATTCCTGGAGAAGGACATCATGCTTGGCACAGTAGAAGGTTAGCAAAGAAGGGGAAGGCCCTTGGCGAGATGGATTGACATAGTGGCTGCAACAATTTGTTCAAATATTGCAACGATTGTGAGGATGGCCCAGGACCAGACAGTGTTTCGTTGTGTTGTTCACAGGGTATCTAGGTTGGAATCAACTTGACAGCACCTAACAGCAATAATAAAGAAGCACATACCTAGAACAAAAGAGGCCATGTAAATCAGGGTAAAATCAGTTAGTGGAAGAACAGAGAGTAGAATATTTTAATATAACATTAATACATCAGGTGTAATTGAGATTTCACTAATGTAAAAAATTACAGTGATTGATTTTGGCAACATGGAAGCCACCAGGATGCTTTAGAAAAGTAGTTTCAGTAGATTGATGGCATAGAAGCCAGAAGTTAGTAACTGCTTAACTATTTAGGAGTATCTTGGTGAGCTGCACATAGAAAGAGGCAGCTATTCACTAATCGTAGGATAGACACTTTAACACTGAGCTTTAATTCTTCAGCCTTGAAGATAGGTTTCACCAAACCACAGGCACTACTGGTAAAGACAAACAATTTGAAACAGTACCTGAGTAAATGGAAGAATATCTAACAAATATTGCTTGACACTGATTAACTGTTAGGGATGGCACTAGGGGAAGAAGGAATAGCCATTCTCCTGGTCTCATGTTTCCATGAGAACAGATGTCTACAAAGCCGGTGTGGCTGGCCTCGTTCTATGCCCATTATCCACACCTCATCACAGAGAATTACTAGTTTGCTTGAAGAGCATCTATATTTATATTTAAAATCTATGGAATATTAAGTACAAAGGAAAAATTAGGTGGAAAATTAAATTTTTAATCAAGCCATTGAAATGATATCACCTTCCAAGTGAGACATTTTGATAGGCAGTGGAGAGAAAATGGGGCCCAGGTGCCGTAGTGGTTAAGAGCTGGGCTGCTAACTGAAAGGTTGGCCATTGGAACCCACCAGATGAAAGATTAGCCATTGGAACCCACCAGACACTCTGAGGGAGAAAAATGTGCCAGTCTGCTTCCGTAAAGATTACAGACTTGGAAACCCTACGCGCAGTTCTACTCTGTCCTCTAGGGTCACTATGAGTCAGAAATGACTACAGAAAAGGGTTTAAAAGGGTTTAGAGAGGAAAAAAAGATGAATGCAAGGTTTCCTCTTTAAAGAGATTTGCGCTCACTCTGTGGTAGAACTTCCCCAAGGAACGCTTTTCTGTGTATGCATTAGAACCCTGTCTTGTATACACATCTGCTCCAGTTCACACTTCTAAGTCTCCAAGTACTTGGATTTTGATGTTCAGGATCACAGAGAGTGCTTGAGGAAATCCCTACAAAGAAAAGAAAACCCAGAAAAATTTGCCCTTATGATTTGTAGTATGAAAAGTAAGTTTTAAAATATTGCTTAAACCTGATATATTTCCACAACTGAACGTTTTTATCATGAAGTAACGTAGGACTACTTTTCCTCCAATGACCTTTTTTTTCTAACTTGGCATTCTGGAACTTGTGGATTGCTAAACTGGAGACACCAGAAAGCAATGCCTCGTGTGGCATCAACAACTGAATTTGCACCAGTGCCATCCAAGGCATACACGCTTGCTACAAAGAGCAACTTAACACAGGAGATAACCTGGCTGGTTAAAACTTCTAAGAAATGCTGCTACTTTTTTTTATTATTGTTCAGCATTCACTGTGCCCTGCCCTTAAACTTTAAGAAGAAATAATGTTAAAGGGGACTACTGAAAATCAATTGACAATTTACTGTTCTTCACTGCCATTCGGGTATCATTAAATTACTCACCCTTAAAAAAATACAATTTAGCTTTCTTTTGCCATATTGATTTGTGTTGTACATGTTTAAGAAGATATTTTTTAATTTTCTCATTCTTTGGTCTTTAAATCATGAGATTTCGATTCTACAGTTTTGTAAATTTTACCATTTATTCATTCAATTAACAGTCACTGTGCACCAGCACTAAGCCAGGCACATGGCATAATTACGTTAGGCCCAAGTATAAGGTAAACAGATAAATAAGAATTACAGTGTGTGTTAGGTAAAAAATAGATAATAAACATGCTGATATGGCACGGAGAAAGTAGAGACACGCTCATGCCAGAGCGGTTCGAAAATTACTATCTGAAAATACGACATTTTAGTTGAGACCAGAGGCACAAATGAAAATGAGCCATCTGAAGAACTGGGGTAGAATGTTTCAAGAGAAGCAAAACAAAGAAACAAAAAACTATTCAAAACACAGAAGTGGGAAAGTTTCTGCTGTTCTGTAGAGTTCATGCAATTCTGACTGAAATATTTTGACTAAAGAGAGGCTGCATAATGTAATATTTAATAGAATGGACTCCAGAACATGAATTCTTGGGTTCAAATAACTGCTTTTTTGTTTCCTGGCTGGTAGCCATAGAAACATCATTTAACCATAAATCAGTTTACATCTCAGTCTTCTGACACATAAACCAGAGAAACCCGTTGCCTTCGAGTTGATTCAGATTCATAGCGACCCTATAGGACAGAGTAGAACTGCCCCATAAAGTTTCCAAGGAATGCCTGGTGAATTCGAACTCCCAACCTTCTGACACATAACACAGCTACAACAACAGTACTGAACTCATCTGCATACTGTGGGAAACAAAGGAGGTAACACATATTAGAAAAGGCTCACAGCAAGGCATGGCATGTGGCACTCAGATATGTTAGCTATTATCAGGTGAAGAGGGGCAGAAGATGAAGATGAAAGGCAGGCACAGGCCACGTCACAAGGGGGATTCAGCGTAGTTGTAACCATTCACCAGATGCGGTGGAGTAGACCCTGAGGCATGGCGACCCTACGTATATCAGAGTAGAACTGTGCTCCATAGGGTATTCACTGGCTGATTTTTTTGGAAGCAGATTGTCAGTCCTTTCTTCCGAGGCATCTCTGGGTGCCTCCACCTGCCAACGTTTTGTTTAGAAGCTGAACCAGTTACCAGTTCGCACCACACGGGAACTCCTCTACGTGTGACGGGAAGCTTTTGCGAAGTTTTAAGCAGGGGAGTTTTAGGGTCCAATCTTAGATGTAACTTCATTCTGCCTGCGGTGGGGATCATGGAATAGAGTGGAAACAGTGGAAGCCAGGAGACCAACAAGGTTACTGGCTATTTCAGCATTGCAGCTTTAAAGGAAGGCTAATTGGGCCAAGTCCTTATGAAGAAGGAATGGCGTGTCAGAGGAGGCCATTTTAATGTTAAACAAGATGAGAATCCATTGCTGTCCAGTGAATTCCGAACCACAGTGAGCCTATAGGATAGAGTAAAACTGCCCCATAGGGTTTCCAAGGAAGAGCTCGTGGATTCAAAGTACTGATCTTTTATTTAGCAGCCAAGCTTTTGACCACTGCGCCACCAGGGCTAGTGCAGAGTGGGAACTAATACGTCGTGTCTACCTACACTGAAAACACCAATTTGAATTTAGCTTTTTTTTTTTTAATGATGTTAGGTTCATTTCCCGAAACTATCTGCTACAGAGATTTGTAGGCATTTTACTTTGTCAATTTTTGGAACTGTTTGAGAAATCTAAGTTAAGTTACATGTTGAGAGAAAAAAAAAAAAAAAAAAAGAATGTGCTTTCCCTCACCCCCTGTTTTTTTTATGAAATGCACGTATAAGGGAAACCTTAATAAAATAAAATAAACCACTTAAATTACCACTTTATTTCTTTAAGATAATTCCAGGGACATTAAATTTTTGTAAGTGGGTTCTTATTGTTTGAGAAAATGTCACTGGAATACTAAAAGTGAGGCTTTATTTGATTTATTTGAAATGGAATGAGTATTTCAAAAGCGTTATGCAAATAGCACGGTAAGTAAAAAAAATATAATTTATAAGACAGCTAGGTCCCTGCTAAAAGGCAGAAATATAAACTATTCAGATATTGGGATCTGTTCAAAGAGATAATGAGCTACAAAAAATAGATAAAAACAAATAATACAAAATATTTCAGTGTCTTTAAAAGTTATCAAAAGCAAAAATAGTAACAATATATATTGGCCTTATATCATACCTTGAGTAAAATGTATGACAATAGCCCAAAATATGGAAATAGGCAATAGAAGTATACTATTGTACCATTCTTAAACTGGATATAAAGAAGTATATTCTTTTCTATTTTTTTAAGTAATTTTTATTGTGCTTTAAATGAAAGTTTACAAATCAAGTCAGTCTGTCACATATAAACTTATATACACCTTACTACATACTCCCATTTACTCTCCCCCTAATGAGTCAGCCGACTCTCTCCTCCCAGTCTCTCCTTTCGTGACTGTTTTGGCAGTTCTAACCCTCCCTAGCCTCCTATCTCCCCTCCAGACAGGAGATGCCAACACAGTCTCAAGTGTCCACCTGATACAAGTAGCTCACTCTTCATCAGCATCTCTCACCTACCCATTGTCCAGTCCCTTCCATGTCTGATGAGTTGTCTTCGGGAATAGTTCCTGTCCTGGGCCAACAGAAGGTTTGGGGACCATGACCACCGGGACTCCTCTAGTCTCAGTCAGACCATTAAGTCTGATCTTTGTATGAGAATTTGGGGTCTGTATCCCACTGTTCTCCTGCTCCCTCAGAGGTTCTCTGCTGTGCTCCCTGTCAGGGCAGTCATCAGGTTGTGGCCGGGCACAATCTAGTTCTTCTGGTCTCAGGATGATGTAAGTCTCTGGTTCATGTGGCCCCTTCTGTCTCTTGGGCTCATAGTTATCTTATGACCTTGGTGTTCTTCATTCTCCTTTGATCCAGGTGGGTTGAGACTAACTGATGCATCTTAGATGGCTGCTTGTTACGATTTAAGACCCCAGACACCACACTTCAAAGTGGGATGCAGAATGTTTTCTTAATTTTCTTTTTTTGTGAGTGTTGTTGACAATTTCATTTTTCCACTTTTTTGTGCCGAGGCTTTTTTTTGTAAATTTTGTAAATTCTGTCTTCAACTATTCTCTCTGTATTTTCTGTTATCCCTCCCTGTTCTGGAACTCCAATCACATGCAAGTTATTCTTCTTGATAGAGTCCCACATGATTCTTAGGGTTTCTTCATTTTTTTTAATTCTTTTATCTGATTTTTTTTCAGCTATATTGGGGTCAATTGCCTTATCCTCCAGCTCCCCCACCCTGCATTCCAATTGCTCGATTCTGCTCCTCTGACTTCCTACTGAGTTGTCTAATTCTGTAATTTTACTGTTAATCTCTTGGATTTCTGAATGCTGTCTCTCTATGGATTCTTGCAGCTTATTAATTTTTCCACTATGTTCTTGAATAATCTTTTTGATTTCTTCAACTGTTTTATCAGTGTGTTCCTTGGCTTTTTCTGTGGATTGCCTTATTTCATTTCTGAGGTCATCCCTGATGTCTTGAAGCATTCTGTAAATTAGTTTTTTATATTCTGCCTCTGGCAATTCCAGGATTGTATCTTCATTTGGGAAAGATTTTGATTCTTTAATTTGGGGAGTTGTAGAAGTAATCATGGTCTGCTTCTTTATGTGGTTTGATATTGACTGCTGTCTCTGAGCCATCTATAAGATATTGTAATGATTTATTTTATATTTGCTCACTGAGTCTTACCTTGTTTTGTTTTCTTTCGATATACCCAGACGGGCTTCTTGATTGCGCTGTCTTGATTGTTGTAGACTTTGAATCACTTATGTCCTATTACCAGCTGGTTTGGGCTGTTACCAGATATATAAGCCTAAGAGTCCAATCACTAATCTTGAGTAAAATCTGATTTTGGGTCACCAAGTGTGTGGTGTAGACTGTCACCTATTCACTTAGAGGAGTAGTGGTGATAGTTGTGTGCACCAGATTCTAGTAGCAGCAGGGGGTCACACTCCAGGGGGAGCAGGATGCTGACAGGCTTCCCCCAAGTACCAGTGAGGTAGGTGTGTCTCTATTCCTAAAGCACTTTGGAGGGTGGGCTCTGCAGCTGTACCTTAGGCCCCCAATGCAAGTACCTCTACAGATTGGTAGGTGTCACTATCCTCAGACCCCTTTGGCAGGAGGCTATGTGGTTTGGGTGGAGCTTCAGCCCTCAGTTCCCCATTGTGGGTCAGTGAGGGCTCTGTTTAATAGGTAGAGATATCAAACCTGGAAAACTTGTCTTCCCAGTAATCTGCTAAAACAATTACAGTCAGATCCCTATCAGAATTACCTTTGCATTATAATAGCCACCTTGTTCCCTGCAGGGATGAAAGCCCAAGACTGTGGATCTCATATGCTTGGCTGGAGCTTGTTCTGTATTTTTATTCCAATTTTGGGAAGTCAGGGAAGGATTTTTGGTCCCTGGGTTTTTTGTAGCTGCTTCTCTCAGGCCAGGAGAATGGGTTAGGAAAAGACAACAAAAATAAAAAAACTGCAGCATACTTCATTCCCTGGCCCAGGAAATTCCAATGTTAATGAAGCCCCCTGGGAAGGGTGGGGAGGGATCAGATAGATAGGCGAGAGTAGCACCCAGGAATATAGACAAAGTTACTTATCTTGCTTGGCGATGACAGTTTTATGTGAGGGGCATGTACCTGGGTCAAGATTTCCCCCTAGAGTCAGGCCCGCATCCTGTGCTTGTGCTGTCTCAGAAGCCGTGGTCAGTTCCTCCGCTCCCAG
Organism: Elephas maximus indicus; assembly: GCF_024166365.1. Taxonomy (NCBI): domain Eukaryota; kingdom Metazoa; phylum Chordata; class Mammalia; order Proboscidea; family Elephantidae; genus Elephas; species Elephas maximus. The sequence continues at coordinate 4,377,581 of NC_064830.1, read as the reverse complement.
TCCAAAGCCCATCGCCAAGATTCCCCAGCTGGGACTCCGCACTCCAGGCTCCAAAACCAGTTGCTGCCTCCTGGTGACTTCTCCTCCTGTCAGCCGCGTCGCTGCGCTGCCTGCATGCACTGGCTCGGCTTCCCCTGAGGTCACTTCAGGGTACTAGAGCTGCGTCCCGTGTTTGCGCCATCTCAGGATGCTGTGCTCAGCTCTCCTGTGCCCAGTTCAAAGCCTGGTGCCAAGGTTTTCTGACTGGGACGCTGGCTCCAGGTTCATAAAACAGTCACTGCTTCCCCGCTGTTGCTCGTCCTCTCGTTAGCCGCGTCAGTGTGCAGGCTGCTTGTGCTGGCTGAGTCTCAACGGAGGTTACCCCAGGGGGCTAGGGGTTAGGGCTGTGTCCCGTGCCTGCTCCGCTTCAGCAAGCCACAATCAGCCCCTCCACTTGGCACCAGGGAACCGCGAGGGCTCAAGGCTGTGGCGCCCGACGCCAGCTCCAAAGGCAGTTGCTTCAGGACGCAGCTTTTCGCTCCCCTGTCACTCAGGTCAACTCTTTAGATCTGTGTTTGATGGTCAGAGTTTGTAGATTGTCATGTATGTGATTGATTCACTTGTTTTTCCGAGTCTTTGTTGCAAGAGGGATCTGAGGTAGCTTCTACCTAGTCAGCCATCTTTGGTGTCAAGAAGTATATTCTTATATTAAGATAGAATGTGATAAATTAAGAGGTACACTAAAAACCCTAAAGCAGTTATGGAAAACAAACAAACTTGTTGCCATCAAGTCAATTCCAATTCATAGCAACCCTAGAGGGGACAGAGTAGACCCGCCCCATCTGGTTTCCAAGAAGCAGCTGGTAGATTTTAACTGCCGAACTTTTTGGTTATTAGCCAAGCTCTTAGCCACAGCACCACCAAGGCTCCATGGAAAAATGGCACAGTTAATAAGCAAATAAGCAATAAGTAAACAACGGAGATAAGATGGCATTATAAAGACGATTATTTCAAAAGAAGGCAGAAGGAAAGATAAGTAGATAAAAGAACAGTTGATATGAAGAAAAAGAAAGTAGCCAGGTTTTAAATTTAAATTCAGATGTAAAGGTATTTACATGAAATGTAAAATTTTTAAACACAGCAATTAAAAGCAGAGATTGCAGAGTGTAATATATATACATATATATATATATATATATATATATAAAACTCCATTGCCACCGAGTCAATTCCAACTGATAGTGACCCTAAAGGACAGAGTAGAACTGCCCCGTAGGGTTTCCAAGGAGCGCCTGGTGATTTGAACTGCCAACCTTTTGGTTAGGAGGTGTAGCTCTTAACCACTATGTAACCACGGTTTCCGATATAAAATATATATATATAGAGAGAGAGAGAGAGAGCAGTGGTGGGTTAATTATATATTGTGTCTCAAAGAAATTAGTTTAAATAGTAATACACGAACAGGTTAAAAGAAAGAGGAATATATATATATAATTTATGAAATTAAGTTATAAGATGCAAATACTAATCAATAGAAAACTAAAGAGGTTATGTTAATATCAGGCAAATGTAAACGTCAGAACAAAAAAAATTATCAGGAATAAGGAGAAATTTACATAATGATAAAGGAGCTAATTAAAAAAAAAAGATAACAATACTGTACGTGAAAACACTAAATAACAGAGCTTCAAAACACATGAAAGAAAAAACAATAGAAATGAAAAGGAGAAATAGACAAACTGGCAATGATAGTTGGAGAACTAACTGTTCTTTCAGGAACTGATGGAATAATTAGGACAAACAATAATGCTACAGAAGGCCTGGACAATAAAAAATGATTAAATTGACTTTATTCATATTTTTAGATCATATCACCAAAGTGCAGCAGAATACACATACTAACATTCAGAAAGATAGCCGATACTCTGGGACATAAAACAGACCTCGACAATTTTAAAATAACTGACAATATGCAGAGTGTGTTCTGTATTTACCATGAAATTAAACTAGAAACTACTTAAAAATTAAAGCATATATTTCCAAATACTCTAGGGAACACAGAAGAAATCATAAGGGAAATTAAGAAACTGTTTTGATTAAATGAAAATGAAAACATCATATTAAACTTTGCAGGTCACAGCTAAAGAAATGCTTAGAGGAAAATTTATAGCACTGGATGATTACATTACAAAAGAATAAGTGCCTCAAATCAATAATGTAAGCCTCAACTTTAAGACTGAAGAAAAAAAAATACTCTCAATGCAAACAGAAAGAAAATAATAAACATAAAAGGGTAATAAATGAAATTGTAACCAAGAAAACAAGAGGAAGTGATTACATACATAAAATTGTTTGTGAGAAGATCAATATAAATTGGTATGTTTCCCATTAAATTGATCAAGAAGAAAGTAAAAAGGCTAAGTTATCAATATCTGGACTGAAAGAGAGGACAGAATTACAAATCCTGCAATACAAAGAAAGTAATAAGGAAATATTATGAACAGTTTTATGCTTATAAATTTGATAACTTGGATGAAATAGGAAAAAATACAGAAGGATGCAAGCTACCAAAGATAACTAAAAAAGAAAAAAAAAAGTAACATGGATCATCTTATATCTAAGAATCAGAATTCATACTTAAGATCATTTCCACAAAAAAATCTCCAGGCTCAGATGGTTTAACTAGTGAACTCTACCAAATATGTAAGGAAAAATAATTCTAGTTCTACACATAGGCTTCCAGAAAATAGAAGAAAAACAAGTACGTCTCCATTCATTTCAGGAGACCATCATTGCTGTGTTATAAAAAAAAAAATAAAGATATTTAAGAACAGAAAACTTTAAAACAATATTTCTCATGAATACAGGCACAAAAAGCCTTCAGAAAACACTAGTCAACAGAATCAACCAATGTGTCCAAAGTATTTTACGCCATGAGCAAAAGTGCTTCATCTAAGGAATGCAAGATCTGTTCAGTGTTGGAAAACCAAACAATACAATTTATCATATCAACAGACCAAACGAAAAAGTAAAACTGCATGATTATTTCTTTAGATGAGGAAAAAGCATTAAAAAAAATCCAACATCTGTTAATGATAAAAAAAACCCTCAAACTATGAATAGAATAAAATTTCCTCAATTAGATGGAGGACATCTCATCCAAAATGTTTACAGTTTACCTCATTCCATTAATTTAAAGATTGAATGAACACTTTCTCCATTTAGAACAGGAAGCGGACAAGATAATTGAGTCTGACCACTGCTATTAAGCATTGTTCTGAAAGTCACAGCCAGGACAACTAGGCAGGAAGGAAAAAATAAAAGGAAGACAGATTTTAAAGGAAGTAATGAAACTATGTTTATTCACAGGTGGCATAATCATCTATGTAGGGAAAAAAAAAAGGCCAAAATCTATGAGAACTAATAAGTGACTTTAGCAATTTTGAATTTACAAAAATTAATCACAGTTACTATTACCAAATACAGTTTTAAACATACTGCTTGCAATAGCACAAAAATATTAAATAAATAAGGATAAATCTAACCAAATATGTATAAGATTTGTCTGCTTAAAACCATAAAACATTGATCAGAAAAATCAAAGAAGACCTAAATAAATGAGAAATTATAGCGGCTTGATAGATAGGAATATTCAATATTGTTAACGTATCAATTCACAAATCTATAGATCTATCTATAGATTAAATACAATTTCAGTAAAAATCCAGCAGACTCTATTATAGTAATTAACAAGCTCATTTTAAAATTAAGTGAAAAAACAAAGCCCTATAATAGCAAAAACAATTATGAAAAATAACTTGGAAGACTTACACCATCAACTTTTAAAATGTATTATATCACTTGCCTTGGAGTCAATTCTGAATCCAGGTGACCGTATTTTTATGCAAATAATGCACACGGCCTACTTTTGTTTGCCGACAGCTTCCTACCCCTGTGAGGTATTTTCATAAGGACACTGAATGCGGGGAGCATGGAAGTGACTGTGGTACTTATATTGTTTGCTCTATTTCCGCCCCCCCATCCTTTCTATTAAGGATGGGATAGAGTTGAGTCTATATAAAAGCTGATGGAAAGGACCCATAAAAACAAGAGAGAAGAAGTAGAAATTAGAGATAAGAATAGGGCATAATAATTACTGTTTACATCAAAACACTCTGTAACCTACTTTCAACGAGTCTGATTGGCACTACATTTCACACAGTCGCCTGCAAATTGTGGAGATTCCTATAAGAAAGGCTTAACAATTAAATTTATTTGTCTTCCTTAAGATCCCAAAGAAATACCCTAAGGGATAAGAGAGTCAAAACATTTTATATATGAAATTTTGTGATATAGAAATACAAAACTTTTAAAATGACAACGGCAAAGAATTATTTGTCACTCTTTAATGGAAGAGAATAAGGAACCAAAGACATATTTTTGAATTTATTGTAATTGAAATTCCATGACATGCAGTTGTGGACTTAAACAACTAAGATATTATAGAGTTAAAAAAAAAAAAAAAAGTCCAAAACCTCACAGGTAGCCTCTAAATTTCCAAGGAAGATAGAACATTTCTGAACTAGAGAATATAATATTCGACAGGAACATTGGGACCAAGTCTGCAGCTTGCTGATAAGGAGGACAGTGAGTACAGTACCACTAAAACTGATTCCAGGGAATATGAACTACTTAAATTGAGCACAATATAAAACCTCAAACTATGTCAGCACATCATAAGAAAATAATTTTAGAATGTATGTGCAGAGGAATTTAGGAAACAGGGTTAATGTAGTAAGGGAACTAACAAAATTCAGGGGTGTAGAACAAGGTTCAAGTATCTTCAAGTGTGATGCCTCTATTGTCCAAATATCGCCATTGTTGTTAAATAACCTGGAGGAGTAACGTGACTGTGAAATTGGAAATGAAATCAAGACTTTCTTCTTTAAAAAGCAAATGCATTTAGAAAGGGGTACTGAGCAACATGAGGGTGAGTCCTTGGGAAAAGTAAGATGTTCAGGTTATATAGAAGATGGTGCCATTGAAATCACTATAGTTTTGAAATGTAATTTCCCAGCTAGCATGCTATCCACATTTATGCATAGCTTCCTTGGTGAATGTTTAAACCTAATTCTTGAGTAGTGTGCAATTTTGAAATGCTTGTATGGTCAATATGACTACTAGTTTGAAAGATATTTCAACAGTCTTTCTCAGAGTTTTAACCTGGGTAACTGTGGTGCTGAAATATTGACAGTTCCACAAATAATACTCAGTTTTAGGGAGGAAGGTAGCTAATGATTATTTATGATCAGGAGAAAAATATTTTATTTGCCCATTCCTCAATATTATAATTCAGATTGCTTTTAACTATTTGAAAAGATGTTGTATTTTATATCTGAGATTTCTGATTTCAAGATTAACGCATGAGCGCAGGTATTCAAATTTCATTTGTGAATGATATCATCAGGAATGGTGGTGTAAGGACCTCCAGAAATTCACCTTTCAATAAAAGTTGTCAGAATACTGGGAAACCTTGGCAAAACCAGCTTTTTTTCAGGACTTTGGAAATTAGCCAGATTTACAACACTCTGGGTAGCATTTATTCCACAAGATGGCAGAATCTTTGTATAAACAGTGAGTTCTGCAGCATGTTAACTCACTCTATTCCCCTGGCCACTCTTCAGCTGCATGGTAGCCTTGAAAATCAGCTGTCTGTAACTGCGGTGAAAACCAGGAGTCTAACTGCCACACAAGCGTAAGAACAGAGTTGGATGTCGTTAAAAGGCTTTTCTCAGAGCATTGTCATTATTTCACCTTTCTGATAGTTCCCCAGAAACCCTACCCTCAAGACATGTCATTATTTGTCATGAATCAGAGTTCATCCACTGCAAATAGCATTTCATTTGGCGGGGGGCGGGGGGGGCGGTTTGTTGAAAACAATTGGCAGCAATTGTTTAACATTGCAGCTGTCCAAGGTTGTCATGACAGTTCAAGCAAACAATAATCTAGTCAAAAACTTTTAAAGGAAAAGCTGGGGAATGAGATGTCAATAGGAACTTTGAAAAGCTCTGACATGTTGTTGTTGTTGTTAGGTGCCATCAAGTTGGTTTCAGTTCACAGCAACCCTATGTACAACAGAATGAAACACTGCCTGGTCTTTTTCCATCCTCACAATCATTGTTATGCTTGAGCTCATTGTTGCAGCCACTTTGTCAATCTATCTTGTAGAGGGTCTTCCTCTACTTTACTGATCCTCTACTTTACCAAGTATGATATCCTCACGGGACTGGTCACGCCTGATAACATGTCCAAAGTACCTGAGACAAAGTACCCCCAGCCTTGCTTCTGAGGGGCACTCTGGCTGTACTTCTTCCAAGACAGACTTGGTCATTATTCTGGAATTCTATAGCATATTCAATATTCTTTGACAACATCATAATTCAAAGCCATCAAGTCTTCTTCAATCTTCCTTATTCATTGTCCAGCTTTTGAATTCATATGAGGAGATTGAAAATACCATGGGTTGGGTCAGGGGCACCTTAGTCCTCAACATGACATCTTTGCTTTTCAAAACTTTAAAGAGATTCTTTTGCAGCAGATTTGTCCAATGCAATACATCATTTGAGTTCCTGACTGCTGCTTCCATGAGTGGATCCAAGTAAAATGAAATCCTTGACAACTTCAGCCTTCTCTCCATTCATCGTGATGTTGCTTATTGGTCCACTTGTGAGGATTTTTGTTTACTTCATGTTGAGGTATAATCCATACTGAATGTTGTAGTCTTTGATCTTCATCAGTAAGTTCTTCAACTCCTCTTCACTTTCAGCAAGCATTTTGTGTCATCTGCATATCACAGATTGGTAATGAGTCTTCCTCCAATCCTGATGCCCTGTTCTTCTTCATATAGTCCAGCTTCTTAGACTGTTTGTTCAACATACAGATTAAATCAGTATGGTGAAAAAAATACAACCATTACCCAAACCTTTCCTCATTTTAAACCATGCACTATCCCCTTGTTCTATTCAAATAAGTGCCTCTTGGTCTTTGAACAGGTTTCACATGAGCACAGTTTAGTGTTCTGGAATTCCTATTTTTTGCAATGTTATCCATAATTAGGTATGATCCATACAGTCTAATGCCTTTGTATAGTCAATGAAACAAACATCTTTCTGGTATTCTTTGCTTTCAGTCAAGATCCATCTTACTTCAGCAATGATATTCCTGGTTCCACATCCTCTTCTGAATCCAGCTTGAACTTCTGGCAGTTCCGTGTGAATATACTGTTGCAACCGTTTTTGAATTATCTTTAGCAAAATCTCTGACATACACCTGGATATCTAGAAGACCATGTGTGTGCAAAAGGCTGTTAAGATGCTCAAGAAACACCAGGAAAGGCTCTGAGTTCTTACCTCTGACTGACCTTGTTACTCCATGCAAGTAGGAACGGAAGGCTACAGTAAAGTTGTAAATTGTCTATCTGAGTATTAAAGCCCTACCCCATCATGCACACAGAGCCCCTCTGCAAAGACTTGGAAACTTAACAGTCTGAGGTGTTTGAGGACATTCCTATCTAATCATTATCTGACTGCTAAGCTCACCTCTGGGTCATTGGTGTTTCAGTGGTAGAATTCCTGCTTTCCATACAGGAGACCTGGGTTCACTTCCCAGCCAACGTGTTCATGTGCAGCGGCCGCCTATCTGTCAGTGGATGCTTGCTGGTTGCTATGCCGCTGCACAGGTTTCAGTGGAACCCCCAAAGTAAGAATAACTAGGAAGAAAGGCTGGGGAATTGAGATTGGGGAGCACTTCTTTTTAGGAAGATGAAAATATCCTGGAATTATGCAACCTTGTGAGTATGCTAAAACCGTGGAATTGTACACTTTAAAATGGCAAATTTTATGATATGTGAATTGTATCTCAATAAAATTTTAAAAGATCCTAAAATATGTTTATTTGTGTTCTACTGCTTACCTCCATTATTAGTAAAATTGATTGACTACTATTAGCTCATTATCTACTATGTTCTGTGTTTGTGTGTGATATGTGCTGTATGTGACTCAAACAAGATAGGAAAATACTGCTATATATGCAATACTACAAATGTAGCTTGGAAAAACAGGAATAATAAGTAGATACAGGCTATTAAGATACAAATACT